>NW_006778123.1:630590-745901 GCF_000442215.2 Lipotes vexillifer | reverse complement strand
GGGAAAGAGGAATGTAAACAGAGGGGTTTTAACAATTTGAAATGTTTTATTTCTAAAGCAAGGTGGTGAATACAAAAGTGTCTATTATATTATTCTCTATACCTTTTTTTGTATGACTGCTGCATTTCATAACTTGGAAACTCTTGGTTGTACAAAAAAAAAAACAAGGAAAAATTAGATGGAGGAGTTATGTTGCAGATTCTACTGCCCCCAGATGGCTGCAACATCTTCCATCCCATAAACTCTTACAATGTGGCTTTGACACCACTCCCAACTAGAGGCGGGGTCTCTACCCCCTCCCCCTGAAACTGAGTGGGCTTCTGTGAATGTTTTGGTCAAAACAATATGGTAAAAGTGACACCATGTGACTTTCAAACTAGGCCATAACAAGTGATACAGCTTACACTTTGCTCACTGGAATTCTTACTGTTAAAATCTTCAACTACCATGTAAGCAGCCTGACTGCTTTGAGGCAGCCATGCCGTAAGAAAGTCCAATCCAGCCCAAAGAGACAGACCACATGGAGAAGTCCTGAAACTTCTTACGGAGAGATGCCTAGCTAGTTCCCTACTGTTCTAGTCCCCATTCTTCCACTTCTAACTGCATCTGACTGCAACAGCATGACATATTCTGATCCAGAGCTCCAGCTTTCCAACTAAGCCATTTCAGAATTCCTGTCCCACAGAAACTTAGAAACAGTAAAATGACTGTTATTTTAAACCTCTAAAATATGTTTTGCAGAGCAAGTTGTAAATGGAAGTTAAACACTAAATTGACCCCATCATCAGGAAGTTAAACCCTAACAGCCTTCAGTGGAGAAATCTGAGGAAAATTGATCCAAAAACCCTCAGAAAGGTTGAACAATAAGAAGGACCAATCTCAGAAGGCATGTGACTGAAAACAGGAATAAACTGCAGGTGTTTAATGAGAATCCCAGATCCCCACTCCTATTTGAACCATCAGGTATTCCAAAGAGCCAGAGCACTCACTGCAAGAGGGATGAGGATTATTCTCTGGACAAAATGAATGGGGAGGCCTCCAGAGAAATAAAAGACAGATAGTTGAAGGGGAAAGAACACTGGCTAAAGAGGAAGGATATGGGAAATTTAAGCTCTAATCCTGTCACTCATTGATTACATGTCCTTGTCCAAATCATTTTCTCCTTTGTTAAAGAGCTTAGACAGGAATAATCTATGAAGTAGATTTCCACAATAAAAATCTGTGATTCTATTAAAAAGAGAACACCCTTTAAAATATGGCTAGTTTAAGTAATGAATCACGATATGAAGTGCTTTTTAGTCAGTGGAAATTCTAGTTCACTTCTTGTAACATGTAGTTCTTTTAGAAATAGCATTAGAAACTATAATAGAAAACCTCCAGTTAAGGTACTTTTAATGTTTTGTTTTTCCCCACAAGGGACCAATTAAAAGAGTGTGGGCCTGTGGAAAACTGTATGAAGGTTTCTCAAAAAACTAAAACTACAACTATCATATGACCCAGCAATTCCACTCTTGGGTATTAAAAAAACCCCACTAATTCAAAAAGATACATGCACCCCAACAATGTTCATAGCAACATTATTTATAATTGCCAAGATATGGAAGCAATCTAAATGTCCATCAACAGATAAATGGATAAAGATGTGAGATATAAATACACACACACACACACACACACACACACACACACACACATATACACACATGGGAATATTACTCAGCCATAAAAAAGAATGAAATTTTGCCATTTGCAACAACATGGAGGAACTTGGAGGGTATTATGCTAAGTGAAATAAGTCAGACAGAGAAAGACAAATACTGTATGATATCACTTATATGTGGAATCTAAAAAATAAAACTAGTGAATATAACAAAAAAGTAACAGACTCACAGATATAGAGAACAAACTAGTGGTTACCACTGGGAAGAGGGTAGGGAGGATGGGCAAGATAGGGGTAGGGGATTAAGAGGTACAAAGTACTATGTATAAAATAAATAAGCTACAAGATTATATTGTACAGCAGAGGGAACATAGCCAACAGTTTATAATAACTATGAATGGAATAGAACCTTTAAAAATTATGAATCACTATGTTGTATACCTGAAACTTATATAATATTGTACATAAATTGTACTTCAATTAAAAGAAAAAAGGGGGAAAAAAGAGGCTGTGAGCCAAGTTATAGGGAACTGAAGGAATATGTACGAATCTAGCACTGTAAAAATGTTACAATCCCTAGACCCAAAGAAATAAAAGAAGGGGGCTTCTCTGGTGGTGCAGTGGTTGAGAATCCGCCTGCCAGTGCAGGGGACAAGGGTTCGAGCCCTAGTCTGGGAAGATCCCACTTACTGCAGAGCACCTAAGCCCATGTGCCACAACTACTGAGCCTGTGCTCTAGAGCCCACGAGCCACAACTACTGAGCCCACATGCTGCAACTACTGAAGCCCATGCACCTACAGCCCATGCTCTGCAACAAGAGAAACCAACGTAATGAGAAGCCCGCACACAGCAACGAAGAGTACCCCTGCTCGCTGTAACTAGAGAAAGCCCACATGCAGCAATGAAGACCCAACACAGCCAAAAGTAAATTAAAAAAAAAAGAAAAGAAAAGAAGGGAGAGGTTACCAGAACATGGAAAAGTGAGTCATGCAGAGCAGGTCAGTTTTGGAGGAGTAGTAACTTCCCAGGAAGGTGAGGTGACCTTTCAGGAAGAAAGCCAGGGGAATAAATATACTGACCTCCCTCTCTTCCCATCCTGCAGTTTCCAGTCTGTGCTTCCTCCCCACTGGCCAAACTCAGTTGGAAGCCTGAGAGCACTGACCCCATTGATGTACTCTCTGCCCTTGAACTCCAGGACAGCCAGCTGGTAGAGTGGTCCTGGAGGAGGGAAAGGAAGGTAATCATCAAAGATGTGCGGATGAAAAGGTGGTAATCAGAACTTTAGAGACCTGATTGAAATTCACTTTACGTGTGTGTGTGTGTGTGTGTGTGTTAACTTTGAGACATTAGTTGAGAAAATGAGATATTGTGAGGGGTGATAAGATTCTAGAATAATTAGTTCTACCTTTTATCTTTCTGTTTTGCCTCTTTTAACTTGAACGAATACTGAATCATGACAGATGGCATAAACTTTAGTATTTGTTTCTCATCCATGTAAATAATTCCTCTTTTCTTTCCTTGCTCACATCCAAGTTGTTTCAGCTACACATCTGGTAATAAGGCATGGTATGTCAGAACTCTGATATGATGGTTTTTGTCCGAGAACTTCTATCTTGTTTTTCAAACCCGGCAGCTTCCTAAGCAGACAACAGCATTGCAGGGGAAGAGAAAACCTTAGTTACAACATGCACTATGTGGAGAAACACAGAAGGATGTATTTTGTTACATATAAAATCAGTCTTTGCAGTTATTTATAGCCTAAGTAACATACTATTCACAAGAGCTCATGTTTCCAGATGTAATTAATTTGGTCTGCACAGGACAAATGTATCTTTTCTGAGTCTCACAGCTCTAAGCCCTGTCCTGTCAATCATTTGGGATCTACCCTGACTAGATTAACACAAATCCTATACTGTCCCAGTAGATACCCAATTTTGACAGTAGTTTCCCTCCATCGCCCCCCCGCCACCACCAAGGGTTCTCCATGGAAGACCCACCACATTAAGAAGGACAAATTGTCTTATGGGAATGAGTACAGGAGATCTTGACTAGTTCCTCTTTCAGAACTTTTCCCTGCATAACTTTAGACCTGCATTTCCAACTGTCACTTAGATATCTCCATCTAGGTATATTTTGGATGCATTTCAAATGCTACACAGTGCAAAGGGAACTCACTGAATTTTCCCAATTTGCTTCCTCTTCCAGTTAAGAGCATCACCATCTACCCAAACCATCATTTAAGTCTCCCAAACTGGAAACTTGGGAATTATTCTTAGCATTCCATTTTTCTCATTACTCATATCCACACATTCTACAAGTCTGATAGGTTTTATTTTCTAGAATATTCTAGAAGCTACCCTTTCTACTCTCACCCATTGCCACAAATTTCACCAAAACTGACACAATTGCCTCTTCAATAAGCTTTCTGACAGTATCTCCCCCTACTCTCCTTGTCCCTTAGTTTTTCCCTAAGGCATCCTTCCACATTCCTTCTTCTGTCTTTCCAAAGGCATATTTAATCACAACAGTGGACTCCTTTAAAAACCTTAGTTTCTCCCTGGGGCCCACAAAATCTACTGCTTTGAATGCTAATATTCACACTGTGTTCTTCTCCATTTAGTCAACCTTTCTCTTATATGCAATCTCTTCTGACCTGTAAAAATGCATACCTCCTGTCTTTGCTTAAGCACTCTCTCCTCTTTGGGCATTCTGTACTTAACTAAATCCTCTCCATAATAATAGCACAAAAATAATTTATTGTGTAGCAGCAAGGGATAGGCACTATGCTAAACACTCTATACTCATTAGATGTTATAAGCACCATTTTACATTGAGGAAATTGAAGTAAATAATTCATCCAAGATCACATTTTAAGAAAACAGCAAAACTGGGTTTACAATTCAGGTCTATCTCAATCCGCAAACTGAACACTTAAATGCTGCCTTCATTACAATATACCAGTTAACTCAGGTCAAGTTGTACCCCTATCTTTAAGCTCACAGATCATTCTAGTCCCCCTTCACTCATCTCTAATTGTTGTTTTAACCAACAACACACTATTTAGTATTAAATTACTCTTTAATTTTTTCTAAATCTTATCTGAATTGGATTGTAAATTCTTTGTGAGCAGAGAATTAAAAAGAATAAAATCTTAATATGCCTCCGTAATGGCATAGCATATCCTATAATAGCAAATAGCTATCTCTTATTGGGGCAGTTTATAAGCATACTTAATATTTACACATGTAATGAATACTCGGTATTTGCTTTACTTAAATCAGGAGCAGACAAGATTAATTATATTTAGAGGATACAGTGAATGTAAAATTTTCAACAAGAGCAGAGACCGAAGTGTCTGTATTCCATTTTTTTCTGTCCCTCCCGTGTTGGGCCATCTTTTTTTATCATACTACTGGACTTCTCTGTACTTGCAATTATTTTAAGTGGTTATTACAAAAATGCTGCTCTACCTTGAGGGTAATAATTTCCACCAGCCTGAATAGTCACGTTACGGATTTTGGCCAATATTACGTCCAAATCTTATATATTTGATTTTTTCTACCTTCATATGCTCTCTCCCTTCTTATTTGAAATAAGTCCACTGTTAGGTGTGTTAGGTAACCCTGCTTGGGCCTATTTCGGAGAATTTATTACTGGTAGGCTCTCTGGAAGTCCTTCTTCGGAGGTGTGTAATTTTGCAACCTTTAAAAGCGTTTTGCATGACCCCGCAATCCCTTAGGCCAAATGCTCACTAACCCGGAAGGTCCACAAACGGAAACTGCGAGAGGCCCTCCGGGCGGCGGCACCAACGCCTCCGTGGCCCAAGGTCCGGTTGTGAGCGCAGCGGGCCCGTAGAGGGCGATCCCAGCCGGCCCCACAGCCTGCAGGCCTAAGGCCGCCACCTCGGCCCAGCGGCGGGAAACCCCAGGAAGCTGGTTTCCGCGCGAAGTCAGCATTCGGGCCGGCGGGAAACGAGTTCGCGAAGCAGAAGGGTCCCCAAGGCCTTCCCTAGGTGGCCGGCCCCACCAGGCCGCGTGGCTGGCGGTGTCTGGCTGAGCGCGGTGAAGCGGGTTCATTTCCTGACGTGCTTTCTCAGAAATCTAGGCCGCGCCGGCGCGCACGCACACCGCTTTTCATGATCATACAAGTGCACGTCAGAGTTTCTCATCTTTGGTGTGTTTTTGAGACCACAGAACCGAATCGGCTAAGCCTGAGGATTCGCTCGCGTCCTGGGTCGCGAAACAGAGACCAAGGGTGCAACCCATGTGGGCGGCCTTGTAACCGCCAGACACCCGAAGACTAGAGGGCGTGTCCAGGGCCCAGGTGCACGCTAAGGCGCAAGTAACGGCTCTCGGCGGCCCCGCCCTCCGCCCCGCCCTCCCCGCACCCGCCCATTTTAGTTCCCTCGTGTCTATTGCCACTTCCCTGGTCGCTTCCTCTTTAAGGCGGAGCCCGGCGTAGATCTCGCGAGATCCGGGTTGGCGCCGTGACCTCCATGTGGGAGCAAGAGCTCTATAAGTAAACACTCCGCGCGGTGCGGATAAGGCTGTTTCCCATTTGTGAGGCGGGGGCTGCGAAAGCAGCCGCGCTTCCGACTGGTTCCGGTTTCCTTCCCTCCTCAGCTCTCTTAGGTGGGCTCGCGGTCTAGTATTCGCCGCCGCCTGTCGGGCCCGGCGTCTGGTCGGTCTTCCTCGCTTGTGCGCGCGCTCGCCCGCCAGCCGCGGAGAGCCAGAGCAGCCGGGGAAGCGGTGCGGCCCGGGCGGGGCGCGGCGCCCGGAGCGCAGGGGGAGACAAAGCGAAGCCGGCCCCTTCTCCCGGCGCCGAGATGTGGATCCAGGTTCGCACCATCGACGGCTCCCAGACGCGCACCATTGAGGACGTGTCTCGGAAAGCCACAATTGAGGAGCTGCGCGAACGGGTGTGGGCGCTGTTCGACGTGCGGCCCGAGTGCCAGCGCCTCTTCTACCGGGGCAAACAGGTGAGGCGCGCCCACCGCACCCCTCTGGAAGCCGGAGCAAGGGCATCGGGGCGCCACGGGGTTGCGTGGGCTGGGCGGGTCGGAGGGCTTGGTGCACGGCGCGCGCAGAGCGCACCTAGCTCCACTTCGGGTGGGCAACCCGCGAGGCTCAGAGTGCGGCCCTGGGCCCGCCTACGGGGCCTAGCGGGGTCCTGGCCAGCCCCGTTGCAGGTGCGCTCGGCGGCGGCGCCCCGAGCGCCGAGACCTCACCGCCCTTACCAAGCGGGTCAGCAGCCGCAGGCACAGCCCGCCAGAGAGCCTGGGTTCCCTCGCTTCCCGCGCTTGGTGAAGTCCGGGGCCCCTGGAGGGCGGGGAGGGCAGCGGGCTCTGGCGGCCATGCCGAAGTGCGGGTGGGGAGGGTCGGAGGCCCCTGCTCCCGGCCGCGCTGACCCGGCTCACGGCTCGTATCGCTTCCGTATCTCTGCCGGGCTCCCGGCTCCCAAATAGGAGGGGAAACATACATTGCTCCCTCTGGGGCACAAGACCCGAAGTCTGCCTCCTTACTGTGGAAGGGATTTATATATACTGAAGATTCGAAGGGTTTACAGAACTTCTGGCACTCGTTTCCCTCACCTTTTTTCCTAGAATCGAATCTGTTGTGGGGCAGATTAGAGACCTGGGCTGAAGAAGCTGTTGATGTAACCCGGGACAGGTTTAAACTGCCCAGTTTGCCAAGGGGGTTGTTCGCAGAGTGAAAAGCAGTGTAAAAGATTCGTCTTGCTCTTATTTTTCACCTTCTAATTAGACCCCTCACTCAAGCTTTTAACACAGCAATTGGAGCATAGCCAGCGGTACATACTTGAAGGCTGAAAGTGTTTTTTGGCGGTGAGGGTGTCTGTGGGCGTCGCTGGTAGTTGAACAGTTTAGCCTTGGTCTGGCCCATTGAAGATTTTTCCTACTCACATGGCCTGTACCTAGAGACCCAGACCCATCCTATTTTATTGCCTTTAAAAAAAAAAAAACACGTTAATCTACTAAAGAAGTTGGCATCCTCCAGTTGGTAGATCATAGTTTGGCTCCAATCCTGTGGTTTGAAATAAGTGTAACTCTCTTTGATTTGGTAGCAGTAGCCGTTTTCCTACAGCCAAAGGGTTTGATAGGAATATTTTTCTCCCCTTCCTAGGCTTACCCTTTGAAACCTGCCCAGAAATTTCAGAGTAACAAGATTACACTCTGAGAAAGAGCCAGGGTTTTTTTTGTTTTCAAGTAAACGATAGCATCTTTGATATGTGTTAGTAGGCAGTTTTATATTGATCTTCTAGTGTTAGACTTGTAAAAACAGCTGTTCAGTTTAGTTGTAAACTTTGCTTTAGAAATAAATGTGTGTGTATTAAAAACTATGTAGCTTTATATTGCTATGCCTCCAGTGGCTGACACCTTTTTATCTTTTGGTCAAAAGTGAAAAGCATGTAATCAAGTTTATTGAATTTTATTTTCTAGCTAGGAACAATAGTACATGAATTCCTGGGATACTTTGGTGACTTCACCAGAGAGAAATGAAGCGTGAAAATGTATTCCTGGGCGACACCCCTTACAGCCTAATTATCAAATATGATAGAAAGAAAATGTGCACCTGGCTGTCTTTAGGAGAAGGTAGGGATTGGGATAAATTCAAGGCAACAGGGTACATTTTCAGGAAACCAGGAGGCTATTCCAGGTTCAGGGAAAAACTCGAGGATAACAACATTATGTACCTCCTAGCCCAGGACAGTTGATAACTCCCTACTTTGATTTCACTATAGGGATAAACCAGTAGGAATTAGGAATGGACCTTGGGTGCTGTACTTAGTTGGAGACAGAAGGAAGACATTGCTGAAGCTGTATTTGTTCCTTATGAGCTGACAGGTAGCCATGGCAGTGATTATTATCTCTATTCTCCTTTCCTCTTTGGTGTCTAGTCTTTGGACAGGATAGTGTGTCCTACTATTGGATTGGTGTCACAGGGCTGCCCTTATCCTGTAAAATGCCTTTGTGCTTATTAGAAAAAGGCCACCCCTTCCTCAGGATGCCTTACTGCCACATAGTGAAAAATGTCATAAATAAAAACAAATTTACAGTGTCCATGATGTAAATGGTCTCCCCCTACCCCCACCTTTGTATGTTAGGTCTGCCGCTTTTAATCCTTGGAAAACATCAGAATCACCTGTGGATATTTATTATAGATGCTCAGTTCACCCCAGAACTGCAAGTGGTTGAATTTAACAAGACCCCGTGGGAGGCTCTGATGAGCATCAGAGTTTGAAAATGAATGTTGAAGGATAGTCAGCCTCATACTAGTTTCTTACTGTTCAAAGTATGGTCCCTGGATCAGCAGGACCAACAGCATTAGCTTCACCTGGGAGCCTCACACCAGACCTACTGAAGTAGAATCTGTATTTTAACAAGGTCCCCAGGTGGTCTGTATGCAAATGAAGCTTGAGAAGCTCTGTAATTATGTGATTCTCTCTACTTTAGAGAGTCAGAATGGAGAGCCTCAATTCAGGGCTGTAAGTTCCAGTTAAAGTAGGGTAACCTCATCTGGATATTCTTCTCTGGGAAGTTGAGTTTGAACCCTGGGGGTTGGGGGGTTTTTTTAAGGAAGAGTTATATTGGTGGATCTCTAAATCTTTTTGAGAATCCAGAGCTTTTCCTACTTTGAAAGGATTCTCTTCCCGCTTCTCTTTCCTTCCCTGTATCACTGTAGGGACTCTTAGAATAGATTGTAGATGTGGGGTATGAACCAGAACTGAAGAAAAACTGAGTAGTTAGTTGCCTTTTGCCCCTGGACTCAGTTTTCACATGGAGTACTAAGTAAAAGTGTTTGCCTACTTAAAGGAGTAAGGGAGGGAGAGGGGGAGAGGTAGAGGGAGAGGGAGGAGTGTATATGCTGTGAAAGTGTAATGCCCTCCACCTGCATCCCTTATTATTAGCCCCTTGGGAATGACTTCTCTGCCTTCTCAGCCACTGCCAATTGGTGTTTGCTTCCTAGTTTTCCCTTGCATCACTGTTGCCTTTCTTACTGTTACCTGGAATTTCTTCAACCCAATTCAAGGAAAAAATTCTAGGACTAGTCCTGCCTCTCTAATATTGTAAATTCTGCAGCCCAATCTTCTAGGATGGCAGTTATCAAACATTTTCTGCTGTGAGACATTGATGGACTATAATTAAATGCATGAAACTCATAGGTGTTTGTAATTTCCAAATTACCCAGTCCTTTTCTCCCCGACTCAGCATACTTTAAGTGCAGGTAATTTTCAATCTATACTTTCATTAAATTTGGGAGAACTTTAGTACTTATTCTTATTGTTTTTAGCTGTGCAGCTTGCAAGATCTTGGTTCCCTGACCAGGGATCAAACTTGGGCCCTCGGCAGTGAAAGCTCAGACTCCTAAGCACTGGACTGCCAGGGAATTTCCAGTACTTTTTTTTTTTTTTTTTTTTTTTTTTTCTCAGGTGTGTGCACACATCTTTTTGTTGCTGCTCTTATTTCATGAGTGAGTTTCTATTATAGACCACAGCGTGAACAAAAACTCTCCCCTTTCACTTCTGAGCTATCCTGAACCTGGATTCCCTCTCTGGGCCTCAGTGGAGTCAAAGAAGAGTCTTCCAGTTTGATCTTTCCTGGTCCCTAGAGCATTTTTTTTAAATACACTTTATTGTTTAGAACAGGTTTACAGAAAAGTTGTACAGAAAGTACAGAGTTTACATATTACTCCCCCTCCCCAAGTTTCTCTTATTATTAACATCCGAACCCGCATCCCCTGCATCGGCAGGCGGACTCTCAACCACTGCGCCACCAGGGAAGCCCTCCAGTACTTTTAAAATAACATTCCAACAGTCTTCACAACTCTTCACAATAGCCTAACTCTGTGGAACTTTCAGTGTGGTGAATGATAATCACTGTTTCAGGAAAACTGGGAGGGTACCTATGAATTAGGAAGCACTATATAATCTGGGTAAAAGTCGCTATCCTAGCGAGTGTGAGTAATTGAGGAAAAGTGGTTACTTGTTATTGTGGGCCTAATTTCTATTACAGGGCTTCATGCCTTCATATGTATGCTTAGCGCTTCACTATGACTTAAGATACTACTTTTCCTTTCAAACCAAGTCTCACTTTAAGCAGCTTATATTTACTCTGATCACTTCCTAGAAACTAGTCAGAGGGGTTGGGTATAAGAATGCCCCCAAGGTCCCTCTCACTGACACCTCAAATTTCAGTGGAAAAGTGTTTATGGAAATACTTTGGATTTCCAATTATTTCATCACCTTAACAGCTGTCTTCATTTTGGGGCATGCCCTACCAGTTAATTTGCATGTTCTGTGCTGTTAGTTTTTTCCCTACTTTGAACATGACATTTTTTTGTAGTTGTCATAATGTACAACAGCTGTATGTTTAATCAAAGTTGCACTTTTTCAGTTGTTACAGAATTGGTGTGTTCTTACTTGGGGGTGGGGGGGAAGGGAAGGAGATGCTGTTAGAGAAAGTCAAAATGAAGGTGAGAATGTGTAATTTTTTGCTTCTTGAGGTTTTCCCAGGAGTTCAGGATTAGGAGTTCTTGTTTTTTTAATCAGATAAGCCATGTTAACATCATGTCCCTGTAAGGGCTTATCTGCTTACTGACTTGGAAGACTCCTTAGACTTATTTGAAATAAGCATGTTAACTAATCTGTGAGATAATGTCTCATTTAATTCCCCCACTGGAAAATTTGAATTTCTCAATCCCTTGTTCTGTTTAACGGTGTGAACACCTGTAGTGTGCAGGATTGTGCCAAGTGTATTCTTGGACCGCTTGAATTAAAGTTACCTTACCTAGTACATGAGTAAGTTTGTCATTCAAGGACAAATTCTCATTCTTTTCTCGTTGGTTGACTTCTCACATACGGCTTTATTGTGTTAGAGCTGTGAATGGTGACAGGTATTACATACAAAGAGGGAAGAATGACTAGGGATTAAATTGGTAATGTTTCCGGGGAAATGGTAGTTCTGAACTTCAAGGAGTTTGGAGAAATGGCCAACTGACTTTTATAAAGAAACAAAATGGAGACTTAGTTTCCTAGGCCTTCCGTAACAAAGTACCAAACCCTAGGTGGGTTAAGACAACAAATTTATTGTCCAGCAGTTCTGGAAGCTGTAAGCCAGAACTCAGGTTGTCAGCAGGGCCATGCCATCTCTGGCTCTAAGGAAGAATCCTTCCTTGCTTCCTTTAGCTTCTTGATGTTTGCTAGCAATCCTTGATGTTCTTGGCTTGTAAATGTGTCACTCCAGTCACGTGGCTATTTTCTCCCCTTGTGTCTGTCCAAATATAAACTTTTTATAAGGACACCAATCACAGTGGATTAGGGCCCACCCTTTTCATCTAGTTTTAACTTGATTACATCTGTAAAGATCCTATTTCCAAATAAATAGGATCTCATTCTGAGTTACTTGGGATTAGGACTTCACCGTATTTGGGAGGGGTTGGGGGTGGGGCTGGTGGACGCCATTCAGTCCTTTATAGAGACCTTGCCAAAATATGGGTAAGTTGCAAGATAATTTATTCACTAGTCATCCTGGAATACTTTTCATAATACAACTTGATCGCCTTTACAGAGAACTTTGAGCAAGTTGGAATAGCATAAGCAAGAATTGTAATTATTCCTGCTTGAATTTTTTTCTGTTTTATTTTTAAAAATTACTGCTTCAGAAAGATAAAATGGTTAAATGTCCTTATGAACACAAGGTCATAAAACAGTTCACTTTCAAAATTCACCTTTCTTGTAGATTCATTAAAATACACAAACCTTGTTGAAGTTTAGAGTTTTTCTGCTTAGGTGATGAGGTCACAGCAGCAGTGATAACATTTTTGGTTTCAGTGGCTATCAGTTTTCCCTATAGTTGATATAGAATGATTCTTAAGAATTTATTGAGGTCCTGAAAAGATGCTGTCATTAGAGGCCATAGGAATGGCTTCACAATCACTAAATTTCAGTGCTCTGTATTTTATTTTAATAATTTAGCTAGGACATTTGAGTAACTAAGGATATAGAAAGATTGAGTTTTGAGAGAAGCATTTTAATCTTTTTCTATCCTTTTTTTCTAGTTAGAAAATGGATATACTTTATTTGATTATGATGTTGGACTGAATGATATAATTCAGCTGCTAGTTCGTCCAGACCCTGACCTTCCTAGCACATCTAAACAGACTGATGTACAGGCCAAACCCTGTTCTAATAGTCCACCTAAAGTAAAGAAACCCCCAAGGGTGGGACCTTCCGGTCAGCCGTCTACATCAACTCATGATTTTCTTATTGATCCTGGCATTGGACTATACAAGGTATGTTGTCTTCCTCAGACTTCTGGTTAATTGTGAGAATATAGATATGTTCTCTTCAGGGTGTTGTGAACAAGAAAACATTGATTGCTGTTTGAGAGTAAAGATTGGGCTGTTAATATTTTAACTTTTAAAAGTAATCTTTAAAAACTAGTGAAAGATATATAGGCAAATGTATAAAATGTGTATGTACAGTACAGAGAATAATAAAGCAAACAGCTGTGTAATTCCACCAAGGTTAAGTAGTTCCTTTTTAAAGCCTCCTGTGTGCCCCTACCAGAACACATCTCCCTCTTTCCCTAAGAGGTAAACTACTTGTTCTCACTTCTATGGTCATTTTATTCTTCTTTAGTGTTAACTACTTATGTATGTATCTCTAAACAATGTTTTGTTTTGCCTGTATTTGAACTTTTACTTTTTTGCATATAGATATTTCATTTTTCACTATTATGTTCCGTTTTATTAACATGCCACAATACATTTATCTAATCCATGATTAATAGGTATTTGGGCTGTTTCCAGTTTTAGCTGTTTTAAACTGTGCTGTTTTGAACCAACTATGTGTATCATGGTATACATGTTCAAGAATTTCTTTAGGAATTTTTACCTAGAAATAAAAGTGCTGGTGGAACTTCAATGCATATTGTATCTGTAGATCAGCTTGGAGAATTGACTCAACATTGACTCAATGTTGAGTCCTTCATTCATGAATGATAGATGTCTCCATTAATTTAGATCTTTGACATGTTTCTCAATTACTTTTCTGTTAACATATCTTTGACTTATTTCTATTAGCTTTGTTTTTGATGCTGTTACAAATGGTTGCCTTTTAAAATTGCGGTTTGTTTGGTATGTAGAAATGCAATGGATTTATTTATTGACCTTTGTTATCTAGCAACTTCTTCAAATTCTAGTAAATTTTGTGGGAATAATTGACAGTTTTGCTCCATCTTTTTCTGTCCTTATATTTTTTCTTAATTCTTACTGGTTGGGATAAACTGGGACCCAAACTTAATTTTCAGAGCTTTTTCAAGGCAAAAAATTAAAAATTGGTAGACAAAATGAATTAAGAAAATGCAAACAGAAAAATGCAAACAGATCCATAAAAATGGAAAGAATCAAAACTGGCAAAGAGTTGTATCAGAGTACCTGGCCTGGCTACACTGATGAATTGCTTTAAACCCATGAAGATATCTAAATTGACCCACAATTAAAAAAAAAAAAAAAAAAAAAAGGAAAGCTTTCATTTGTTCTATAAATTTAGTGTAATACTGATACTTGAAACATGATAAAAAGCACACTAGTATCACTACATATTGATGTAAAACCTAAGTTATGTTTTACAAATAAAATTACAACTATATTAGAAGACCATACCTTGACTAATTGTGGTTTGTCAGGAAGTGGGATAGTTCACTTTTAAGAAATATTTTAACATTTCATATTAATAAACCAAAGAAAACAAATGATCTAATCCGTTTTCTTCATCTAAGTAAAAATTTGAATTCATTTCTGATTTTTAAAAAAATCCTTCGTAACAGGAACAGATGGAATAGATGAATATTTTAAACCACACCCAGCATCATGCTTAATGGTGGGGAAAAGCCACAAACATTCCCATTAAAGACAGGAGCCAGACAAAGAAGCCCGTTAATGCTATTGTTTAACATCTTTCTAGAAGTGCTAGATGATACAGATAAGCAGAAAACAAAGTGTTGTAAATACTGGAGAAGGCAGTCTTTACTTAGGAATACCTGGAAAGCTGAGAAAATACCTTAGAGCATTATGAGCCATCAGCAGAGTGGCTGTTTAAATACCAGTAGCTTTCCTTACTATGATCATTTAGTGAAAGAAAAAAGTATAGTAACAAAACAAAAGTCTGCGAATAAACTTACATGATATGCACAAAACTTACATAAATTAGTGCCTTATGTAGTGCTCACAGTTCAGATTGAATTGTTAATATTGAAAGCCCAAATTGTTGTCTACGTCACTCATTGATTTCGTCACTCTTTCAGTTACCAAAACTTTCTACTTGATATTTTTTCACATTATTTTAAAAATAAACTTGTTAATTTAGAAGTTTTAGATTTACAGCATAATTGGGAAGATACTACAGAGTTTCCATATATCCCACACCTGGTTTGCCCTGTTGTTAACATCTAACATTAGTGTGTGGCACGTTTGTTATAATTAATGAACCATATCTCCTTAGCTTGTACCTAATGTCTTTTATGTTCCAGAATCCCATCTAGGACACCGTATTACATTTACATTAGTATTATACTAAGATAGTTGTCACGTCTCCTTAAGCTCCTCTTGGCTGTGGCAGTTTCTCACACTTTGTATTTGATGACGTGACAGTTTTGAGGAGTATTGGTCAGGTATTTTGTAAAATGCCATGTTAGGATTCATTTGTTTTCCTCATCATTAGACTGGATTTACATATTTTGGGAGGAAGAGCACAGAGGTGAAGTGCTATTTTCATCACATATCTAGGGCACTGTACTGTCGACATTCTAATTGGTGATTATAATTTAGGTTTTACATCAGTAGTAACTTACTACTGTTGATGTGAACCATAATCACCCGGCCAAGGTGTAGTGTGTGTCACATTTCTTCACTGTCAGTTTACTTTCCCCCACCCCCCTTTACATACTTTTTTTTTTTTTTTGAGATGAAGTCATTATATGCAGCCCAAACTGCATGTAGTCAGATTATCTACAAAAATTATTGGGAATTCTTTTATGCGGGAGACTTGTCTCTTCTCCATTTCCTCAGTCATTTATTGATATAAGTATGGATATTTTTTCTCCTGTGTCCCTTCCATATACCCCCATTATTTTGGGTTCCTTTGATTTTCGTTGAAGCGCTTTCTTTCTGGCACTAGCACTAGCGCTTTTCTTTCGGGCTCATCTTGTAAGTTTCCTCCCCCAGTCCTGCAGTCAACCATTTCTCCAAGGAGCCTTGGTTCCTTTAATTGGAGAATGGTATTGGAAACTAAGATCTGGGCTCTAGGTGCTCCTTGCTACTGGGGTGTCCTTGTTCTTAGGGCCCTCAGCTGACAGAGCAAGGAAATACATGCAGTATGTATAATAACTCCTGTATATCCATGTATCTATAAATATTTATGTAACCATCTGTGTCCATATTAAGCTTACATTATTACATTTTAACTTTTAAGGGCAAGAAGCTGCTACTTTTGACTTGATTTGTTTTGGGCCATGTAGGTATGAATTTGTTTTCATAGGAGAGGACCAACTTATGAATCTGCAGATCTGAGATTAAGCAAGGTTAAGTAGTTAAGGTCAATTTAAATTCTCTGTTTAGCACACTTCTCAATACCCAGTTGTGTCCCCTCCCCCAAACTAATTCAGACAAGCATCATGAGAAACTACTTCTCTTAGCAGATCTTTGCTTTTTATTTGCAGTGTTAGCACTTTGGCTGTCAACTATTTCTAGTACTTGGTTTTGTTTTTTAAACATCTCTTATATTTCATATTAATATATAGCATAGATGTTAAGGACTTGAGCTTTGTTGTCAGACTTGGCTTCACATTTCAATTCAGCCACTTTCTGAGTTGGACAAATTTGGCAAGTAAGTACATTGTCTCCCTTTCCTCATTTAGAAATACACTTGGAACCTGGCATGTGAACTCTCAAAAGGCTACTGTTATTTGTAAAGTAATATGTTTAGTCAAAGCTGCACTTAACCTTCCTCTTTAGTTGAAGAGGCTAACAAACTTACTTGCTTTTTTGAATGAAGCTCGGTAATTGTCATAGATATTTGAAATTTTGACTAGTGACTTTTTCATAAAGAAGGGTTTATTTCTGGATAATCCATTCATTGAATATTTAGATATTTAGTGTATATTTGTACTGGGTACTAGAAATGAGGGGTAAACAGATGATATTGCCCTCTGCCTTCATAATTATATTAGATACTCTTTTGGGCTAGCCTGAAAATGCTCAGAGGCTTCTACTTTTGACGTATTTTGAGTTTGCTTTGAATTTTTTCTGTTTTCCTTAGAACGAGTCTCTGAATAGTGAGTATATCAAAATTTCATTAAATCATGTCTGAATCATTTAAAAAATTGGGAGGTTTTTTTTCCTCTTCATGAATTCTTGCCTATGTAATTTTTGCTTTATAAAGATTTTTCTCTATGGATGAGCAAACAGATTTGGAGGCTTTCCCTTCCTTTTGCCTCAGAATATTTTTGGACCTCATGATAAGCAGGCACAAAAAGTGGATTTTCAAAGTAGTGTACTCAAAACAGACATAGGTAAACTTTTAAGATGAAATTTTAATCTGAAGTTGTTATCCAGTATCAGTCTTGTTTTGCCCTATTTGATAACTTTGAGCGATATTTGGTCAATTTCAGATAGCTTTTCATAAGTTGTAAGAAACCAGATATCACTGTCACGTTTAGAAAGTCTGTGGAAGATTGCAGAGGCTGGGTCCATCCATTCCCATTGTACAACACATTGAATCACACTGGCTCTAGGAAGTAATTTATTTTCTGAAACCAGGAGGACCTCTGATGCCTAAATTGGTTTTAATTCTGGTTTTTAGATGTGGAAGCTTTGTATGACTCACATCAGATCTTACTGTTGAAATGACTCATTCTGGCTTAAATAATAACTGTTTAGCATGATGATAGTAAGCTTTTAGGGTTTAGCTAAGTGTGTGGCACTGTTAAAACTTTTTACATGTCTATGCTTATTGTAGCAAATAAAGAAGAAAATTATCAGTAATTACTAAGTAAAAATCATGGATTTCTTATATTTCCTGTCTTTTGTCTATAGTGCAGTGCTGCTTTATTTAACCTTGTTGATCATGAAATGTAATAGACAACAAATAAGAGTAGAACTTAACAAGATATTATGAAGTCAGTGTCCATAAATACCACTCAAATTAAGAAATAGAACAGCAGTACGCCAGGAGCTTCTCATGTGCCCCTCTTGATTAAACGCCCTCCTCCGTAGTTGTAAATACTACCCAAACTTCTATGGTAGTCATTTCTTTACTTTTTATTAGCTTTAACCTTTTATTATACTTAACCTCTTAATAACCTTTAACCTAGGTATGCATCCCTAATTCTCCTCTTTCTGAACTTTATGTAAATGGAACCGTATTGTGTTTTGATTTGTAACTCTGAAGAAACACGGTATAATGAGAGAATCATGTTCCGAGTTAGAGAAACCTTTATCAACTTAACTCCCATTTCTAGCTGTGTATCTTCTGAGGGCAAGTGTATTTCACTTCTGAACCTAATTGGAAAATAAGAATGACGTTGCATTGTAATTTTTAAAGGAGGTAATGTATATAACGTTAAATAGCTAATTATTTCCTAAATAAGCATGGTATGGTAATAAGACCATACTATGAGCTTTAATAAGTTTTAACATAGGACATATGTTGATACTTAGTGGAAGGAGAGTTATTTCATTTGTTCCTACTATATGCTTGCTAGGTTGGCACATCGTACAGATTTGTCACCTAATCTCAATATACTGCGAAGTGTGTTACTTTATAAAAGAAGCTGAGGCTGGGACAGGTTAAGTAACTTGTTCAAGGTTACATCTAGTAGGTGATATAAGCAAGGGCTTAAACTGAGGTTTATCTGCAGAGCTTGTGTGTTTTCCACAGAACATACAAAGTGCTACAGCTAGCTATGGTAATTTCTCAAGTATTTGCTCTTGGTACTGTTTTATTTTTTAATGATTTTTCTTTGCCTCTCATACTTGGGTTTTTTTTTTGTTTGTTTGTTTGGGTTTTTATCAAATACTTGGACATGAAAGACTCTTCTCTAAATGTGGCTACAGGCATATCTTGGAGATAATACGGGTTTGGCTCCAGACGACCGCAAAAAAGAATATCAGTAAAGAAGTCAAACAATTTTTTTGTTTTCCAATGCATACAAAAATTACATTTTCACTATACTATAGCCTATTAGTGTACAATAGCATAATTTCTTTTAAAAATGTACATACCTTAATTTTAAAATGCTTTATTAAAAAATAACCATCTAAGCCTTCAGCAAGTCATGATCTTTTTGCTGGTGGGAGGTCTTGCATCCGTGTTGATGGCTGCTGGCTGATCCAGGGTGGTGGTAGCTGTGGCAGTTTCTTAAATAAGACAACAGTGAAACTTTGTCATAGATTGACTCTTCCTTTTACAAACAAGTTTTCTGTAGCATACGAGGCTGTTGGATAGCATTTTACTAACAGTAGAACTTCTTTCAAAATCGGAGTTGAGTCCTCTCAAACCCCACCACTGCTTTACCAACTAAGTTTATATAGTATTGTAAATCCTTTGCTGTTTCAACAGTCTTTACAGCATCTTCCGCAGGAGTAGCTTCCGTCTCAAGAAACTACTTTCTTTGCTCATCCATAAGAAGCAACTCCTTATCCATTCAAGTTTTACCATGAGATTACAGCAATTCACCCACATCTTCAGGATCCACTTCTAATTCTAGCTCTCTTGCTATTTACATCACATTGAAGTCCTGAACCCCTCAAAGTCATCCATGAGGGTTGGAATCAATGTACTCTAAATCCTATTAATGTTGATATTTTGACCTCTTCCCATGAATCACAAATGTCCTTAATGGCATCGAGAACGGTCAGTTCTTTCCAGAAGGTTTTCAGTCAACTTTGCTGAGATCCATCAGAGGAATCACTATGGTAGCTATAGCCTTACAAAATATATAGTAATGGATAGTAGCAAAAACATAAGCTTTACGGTCAAGGTGTCTTCAAATCCTAGTTTTACGTTTTATTAACTTTAATTTGGAGCAAGTTAACTTGTCAGAGCCTTTGTTTCCTTATCCTGTAAAATATGATTTATTAATTGTTGAGGTTAGTTAGACAAGCCTAACTAAAGGAGCCTTGCATAATACCTGGTATATGGGTATTAACTTTAGTACATACTAACCCCCACCCCTACCCCATGTGATACCATCTGTCAGAGTTCTGTTGGATACCTTAAGTGGTCTTAGACCCTCAGGAAGAGCTAGCTTGATTAGGTAATGATCTTGTATTAGTAATGTCTTTTTTTTTCTTTTTTAAAGACTTTTTTAAAAGTTGAAGGGATGTCTCTCGGTTGTTGCTCCTGAAAGGGCTTTGACCTTTAGACCAATTCCCTCAGCTTTTTTAGGACAGGATTTTTTTTTTTTTTAAACCCGATTCCTTAGGTAACTCTAAATCTCTCTGGTATACCTGTCTTCTAATACCGTTTTCCTTTTGTTAAGATTGTATGGTTTAGTTCTGGATCATCCACTAGAGTTGACTACATACATTTTGCATGTTTATAGCTCTGTTCTCTTTATATTTTCTTTGTTCTTTGAGGTACTAAATAATACATTTGCTAGTGACTTGCTGTTGGTGGAACTTATCTCCATTTTGTATAGGTAGGTTCACTGGATTCTTTCCTTTGTACATGTGCGTAAGTCCCTCGTTTTCAAGTTTTATTTTCTGTTTAATACTGTGTTTTCTGGTTGGACTGACTGTAAATTATCTGTAGGATTCTGAAGAAATTAATGGAACAAATTAATATCACAGTCATAATACTTCAGAGTTCTGGCTTTTTGTTAGTGACTTTTTTTTTTTTTTTTTTTTTTTGCGGTACGTGGGCCTCTCACTGTTGTGGCCTCTCCCGTTGTGGAGCACAGGCTCCGGACGCGCAGGCTCAGCAGCCATGGCTCACGGGCCCAGCCGCTCCGCGGCATGTGGGATCTTCCCAGACCGGGACACGAACCCATGTCCCCTGCATCAGCAGGCGGACTCTCAACCACTGTGCCACCAGGGAAGCCCTGTTAGTGACATTCCTAATGAATGACATGCCAGAATAACTCTTGGGTACACAAGAATTATATTTTAAAAGTCTAATATAGATATGGGTAAGGAATAGTTAAAGAAAATACCTATTTCATTGAAGGATATTGGGAGGAAAGTTAATTTTCATATTAGTAAATAACAGATTTGACAGTATAATCCAAAAAGAATAGTTTCGTTCTAATCTTTGAAATTACTTTAAACATGAATATCTGCAAATATTAACTATGATAACCCTCAAAATAACTTGAGTTATATTAATGTTTTTGAAGCAGTAGATGAAATTACGCTTCATTAACTAATTTTAAACTTTTTTTTAGGTAAATGAATTGGTGGATGCCAGAGATGTCGCCCTTGGTGCTTGGTTTGAAGCACGAATACATAGTGTTACTAGAGCTTCTGATGGACACTCACGTGGCAAAACTCCACTGAAGAATGGCAGTTCTTATAAAAGGACTAATGGAAATATAAATCGTAATTCCAAAGAGAACACAAATAAATTGGACAATGTACCCTCTACGTCTAGTTCAGATTCTGTTGCTGCTGCTGAAGACGTAATTTATCATATCGAGTATGATGAGTAAGTGCTCATGCTATTGAGGACTTCATTCATGTTTTTGTTTGTAGAAGCAAAAAACTCTTCCATCTCAAGATTGGTTTCAAATAATAGTCTTTCAAAAGAAATCATCTAGGGGTCATGTTCGGTCTAGTACCATTTGTTTTTGTTTGTTTAGTGGTTGTAATATAATAAGAGCTCCTCAACATTTAGCATCTGGCTCCTAAGTGGTTTGTTGTTTGGGGTATCCTAATACCTGGCTTAATTCAATATGTAAGGGTTTCTCTTTGTCTGGTCCTCTATTAGGGTTTTTGCTATGTATTTTAATAATATTCTAGAAAGTATATAATATTGTGTAATGTAATAGCATTCATTCATTTATTTATTTATCTTGGCCATGCCGTGGGGCATGTGGGATCCTAGTTCCCCAACCAGGGATCGAACCCATGCCCCCTGCAGTGGACGTGCGGAGTCTCAACTGTCAGACAGCCAGGGAAATCCCTGTAATAGCCTTAGAATGAGGTTGAAATATTTTCTAAAAGCTATTATTGGGATAATTCACATAAAATTTATACATTTAAAGGGTACAATTCACTGTTTTTAATATATTCATAGGATTGTGCATTATCACACACTACTCTTAGAACATTTTTATTTTCCCCGAAAAAACTATATGCCTGGCATCACTTCCCAATCCCCCTCTCCCAACAAAAAAATTTTTTTGAATTTTATTTATTTTTTTATACAGCAGGTTCTTATTAGTCATCCATTTTATACAACAAAATGTTTTTAAATGTTCATGTGAAAACAGTATTAAGAACTTGCTTTGAGAGCTTAGACTTTAACACTGAATTACTTTCCTTACCTATTTTCAAAATCCTAGTATAAAAGTTACTATGGGGAAAGATTTAGTGTTTATTCAACACTAAATGATCTTCATTCAAGTGACATTTTAATATGTATAGAAAGTATGAAACCAAATCTTTATCAGGTGTGAGTTCAAGATCCTAAAATGGTTTTGATTTTTCTTAACAAAAATGGTATAAAAGACTGGTGTCAACTCAGATTTCCAGGATACCTGGAAAGGGGTCAAAAGTAGATCCCTTTCATCTTTTCTGATACTTCTTATGGTTTTAGTTAACTTGCCAATGTGGCTTATTTCAAATGTGCAATCATACTGTTTTTTACCATAGTAGATGATAATAGAACCAACAACTAGAATGGGTATTAAGATCTGGGATTGGCCAGGACTGGCAATATTGGTAAATCGAGCCTGGGATAGAAAGGGATTGGAGTTGATGTGTTAATAGTAACCAGTGTCTGGGTTTATGAATACCATGGCAAAGAGGCAAGAGTGGAGGATTTAAGCTATCTGTATATCAGCTGTCAACAAGTAGAGTTCTTGATTTGCTTCAAGTTTTTATTTAATTTCTTGGAGAAAAGAAGAAATAACTCAGAAACCTGCTACCTGGGACCTGATTCTAGCCAATAAAGGAGTTATTATTTGGCCCGCCCCCCCCAAAAAATTGTATAGAATGGCACAGTGTAGAAATAGGGTAAGAAGCTTTAAACACTAAGTGAACTAAGGCTTATTAAATTTTTTACAGTTTTAGGGGCTCTTAGTTGGTTTTGGAATAAGACTTTCCAATGGAAAGAGCTGAGTTTGGTACAATGTTAGAACATAAATCACAATATCTTAGCGTTTATTTGGTTATTTTCTAATGAAGAAGTTTGTCTTGATTGGAATGAATGTTAGTCTAAACCCAACATGCATGAGAAGACTAAAATTATCTGTCCAAAATAATTTTACATGATGGAATTGTTTCAGTGTTGTCAACTTAAATATATGGTAGCTGGACTTTCTTTGAGACGTAAGATATCAGAAGCTTAGTAAATGTCATTCATATCTTCAAAAAGAGAAAAGGACTATACAGAGTAAAGTATGAAATAAATAAAATAGATGAGTTTCTGGATAAGAGTCCCAGATAACAAAAGGCTGGTATAAGCATCTAGAAAAAATCATGATCCCATATGGATGTGATAAAGAATCCTGTTAAAGTTTCTTTCATCACGGTTATCAGAAAAGTTAAAAACTATAGTCAAGTTCATGTTAATTTCAATAACTGATTAAACAAGTTCTCACATTCTTGGACGGAGGATGCATTGAAGACAGATTGTGGAGTATATGGCTTAGCAGTAGTAATAGATTCTTATTGAGTAGTAAGCTCCAACTTAGTTAATAGAATGTAGCTATCAAATAGTTACACTGTAGGATGTTTTATTAGAAGTAAGATATCTAGAACAAGACTGGTGGTGCTACCATTTTACCGGGCTGGTTATTCTCTACTTGGAATATTGTTTTCTGTCTTCGTGCTTTAAGAATAATACCAACAGGACATGGTGCATCTTTAGAGTAGAAGTCAAAATGTAAAATCACCATGAAGAATAGCTAAAAGAACTAAGTATTTACATTGAAAAGACTGGGATCAAGATAGCTTTCATATTTTAAAAGCTCTGGGTGAAAGTTCTGTACAACATAGAAGGTAGGTTTCAGGATAACATAAACTTCCTACCAGTCAACTCTCTAAAGATAGAGAATGGTCTGCACTGAGAAGGAGACAAAAACAAGCGTTGGCTATCTTCAACCTTAGACAGGGGGATTTACTAGAAATGTTACATTGCAAAGGGAAATAAAGTTAGAGGTCATTAATCCAATCACTCTAATTTTTACTTCTAAAACGGTATTTGTCAGACAATTTTTTTGTACTTAATAGACTTTAAGTACATACAGGCTGCCATCCTATTCCATTTATGATTCTAAATCTGTCATTTCTCTCAATGAATTAACTTCATTTTTCTCATAGATTAAGTTGAAAGTAATCTGCTTAATTGTCTCCAAACTCTGAGTGCAGCAGTGCGAGTGCGTTTTGAACAGCCTGTCATTTAGCCAGTGCAGAGAGGTATTGCATATGGGACCAAGGAACCTGTTCAAGGAATTCTTCTGGGATATGCAGTGTTTGTCAGTTTAAAATGGCACTGTTCCAAAGTTACTTTTGTAGTGACCTACAGGTCCTAATATATTAACCAGGCCAAATGAATTCTCAGTCTTTGAAATGAATTTCATTAAAGCATTGCTGTCTCAGAACAAGATTAAGTAGGTATACTACTCTGCATCTTCAATCCCCACTCCAATCAGAGCAGAGTTAAAAACAATTTTTAATCTGTGAGAAGTGATACGTATTAAAGATTTATAATGTTACTTATTAGGTAGATGTGTTCCACAAAACAACACTTCCAAAAGCCAAATCTAGTGACATTGTTCTAGAATCTCAGTGAAATCATGTTTGCTAATCTTATTCCATTTTTCCTCTCAAAATTATGGATATAAATATTCTAAGTGCATAGAAAGCAGGTTATGTTAAGAGATCTGTTTGAAACGTTTTAAGGTTTAAGAGTTTTACTGTTTTCAGGGGTCCCTTTTCTATAGATTCCTTGATGAATATAGACTGAATTGAGAGCTTCCTACTGCAAATAATATAAAGCAAAATTGTGGAGTTAACATCAAAGTGCCTGCTACAAAGAACATATATGTGGGTTTGTTCTGTTTTATTTTTTTCATGATGGCTATTGTGTACTATTCATCTGTCATCACCCTTGCCTTAGCAAGGGCTGTGTATTTTTAGAATTAAACCAATCCAGTAAGTACTTCGGGAGAAAGAGCTAGCAGTACAAATATTAAATCTAGACTTCAGAGATTTAGATTTCAACGGATTCTTAAATCTTCTGTAAAGTTTTAACTTCTTAAAAGCAGCTTTATTAAGGTATAACTCACATAGCATTCAATTCGCCCATTTAAAGTGTAAAATTCAGTTTTTTTAGTATATTAACAGAACAGTCACCACAATCTAATTTAGAACATTTTGGTCTTCCACAAACCCCGTACCGATTAGCAGTCACTCCCTGTTTCCCTTCCCCCACCAGCCCTTCCCCCAACCCCTCTCAGCCATAGGCAATCGGGAATCTTCTGACTCTGGATTTGCCTATTCTGGACATTGCATATAAGTGGAATCCTATAACATGTGGTCTTTTGTGACTGGCTTTTTTCACTTAGCATAATGTTTCAAGGTTCATCCACGTTGGAGCTTATATCAGTACCATATTCCTTTATTGTCAAATAATGCTCCATACTACCACTGTTAATTTATCCACTTACAGTTTATGGACACTGGTGTTTTCTACTTTTTGCTGCTAGGAACCTTCATGTACTATTTTTTTGTGTAGGCATTTGTTTTAGTTTTTTGGCATGTATGTGGCAGCAAGATTGCTGGGTTGTATGGCAGTTATGTTTAACCTTGGGAAGAACTACCAGACTTGTTTCCAAAGTGGCTGCACCATTTTACATTCCCATGAGTTGTGTATGAGGGTTCCAATTTCTCCACACCCTCACCAAAACTTTGATTAGAGCCATCCTATAGTATAGGAGGTATAATTAACCTACAACATTATGTTAGCTACAGGTGTACAGCATAGTGATTCAATATTTCTGTACATCACAAAGTGATCACACCACTAAAGTGTGTTTATTGGAGAATGACTATGCCTGCTTGAAACTTTTTTTTAGTGGTATTTGGGGCAGAAAACAAAAGGGAAGGGGATTCAGGAATGAGCAAATGTCAAGGTAATATAGGCAATTATAAACCCATGAAGTGGTTAAATGGTCAATTAAAGAAAAAGAACTTCAAATTTTCCCTTATTTCATAGTAAGCTTGTACTGTATATTTCCATAGCTTTCTAAAAGTTGTCTTTATTCCCATTAGTTACTTTCTGTAGTTATGTAAGGTTTAAAAATTTTAAGGGTCCTGAACATCTAAATTCACAAATCTGTGACTGCAGTCTTGTGAGAGTAGAGATCCTGAAGCTAATTGTGGTGATGAGCCATGATCTTGACTTATAGGGAAGTAGACTGGGAAAGGGGCAATCATTACCTTAGTGTTTCTGGTAGGTTAATATGTCTATAGCATAGCTTACAGCTATTTAATTACATTAACTCTTATGTGCCAGACTCTGAGCTAACTTCTTACATGAATGCTCATGTAATCTTTAAATAACTGTAATGTTGGTTACATTAACTTCCATATGAAGAGACCAAGGCTTACTTACATAACTTGCCAGAGGTAACATCTGTTAAATTGTCTGACTCCAGAGCTTAAGGGTTAACCAATATGCATTATTGCCACTCTGCCTTAAACATGGTACATGTAATTGGTAATAGCCTACATAACTTCAAAGGTCAACCATTTTGTATGACTTAAAGACTTGCTTTAGACTTGGCCTGGGTTTTAAAGCAGACAGCACTCATACAACTTTGAGTTAAACCCTGGGTATGTAAGCAACTGAGGCCACACTGCTGAATTTAATCTTTACTCATCATTTGGCTGCTTTATCAACAGATAAAGGCTTAATTCCTTACCCTGCTTTTGTATTAAGAAACATCTGTTCTTAGTGGATTTGGTTTAGATTCCTCTTAATTAGACTAGCAGTTCTCAACCCTAGCTATACATTTGTTGTCTAGGAAGCTTTAAAAATATCAGTGCCTAGGACCCACCTCCATAACTTATTGTATGATTGATCTTTGGGACCTCAGGGGATTGCTGTCTCAAAAGTTCCTCTGTGATTCTAATGTGTAGCCATGGTTGAGAACCACTGCCTTAGACTAGTGGTTCTCAAAGTATAGTCCTGTCCAGGAACATCAACATTACTTGTTAGAAATCCAAGTTCTTGTACTTACTCCAGATGTAATGAATCGCTCTCTGAAGGTGGCCCTGCAGTCTGTGTTTTAATAAGTTCTCTGGGTGGTTAATATGTATACTCAAGTTTAAGAACCACTCACTGATTGCCTTTTGTACAGCCTTATCAGTTGCTACTAAGAACCAATATGGGGGAAAGGGGTTGATATGACAATTTAAACATAGTAAATACATTAAAGGCTGGAGATGATATACAATACCTGAGGAATCTGAGTATTCATCTTTGTTTTAGTACCTGTATAGGTGGCTTATGGCTTGTTGATTTTTCCATTTTGTTTCCATATACATAAAGGATTAGTTAAGTCTTTTTCTAAAAGAAATTATATTTCATTCCAGCTAAATGATCTGTATCATTTAAATGAGGGACCATTTTCCACTGTGCAGTCTTTATCTGTACCTTGGCTAACATAGAAAGCAGTGTCCATCATGTGTTTGTGGAGAATTTATCTTTTATGATGTATTGGTACATTCTTTTTTTTCCTTTTTAACTAATTGAAATATTCTGTTTTGAGTTTTGTGGCAATTTTAGTATATTATCATTCACATAATGTTTCTTTTGACTTGATGATAATTTCTCTGAATTCCCCAAACTTGCACTTCCTCTTAAGAACTCAAATCTCAACCCAGACCATATAAAAGGAAAGGTTAACATGGGAGTAGTATTTGCAGAATTAGCTCCAGAACCACTGTTTAAAAAGTATTCTTTATTTCTTCTGTCTGCTCCATCAACCGTTAAGTATTGGTAAATTCTTGAGTGGGGGAGAATACTCTGTAGTAGTCGAATATTTGTTCTGAGATCTACTTCTGGCTTTCCTTTGAATTAGACTCTTAAATGCATCAGTCAGTCGTTCTAAGACAAGCCTTCTGAATTGGGCTTAGGGTTAAACTAGATCTCAGAATCTCCCCATATACCTTCTTCTAAGGATTCAACAGGTACATTTACAGGTCAGTTAAAAAGGTGAATTTGGGAATACTAGTCTTGTTAGTGACTTGCTTTTTAAAATTGCTTTATTAAATTTAGTGTTCTAATTTAGAGACCTTGATTTATAAATTGGAGCTGATTTCTATAAAGAGAAATGTAAGCTAGAAAACACATAGTAGTTTGAACAAGGAAGTATATATATAAAGAGGGAAAATGCTTATGAAAGTTATTTTATTTCTGTATCATATCGTAGTGAATTGTCTATGGCTAGGCAAAGTTGAAATCTTTAAACATGAGAGTTTTCATAGTGACATGAAAACTACTTATGTAATCTCTCATGCTCCATATTGTTCACATTTCAAATAGAAATGTCAGTTTACCTCAGAAACAAACTCTTATTGTTTTGACTTTTTAGTAAATTATTCTGAAGTACCCTTTTTAAAGCATGGTTCAATAATTCTCTTGTTAAAACAACACTATGTGCCAGGCACTATACAAGTACTTTTCCTGGACTATCTCATGTAATCCTCATTAAACAATCAATGAAGTGGATACTTTTCTAAGTGTAAAGAGGGAATAACTTGAGATTTAGAGAAGTTAATATACCTAGTATTGAATAGGTGATTAAGTGGTAGACTGAGATTCAGAAGAGCACATACTTAGAACCACTCTACCATACTACCTCTCATTTTGAGAGAAGCATGCTTATAAAATACCTTAATGTATAAATAAGTATATATAAAATATTATAAAGCAGTTATGTTTGCATAATTACAAAATTTCTGTCATTCTCTCCAGTTATCTGTCACAGAACAGAAACCTTAAATCAGTAAACACCTGTGTGCCTTTTTCTGTAAGGAAAATGCATAGCTCGCTAGTATTCAAAGGATTTTTAAACCAAATAGGTTAAACTGCTGCTTTTAACAGCGTGTCAGGGTTCTACCATGGGATTGAGATCAAATGGAAATGTCATAGCATCACTTAGAACTTGGAGGGTAACTTACGCTAGGCTACAATTAAAAGCTCTTCTGGCAAACGTCTTAGGATAATGTTGTCATTGCTGCCAGCGTTCTCTTAAGATTTTTTTGAGCTATTCTAAGCCTGTGGTGCATGCTTTTGAGTATTCTTAATTATGGCTACTGCAGATAGAAGTCAGTGAGCCAATTCTGAAAAAAATCAAGTGGTATTTTTAGATAAAAGTTGCTGTTCTATAAAGTAACAAAACTGATTTTCTTGAATGTATTGATGTGATCTATTTCTAAAGGAATCCCAAAAATGTTTTAATGATGTCTGGGTTTTCATGGGAGAAAAGGGATAAGATTAAAAAAAATCAGATCAGAGTGTCATGTTGATCTTGAGTAGGGAGCTATAAATGAGAGGTTTAGTTTCAGAACCCTGGTGCAGTGACCATTCTCCCCCATTGTTTTTTGGTTGTTACATGTTTGCCAAAGACTTAGAATATTTCCTCTTTCTATGACTTGCAGTGTTCTAAATGGATGATAATCAAAAGGAGGGCAGAAGAATTTAGATCTTTGACTTTATTGTTGCTCTTCTCTTGTGTTAAAAGATCACTTGGTGCTTAGAAAAATGACTACAGGTATCAGTTAAAATGACTACAGATATCAGTTGATGTCACCTTTTCAAATTTATACATCATTCCTTTACATTAGTGTTTCTCAAAACGATGGTCAGCAACACTGCGGATTCACCCAGGTACGGTATTTATAATGCAGATTCCTGGGGGATACCAGATCCCACCCCCACTCCCTGCATTGGGTGGGCCTGGGGTAGAGCCCAGTAATCTGCTTTTCAGAAAGCAGCCAGGAGCCTATTAAGTATACAGAGCATTGGTTCTCTTATAGGCTGTATCGTTTTAGTCTTTAGAATCAGAATTTGCTTTGAATTCTAGGTCTTTGGTTGAGTTTTTTGCTTTGTTTTCTTTGAACTCGTTCAGCTTTAATTTCCTCATCTGTAAATACCTACTTGACCATGTTCTTTTTTTCCCCCTAATAACCTTGAAAAGTATCCAGTAATAATAGTCAAATTTTCTGCTTTTCATTTATTAATAAAGCCAGGTTATTTTGGTAAGTACTCTTAAATAATTTATCTTTGGCATAGGTATCTTTTAACCTGATTACATTGTTTCCACTATTAAAACAGTTATACACCATTGTTAACATGTTGTACAAGTGACATTTATTTCCATGTAATATGTAAAGTTCTACTGTAAGCAGTTTTAAGTAAGTTATTTTTGTCTGTGAGTAAGCTTTACATTTAAGGTTTGAAACTGAGTGATGTCATCTGTTAGATTAAGAAATGCTTTCTTTTTGCATGTAGTATGACATTAAAGATTTGCTAAACTAGAACATGCCTCCAGGTGAATGTTGTCCTTATTTAAGCATTTTAACACCAGGAAGCCATGTTTTGAAGGAAGGTTTCAGTGATAGTACTTTGCTTAATACTGTTTGAGTCTTCTAAAATGCTTAGGTAGCTTACAAGTCACCTAAGGAAATGCACTTTTACTATTTTATAACAAACCTGTTTTAAAAATTGTGCTTAGTCAATTTCCCTGAAATTTAATTCCCCAGGTTTTACTCAATGATTTGTTAATTGAAAACACAATTGGTTTTTACTAAAATGTAACATAGTTCAGGATAATCAAAAGCATGTACTCTGAAGGATATCTCTAAAAGACATCTAAAGAGTATTTGGAGCAATGAAAATGTTACTGGGAAAACAAGCTTAAGGATATTCAAGGCTTATCTGAGAATATAGACTTTATAACACCAAAGTGTTTCTAAATTCTCAAAGATGCAGAGTAGCTAACTAGAATAAACTTATACCTTGTATTGGGGTAATACCTTGACTTCAGGTTCTAAGAACAGAAGGTCATGTAGAATAAGAGAAAAAAAGGACCCTAGTCTTATGCTTCCATAGTTGTATGTTGGCTCTTGGCACAGTGTAGTCAGCTTCAGTATGTTCTTTCTTCTCTGCTTTAGGTCTTTGGGGATATCTTGAGCCCTGTTTTAGAGGTTTTTCAAGCTTCTAACACTTCCCAAAATGTTTCATGCAGTCTCCTGCAGTTTTCGCCAGTGCAAATGCTGGAAGAAGTCAGCACTTGGACCAATTTGTAGAATTTGCAGTGGTTATCTTCAGCCATACATTAGACTTCATGGGAGGCAGGGAATGCTGTGTTGGAGGCTGCCTATACTTAAAAAGACTTTCTCTTGTGTACTTGTATAAGTAACTGGAGCTAACTACAAGTTTCTTCGTTTTAAGAAATCCAAAAACATAATCTTTAAAACGCCTTTTTCTTATTATCTCTGTGTAGAATTCTTTGTTCCCACTTAACTACCATAAAACACAGTGGTCACCGTTTATTACATTTTATTAAGAGCTTTAGTTATACAAAAGATTTTTCTATTTAATGAGTTGCATGTTTCCAAACATCTGTAGGCCTGGTATATCCCAAACACATTAAAGTTTGAACGTGGTATCTGCTTCTCAGTGAAAAACTTGCTATTTTGTAGTGTTAAGTTCTGTGATAGAAAAATGTACAACTAGCTTTTAGAGTACCTAAAGTTCTGAGGTTATAAGGTAGAGAAGATACTTCTGTATTCCTGAAGGAGAGCCACAGGATACCAAGGATAAGGAGGTACAAAATACAGGGTTACCTAAGGGTAGATTAGTAGGGCTGGAGTGTAGGAGATATATGGTGAGTAATAAGAAATGAAACTAAAGGTGAATAAAGATTTCAGGTTAAACATGGCAGATTAAGTTGCATGTTTGTCTCCACTCCTCCTTACACCCTCCTAGAAGACAGTAAAAGAATAAATGCATAAACCCCCGAGGACAAAAAATATGATAGAAGTTAAGACACAGAAGAGAAAGCAACAAAATTTTGGAAGGTAAGAAGCTAATGGGTAAATGATGCCTAACTTAGGCCAGAAAAAGCTGAAACCTAAGGATAAGCCAACAACAAGCAAGTAAATTGGTATCGGAGAACCTTTGGAAAGTTCAGACCTTGGGTTTACCAGGTACTTTGGACGTAGGCATATGGAATAAAACTGAGAAGAAGAGGATTGGTTTATTTATATGAAAGAGGATTTTAATCACTTCTACCCCACTCAAGGCTTAAATCAAGAAACAGGAAAACATGGTATTCAGGAAATAGTATTCAACGCAGGAAGTAATGAAAGGAGGTCCCAGCATGACAGCTGTGGAACAGGTCTAAGCCTGAAGAGCAAGTTTTCCAGATTAGAATAGGACAGAGGTCTCTAGAAGATGTTTTGCAACCCAGAACACTAGTAGAGTACCTGAAATGTCTGAACGTAGAAGAGTTTTAACACCTGTGGCAGAATGGGGATAATTAATATGTACATGGAAAATTAAGCAAGTAGCAACCAAAAAGAAGAGTTAAGTACTTAACAGAAAACAAAGTTGTGAAAGAAAGGATTTATAATTAAAGCATACTTCATTAGTTAGCTATGAACACTTATTTAGTCAGCATGTAAAAATATATATTGTAAAAAATACTGATTTTTACGAACAACTTGGTTTGTATAACATGCTTAAGAGCAAGACATTTTGTCAGTCCCTGCAAGATTATAAGTCCTAGAGCCAGGTGATCAGAGTTTGAGTCATGTCTCTGCTGCTTACTCCTGTCCAAGTAAGTTAACTTCTGTGCCACATCTGTAAAATGGGGGTAGAATAGTGCCTACCTCTATCCTAAGAGGTAAATATGTTAACACTTAGAGCAGTGCCTTCTGTTAGTAATTATAAGGAAGAAGAGATAGAGGCAAATGAGCTGTACATCAGGGATGGGGAGAATAACAGTTTGAAGTAAAAAGCAATGTGTAAGCATGTTACTTTAAAATATGCTGGAAAATAAAAGAAATAGCTAAAAGTTAAACAGTTGCATTGGGGGAATAGAAATCAGTGTGGTCGACTGGGGCAGGAGGCTGCTTGTCCTCACTGTAAGCCTTGAGTGTTAACTTAGAGTTTTGTACTCTTGTGGGAAAACTTCAAAAAGTGGGAAGAGCCTTTTGTTTGGATTTTAACTTGAAGCACAGAGCATTTTATTTTTTATTGTAGAAATCTTTAAACTTATGCAGAGGTTGAGAGAAAGAACTCATCACCTAGCTTCAATCATTATGAACTCCTGGCCAATCTTGTTTAATCCGTACCGGCATCCCCAAGTACCACCCCTGGATTATTTTGAAGCAAGTCCCAAATCTTAAGTCATTTCAACCAGAAATAACCTTAGCAGCTGTGGTGGGCACAGTGCTCAGATCTTCAAGACAGAACTTGCTGACCTGCAAGGAATGAATGCAGTTAACTGATAATTTAGCCACAGCACTTTTGATATCTGTGACAGTGTTTGAGCCAAAGCCACACTCTTGCTTGGCATTGTCCAGCTGGTGACTAAGTGTGGCAGCAGTTCTAGGGCCTGGCAATTATGCCCAACATTGCTCCAGAGCTCACGATTGGATTGGCGAAGATTTTGTTTGTATCACACTCTTATGTTTCTCCTTCTCAGCGCTCTTTTCCTCTCCTTTCAAAGTGAAAGACAGCATCGTGGTCTAAGGGCTATTGCTTCCTAGTCCTACTCTTTCTATTTTTCATAGGTTCATCCTGATCTTGACATCTTTTTTCTCAGTTGAATACTCTAAAAGGATTCTTTCTAAAGTGTGCAGGAGACAGCTAACATCAGGCCAGAGATTTACTACTCTTGTTTTTTGTTTGTTTGTTTGTTTTTTGCGGTATGTGGGCCTCTCACTGTTGTGGCCTCTCCCGTTGCGGGGCACAGGCTCTGGATGTGCAGGCTCAGCGGCCATGGCTCACGGGCGCAGCCGGTCCGCAGCATGTGGGATCCTCCTGGACCGGGGCACGAACCCGTGTCCCCTGCATCGGCAGGCGGACTCTCAACCACTGCGCCACCAGGGAAGCCTGATTTACTACTCTTTAAAAGGTCTGTGTGTGGTTGACCTTTGGCTGGTGTTGGGGAACTTAACTTTCAGGAGGATTCTCATCATTCCTTGATAAAAATGGTTCACTCTCCATAAACTCTGCAAAGAAATATATTATTTATGCCAAATACCTGCTTCTGGGAGTCTGGAATTTTGGTATGTGCTAGACACTGAGTGCTGATGTGATGAATCCCTAATAAAAATCTTGAGCATTCTTCACTGTACACCCCTGGTAGTAACATTACACACATGTTGTCATAATATGTTGCTGGACATATTAAGCACATTTTGTGTGACTACTGGGAGTGGATTCCTTGAGCTTGCACCTGGTTTCCTCTAGACTTGATTCCATGTACCTTTTTCCTTTGCTGAATTTGCTTTGTATCCTTTCATTGTAGTAAATCATAGCCATGGGAAGAACTATGTGCTCTCCTGTGAGAATGAGTCACTGATCCTGGGATGGGGACCCTAAAGCATTAAAAAAAAATCCACATGAAATTTACAATAATTCCTTAAAATCAAATAACCAGTCAATGTTCAGACTGACTTATTTTTTAAAAATATACTTGGGATTTACAGATAAGGATCCACCATCGCGTGTAAGATCCACCCATTGCGTGTAGTTGATAGGTTAAGTCTCAACCTACAGGTTTCCCCTATTCTTTCTTCCTTGCTATTTATTTGTACAAGTGACAGTTTATTCAGTTTTCCCACACAGTCTGAACTTTACTGATTACATTTCTGTAGTGGTATTTAACATGTTCCTCTGTTAATGTTAGTTTTCTGAAAGTTTATAGTCTTCCCTTGGTATACATGGGGGATTGGTTCCAGGACCTGCACGCATACCAAAATCCACGGACGCTCAGATCCCTTATATAAAATGGCATATTTGCATATAACCTATGCATATCCTCTTGTATACTTTAAATCATGTCAGATTACTTATAATACCTAATACAATGTAAATGCTATATAAATAGTTGCTTGAGCCTGGCAAATTGAACTGTCTTGGAACTTTCTGGAATTTTTTTCTGAATACTTTCAGTCAGTGGTTGGTTGGCTCTGGATGCAGAACCCATGAGTATGGAGGGACGACTGTACTTAGAGGCTTGATTGGTTTTAAATTTCATTATTTGATAAGACTAGTTTAGAGGTGGTATTTATTTACCTATTACATGGCGTTGGGAGGCACATAATACCTGCTTCTTTCTTTTTTTGTCGTAAGATTTGGGTGTTGTCAGCCTGATACATCCATTGTGAAATTTGCTGCCAGCTTTTAATAGTTTTAGTAGCCATTAATCTTTACCTACAGCCACTATTTTATGAAATGTAGTAAAAATAGTGATACCTCATTCTCTCCTTCATTTATTAGCTATAATTTTTTCATAAGGAGCTTTCCTCAACAAGCAGTTGGTTCATATACAAAAGGTAGGATAAACTATTGATTCTTGAACTTTTTCAGTGTTCAGAATGAATAAATTCCCTAGCATCCTCCAGAGGTTGGTCAGTGAGATTTTTTTACTAAGTCTCATTATGAACTAATGGATTTTAATACTTGTTTTACTCTAACTCAGTTCTTTTTTTTTTTTTTTTTTTTTTTTTTTTTAACATCTTTATTGGGGTATAATTGCTTTACAATGGTGTGTTAGTTTCTGCTTTATAACAGAGTGAGTCAGTTATACATATATATATGTTCCCATATCTCTTCCCTCTTTGTCTCCCTCTAACTCAGTTCTTTTTGGTGCCCAGATTGTCTCGTCTCTGGCCTGTGGAGGCTCCTTCAAGTTGAACCTGACATAATGAGGGTTTCTTTGCATTCAGGTACAATAGGAAGTCCCAAGCTCTTCTATTTCCTGCCCAGGCCTGGATTCAGCCATTTCTTTAAGGAGCCCTAGTTCTTTTTGTAAGAGCGTATAGTCAGCTGTTCATTGATACTTGTTTTGATCATGTTTCTAGGTCTTAACATTGGAAACAGCTAGGAAATGTTTGTATTGATATTTCCAATTAATTTTAGAGTTGAGGGATTATCATTTAATATCCTTAATCTCTTATTTTTTCTCTTACCTTGAAAATCATGGTTTCTATTAATGTCACCACTGACTTGTTTTATTCTACTCATATGATGGTTTCAGACTAACAGTACTAATATTGCAAACAATATGATTAGTGAAAAGTTGGTATGTTTTTTACTTTGTCCTTAGTAAATGGGTATAACCCCACTAATAATGTATAGTTAGTGTATTTTCAAGTCACTTGTAATGGTATTTCTCAGTAGTTAAACCACTTTTTTCATTTTGCTTTTGGTTTTTAGGGATTTCTCACATTTCGTAAATTCTGTTTTTATAATCAAGTGAAACATTAAACGATCCTATAGGTAAAACTTCAAAACAAGTACATTAAGAAAAAGTGTCCATCTTGGTTCCTTCTACCCTATTTCTTAACTTCTTTTTGTAGTAACTAAATGAGTTTTTGTTTATCCTTCTGTCTGTCTCGAAATATATGTATGTGTGATTACTTGTATACTCACAAATACATACTACACACACATATGTACATGTACATATTTCCACACACACTCATTAGGTAGAAAGCACACATAAATGCTGTTTGCATCTTGGTCTTTTTTTTAGTTAATGTCTCTCCATAGCAGATGTCATATTCCTTTTTACAGGAGAATAATATTCCATTATATAATTGTATCATACAGTAAGTAGTTTCCTATTATGAACATTGGATTATTTCTAGTCCTGCTGTTACAGATAGTGCACCTATAAATAGCCTTGTGTATGTGTCTTTTCCTGGGGTTTTATGTTACTTAATGTTTGGGATACATTCCTAGAAGTGGAATTCCTGGATCAAAAGGTAAATATATAGGCAATTTTGCTGTGTATTGCCAAATTCCCCTCTACAAGGAGACAGTACTACTTTGTATTCCCATCAGCAATGTAAGAATGCCTGTTTTCCCACAGCCTATGAACAAATTGTTATCAGGTGTCACAAAATGTTTTAAGCAGATCTGTGTTTTAGAATCTTTGGCAAAAGTATAATGGAGTCTAAGGTGTAATCCTAAAGACAGGGAGATGTGTTGGCCTTGACAGTAGTTTCAGAGAAATGCAGGCCTTCACTAAGGGTACAGTTCCATTAAAGAAGTGTTAACAGTATATATCATAAGGAGGACTTTGTAACTGGATGGAGGAATTGGGGATAACTCCAATTTCTGGGAGTGTGAAAATTTAGAGAATATTGAGCATCAGCAGATTATGGGATGGGGGAATTTCTTGAATTTGAGGTGCTCCTGAGACATATGTGTTAGAGACGTAGTTGGATATGTGAATCTGAAGAGAGAACTTTGGGTTAGAAAAGAGCTTCTGAGTCATCACTCTATGTGATGTTAAGATATGTGTAGATGAAGATGCCCAAGAAAAGAATAATAGTGATATTTGAGTCTGGGCATGTTCTTGACTTTGGTAAAAGTAGTTTTTGGGTCCCTTCTATATCTTTTTATACAGCAACTGACTTATCATCTCTGGGTAGCATTAGAAAAAGTATACTTCACTTTCATGACTTTTACACATTTACTGTATACATAAAGATGATGTATTCATATGTTCTATTTCTATAATTCTGAAATCATACTTAGTTTCAGGGAAAACAGCTTAAATTCCTTTGCTCTGATGTAGGCAATGATTTATTTTAACTCATCTCCAATAAACATGATTTTAAAAGTTTGTTACAAATATTTCCATTCATGGTATCTAATTTTGGCAATCATAGGTAAATGGAGAGCTTTTTACCAGTGAAATACACTTTTTCACTGTGTTAATCATACAGGAATATATGATAATGTCATGATGTAAAAATCACAATACAGCTGAGAAAAGGATCTCATCTAAAAGAATAGTTTTCTATCCTTTATGGCCTTAAGAATATTTAGTCAGGAAACAAATTCACAACTTTAGATTTAGAAAAGCCCTAAAATATCTAGTTACAAGTCTTCTCCATTTTAATTCTCAGAACAGCCATATGAGGTAGTTACCATTAGGTACGTTTTACACATGATAGATAGTCATGTAAACTAAACACGTGTAAAACAGCGAAGTTTAGTAACTTTCCCAAGGATACACGGTAGTAGGAAGCTAAAATGGAATTTAAACCCAGGCAGGTTGAAAATAGAACATATTTTGAGTGAAGAGACCAGTATGATAAAGGATTCAAAACCTTATGTAAGTTGAAGGAAATTCACTTGAAATGTTTTATACTTAGAAGATAGAGGAGGGCAGGGTGACAGACTTAGACTGTCAAGGATTAGGTCTTTCGTGGAGAGAGTATATAGATTGCTTCATGGCACTTAAGCTATGGAACTCATTCTGTGTTTATCTTTGGTCCAGTATCAAGTATATTCTCTTTCCTATGTCAGAGCTATGTGAAGACAGAATGGTTTTTCTTAGGGTTAAAGCTGGCCTCTCATCACTTACCATCTGAGCAGAGGTTGCATGGTTATTTGGGAGGCTTGTGGTAAAGGGGAATTATAGTACTGAAAGGGTAAATGGACCAGATCATTTCTGAGGCCGCTTGCTAATCCTGAGATTTCTCTTTCCCCAATTAACTAAAATTTGAAGAAACTTGATTAAAATTCTACCCAGGGTTAATATCCATTTATTATAAATGAGTTAGATATACTGTGAGGGTCCTAGGCCTGCATAGTACTTGTTTGATTTGGAAGAACCACGGCTAGCTGCTAAAGCTGCTTCCAACTTCAGGCCCACTTAAATTTTGAGTAGGCCACTCAGTTGGTTAAGCGTTAATGGTTTCTTCCCTTAGTTTTCTACATTGTTAATGCTGTCACAGAACCGTATGATATTTAACTATTCTTGTGTTTCTGCAGCACAGTAGCTTATCAAACTTGAGTATGCTTGAGAATTTCTGAGAAGATTTGTGAAAATAGATCACTGGGCCTCACTCCCGGCGTTTCTGAGTCAGATCAGAAGTGGAGCCTAAGAGTCTGCATTTATAGCATGTTCACAGATGGAACCACCGGTTTGAGAACCACTGCTATAGTAGTTTGGCCTTTCCCAGTAGATTGAGTTTTCCAAGAGCAGGAACCAAATATTACTCATTTCTTTTAGCAAGCAATACATAAAGGCAACAGATCTTAATTTTATAGAAACCATTGTGGACTGTTACATTGCTGTTTTGGGCCTATGGATACCAGATATTAGGCCAAAAAGTGAGGAACCTTGTAAAGCTTTAAGTTTGGGTCAGGTTTAGGTTTGTTAAGTTTACATTTAGAAATTCAAGTAAGATCAAGATTCTGCTAGATTTTTTTCACATGGTTCTACTTTCTGATACCTACAAAATTCCAGGATTTTTTGCTCTTGTTTTTTCATTTTGCCATTACTAGGCAGCTAGCTACATGTAAGAACTGAAATCTTATCTTTCTCTTTCTGGAAAAATGGAGGCCATTGAAAATGTACCAGGTTTATGGTCTTATTATGCATAAAGCAAATGGCAGAACTTGAACTGGTTCCAAGTTCAGGAGGAGGTTAGCATCTAGTCTTATTAAAGTAATTTTTTTTTAACCATTTTTTTAATCTTTTTTTTAAAAATTTTATTTATTTATTTATTTATGGCTGTGTTGGCTCTTCATTTCTGTGCGAGGGCTTTCTCTAGTTGCGGCAAGCGGGGGGCCATTCTTCATCGCGGTGCGCCGACCTCTCACTATCGCGGCCTCTCATTGCAGAGCACAGGCTCCAGACGTGCAGGCTCAGTAATTGTGGCTCACGGGGCTAGTTGCTCCGGGGCATGTGGGATCCTCCCAGACCAGGGCTTGAACCCGTGTCCCCTGCATTGGCAGGCAGATTCTCAACCACTGCGCCACCAGGGAAGCCCTAAAGTAATTTTTAAGCGTGGGTTAAGAAAATGTGGAAAAGAAGAACTTGGGTTTTTTATTTACCCTACTCTTTATTCCCTATCACCACCACCATCCCCAAGCTAGCAAAGAATGACTTACTAAGATTTTAGCAAGACTTGTTTATTCTGGCAGTTAAAATCAGGAATAAATATCATTTATTTTAAGTGCCATTAAGAATAATATGATTAGGTTTTTATACATGTTGCATATAATTTTAGTCTTCCTTGGTGATAATCATAAGCAGTGTTCTGTGATTCTTTTTTCTCTCTTCTCAGATATCCGGAAAGTGGTACTGTAGAAATAAATGTCAAGGATCTTCGACCACGAGCTAGAACCACTTTGAAATGGAACGAACTAAATGTCGGTGATGTGGTAATGGTTAATTACAATGTAGAAAGTCCTAGTAATAGAGGATTTTGGTTTGATGCAGAAATTACCACACTGAAGACGATCTCAAGGACCAAAAAAGAACTTCGTGTGACTGTTTTCTTAGGGTAAGATTCTCTTCACTGATGCCATTTAATTACTGAATTAAGGAGTGTAATTTTTAGGTATTAAGCACACGTTCTTTAGTTAAAAAAAAAAAAAAAAAAAAAAAGATGGAATCTATGAAAGATGGAAATTTCCATACTAGAGGAAAACATTTTAATAAATTCTTGAGAATTTTTTATTAAGAATGGCCCTTAAATCTCCATTGCTACTTTAAGGCTGGAGGTATTATTTGAAAGCACCTTGGAAATAATTGAATATCTTATTAGAGAAATTCTTGCCTACCACACAGGATTCTCCTAGGTTAAACCAATAATATACAAAAGCATTTCAATAGCTATGGTTGCTATGAGGATCTACGTTGATATAACACCAGTGAATGTCTACCTAGGCAGCTGTCTGCTGGACTTGCAAGGTAGCAAAAATTTTCTTTTATAGTAATTTAAGAACTTAAAGCAAGCTTAATGAAGAGAATTCAAAATGTAAAATGTCACCCAAGATTTCACATTACTCAGATATTTCCATTGTTAATTCTTTAAGAAATACTTTTAGATGTTTCCTTCAAGTGATAAAGTACTATGCATTGTTTCAAAGCTACCTTTTTACACTTGGGGAAATAGTAAACATCGTTTTGTGTTCAGTTCTTCTGAATGAAGTGTGCTGGATAAATAGTCACTAATTTACTTTTTTAAAAAGCCTGTTAAAAGTATTTCCAGTTCTTTATTACGATGTTTAAGTAAACAACTTTGTGTATATGTTTTTGTGCATTTCTTTTCTTTAGAATGAATTATTAGAAGTACATTTGTTGTGTTGAGCATTGGGGATCCTAGAAAGACCCTGACAGTTTTCTTTTACTTAAGGGAAGCAGCCAAACTAACATTCTTGTCAAGTTCTGGTTAACTGATTATATATATTATGTATTATATATATAATGGACATATATTATCATATCTGTTATAACATGGAGGTGACAAATCTAAGATCAAGCATCTGCTTATGATTAATAATATAAAGCAGGGGTTGGTAAACTATGGCCCACTGGCTACCTGTTTTATGAAAATAAAGTTTTGTTGGAACACAGTGATCCCCATTTATGTATTGGCCATGGCTGGTTTTTTGTGTGTGTGCTCAACAGCATTGTTGAGTGGTTGCACATGAGGCTTACAGAATCTTGAACTATTTACTCTCTGACCCTTCATGGAAAAAGTTTGCTGACTCCTAAGATAAAGAAAAAGAATATTGTGAGCTTATCTTATAGAAAACAGTTTCAGAAATTTGTACAAACACAAGTGTGATTCTATTGCCAGGCTAAGGATGTAACAGCAGAGTTCTAAGCAACTTGAAATTCTGATATGGATACATATCATGAAGGAAAGGAGAAAGCATCTACATAAATTAGTTATCTAGGGACTCTTATAATGTTCTTGAGTGTAGGAAGTGGAAAGAAGCATGTTTACACAATGGGAAGAGATAACAGTACTCATAACATTGAGCTAAAAAAGCTTGCTATTTAAAACATGTTTTCCTGAGTAATTCTGAGGTACAGTTAGAGTGGAGCACTCTGGCTTTAATTGAGTGGAAATAATAGATAGGCAAATATTGGCTCATGAGAAAACGATTATATGATGGCTATCCCAAAGTAAAACACACTGTCCTATAAAGGGTTATGTTTGCTGTCATTTAGGTTTTTACTAGACATGTTAGGGATACAAGAGTCAAAAAGGAGTCACTGTGGCTTGTGGATGGGAATTTTTTTTCATTGTTAGAAATCTTTTCCCTTCACTGGAAAGAATGGATAAATAACCAGAGGGAAAGTGTAAATATATTCTGCTGTTGATAGTTTGGGGCTGTTACAAGCAGTGCTGCCATGACGTTATACCTCTGTCCTGGTGCTTATGTGCGTTAGTTTCTGTAGGATGTGTCTTGTCTAGAAGTAGAATTGCTGGGTTGTAGAAGTTGTGCATCTTTAACTTTAATAGATAGGACCCCATATTTAAGTGGTTGTACCAGATTGCACTTCCACAGTAGTATGAGAGTTCCCATTGCTCTGCATTCTTAACCACACTTACTTTTGTCAGGCTTGAGTTTTTGCTAGTCAGGTGGGTATATAATAGTATTCCATTGTGGCTTTGATTTACATTTCCCTGACTATTAATGAGATTGAGAACCGTATGTTTATTGGCAATTTGGATATCTCTTGTAAGGATCCTGTTTCAAATATTGGTGTGTGTTGTTGTAGCTAATTAGGTAGTCTGTCTCATTGATTTTTAGGAGTTCTAGAGAACTCCTGGAGTAGAGACTTGACCATTTCAGTTATATGTGGAGAAAATGTCTACTCCAATTCTGTGGCTTATCTTTTTTCCCTATGTTTGAGTAGTAGTCGTAATTTTAAGGGGTTGAATTTCTCAAAAATTTTCCCTAATGCTTATACTTTCTGTGTCTTGCTTTAAGAAACCTACTGGGGGTTGGTCAGGGTTGGGGATAGGTGAGGGTGGTCAAAAGGTAAAAACTTCCAGTTACATATAAGTTCTAGTGATGTAATATGCAGCATGGCAACTATATATAGTTAACAATACTGTACTGTATATTTGAAAGCTGCTTAGAGAGTAGATCTTAAAAGTTTTCATCACAAGGGAAAAAAATATTGTAACTGTGAGGTGATGGATGTTAACTAAACTTTTTGTGGTAATCATTGTCAATATATACATATATCACATCATTATGTTGTGTACCTTGAACTTAAACAACGGTATGTCAATTATATCTCAATAAAACAGAGTGGGGTGGAGGGGAGAAACTTTACTCAGAAAACAAAGATAGTCTCCATTATTACCTTATAAAAGCTTAATATTTACCTTTTTTAGATCTTTAATCCACTTGAAGTAGGTCTTTTTGTACAGTGTGAGGTAAGAGTTAGACTTAATACATATGAATAATCATTTTTCCTGGTATCATTTATTGAAAAGCCCATTTTTCCCTCATCGATCTTCAATATCACCTCATAACATATCTTTTTTTTTTTTTCTTTTTGTGGTACGCGGACCTCTCACTGTTGTGGCCTCTCCCATTGTGGAGCACAGGCTCTGGACGTGCAGGCCCAGCAGCCATGGCTCACGGGCCCAGCCGCTCCGCGGCATGTGGGATCTTCCCAGACCGGGGCATGAACCCTTGTCCCCTGCATCGGCAGGTGGACTCTCAACCACTGTGCCACCAGGGAAGCCCCACATATCTTTATATTTGATGCATCCATCTGGTCTCTATTCTGTATCATTGGTCTGTTTTGAGTGTCCTTATATAAGTTCCATGCTTTCATAATATGACAGAGCAGGTCTTCTACCTTGTGCTTCAATAGTTCTCTGTTCTTAGCTCTGTGTACTTTCATTCGCGTTTTCCAGTCATTTTGGTAATTTCTACATAAAAACCACTGGGAATTTGATAGGTACTCCATTAAATCTAATCCATGGGTGTGATTTCTCTCCATTTACTTAGGTCTTTATTATGATTTTGTCATGTTTTTATTAGGTGGAACCATATGAAATGTTTTTATAGATTCAAAATATTTGAATGTTGGCCATTATATGGTTCAGCCTGATATAATTCTCTCCAGAGGTCTGGTCTTATGTGTCTCTTATCCTTATTTAACCTCAGATACCACTTGTTATTATAAATTCTTTTTAAATTTCATTTTTCTCTTTGTTACTGTAAGTAACCTTTGATTTTGGATCCATTAGCCTTGCTAGAGTTAATAATTTTAATTCACATGTAGATTGTTTCAGGATTTTTATAATTGTAATCTGTGAATTATGACATTTTTGTGTTGTAGTTTTCCTTTGATTGCTAACTTTTGTCTTCATTCACCAGTTGCCTGTTAGTACATTGCTGAAAGGAGGTGGTGAGAGCAGGCATCTTTTTTTTCTCCTGGTATCTCTTTGAAAGTTTTACCAATAATTATAACGTTTGACGGGTATTTTGTAGGTATGCTTTCCTGGATTTGGTTTGACAATATTTTGTATAGGATTTTTGCATTTAGGTTAATGAGTGAAATTTGTATATTAATTTACCTATCTTAGCTATCCTTTCCAAATTACGTTGGTTTTATAAAATTATCGTGTGCTATAATATTTTTCTATTTTATGGTAGAGTTTTGTGTCCTTTGCTTGAATATTAAAACTTCTCAGTAAAGTCCTTTGGGGCTTGAGTTTTCTTTGTGGGAAGGTTTTTTGATTTCTGTAATGATTATAGAACTATTCAGATTTTCTATTCTTGAAATAGGATTTAATTTTCTAGGAACCTATTTTAATTTTAGTTTATTGTCATAAGTTTGGATAGCCTCATCTTTTAACGTGTATAGTCTTTGTTAATGTTGTTCCCTTTTTCATTCCTGAATTTAGTTTGTGATTTAATCTCACCAAAGGTTTATCAGTTTTACTATACATTTACAAAGAACTAACCTTCATCTTTGATACTCTCTATTGTATTGAAAGTGCAATGGAAGAAGCAAATAGAGGACATGATTTTTAATCTGCCTTGGAGATTTGATAAGGGAGCTGGGACTTAAAGTTCATGCTTGTTCCTAATTTTTAGTTTTTGAGTAGCAAAAAGTGAATATGCTTAAACTGTCTAATTCTAGTTAACAAATTCTTTTTTTTTTTTTTTTGCTGCACACGGGTCTCTCACTGCTGTGGCCTCTCCCGTTGCAGAGCACAGGCTCCGGACGTGTAGGCCCAGCAGCCATGGCCCACGGGCCCAGCCGCTCCGCGGCATGCAGGATCCTCCCAGACCGGGGCACGAACCCATGTCCCCTGCCATCGGCAGGTGGACTCCCAACCACTGTGCCACCAGGGAAGCCCCACAAATTCTTTTTGATTAACAACGTTGTGTTAGTTTCAGGTGTACAGCAAAGTGATTCATTTAAACATATACAAGTATCTATTCTCTTTCAAATTCTTTTCCCATTTAGGTTATTGCAGATTATTGAGCAGAGTGCCCTATGCTATATAGTAGGTCCTTGCTGGTTATCTTTTAAATATAGCAGCATGTACATGTCAATCCCAAACTCCCAATCTATCCCTCCCTCCACCCTTCCCCCCTGGGAAGTTCATTCTCTAAGTCTGTGAGTCTATTTCTGTTTTGTAAATAAGTTCATTTGTATCATTTTTTTTAGATTCCACATATAAGTGATATCATTTGATATTTGTCTTACTTCACTTAGTATGATCATCTCCAGGTCCATCCATGTTACTGCAAATGGCATTATTTCATTCTTTTTAATGGCTGAGTAATATTCCATTGTATATATGTACCACATCTTCTTTATCCACTCCTCTGTCAATGGACATTTAGGTTGCTTCCATGTTTTGGCTATTGTAAACAGCACTGTAAGGAACATTGGGGTGCATGTATCCTTTTGGACCATGGTTTTCTCCAGATATGTGTCCAGGAGTGGGATTGCTGGATCATATGGTAGCTCTATTTTCAGTTTTTTAAGGAACCTCCATACTGTTCTCCATAGTGGCTGTACCAATTTACATTCCCACCAACAGTGTAGGGTACTCCACACCCTCTCCAGCATTTATTGTTTGTAAAGTTTTTGATGTTGGCCATTCTGACTGGTATGAGGTGATACCTCATTGTAGTTTTGATTTGCATTTCTCTAATAATTAGCAATATTGAGCATCTTTTCATGTGCCTCTTGGCCATCTGTATGTCTTTGGAGAAATGTTTGTTCAGTTCTTCTGCCCATTTTTTGATTGGGTTGTTTGTTTTTTGATATTGAGCTGCATGAGCTGTTTGTAAATTTTGTAGAGTAATCCCTTGGCCGTCACATTGTTTGCAAATATTTTCTCCCATTCTGGTCGTTGTCTTTTCATTTTGTTTATGGTTTCTTGGCTGTGCAAAAGCTTTTGAGTTTAGTTAGGTCCCATTTGTTTATTTTTGCTTTTATTTCCATTACTCTAGGAGACGGATTGAAAAAGATCTTGCTGCAATTTATGACAAAGAGTGTTCTGCCTATGTTTTCCTCGAGTTTTATAGTATCTGGTCTTACACTTAGGTCTTTAATCCATTTTGTGTTTATTTTTGTGTATTGTGTTAAAGAATGTTCTAATTTCATGTTTTTACATGTAGCTGACCAGTTTTCCCAGCACCATTTACTGAAGAGACTGTCTTTTCTCCATTGTATGTTCTTGCCCCCTTTGTCATAGATTAATTGACCGTAGGTGCATGGGTTTGTTTCTGGGCTTTCTATCCTGTTCCATTGTTCTATATTTCTGTTTTTGTGCCAATACCATTACTGTTTTGATGACTATAGCTTTGCAGTGTAGTCTGAAGTCAGGGAGCCTGATTCCTCCAGCTCCGTTTTTCTTTCTCAAGATTGCTTTGGCTATTCGGGGTTTTTTGTATCTCCATACAAATTTTAAGATTTTTTTGTTCTAGTTCTGTGGAAATGCCATTGGTAATTTGATAGAGATTGCATTGAATCTGTAGATTGCCTTGGGTAGTATAGTCATTTTGACAATATTGATTCTTCCAATCCAAGAACATGGTATATCTCTCCATCTGTTTGTCATCTTCTATTTCTTTCATCAGCATCTTACAGTTTTTGGAGTACAGGTCTTTTGCCTCCTTAGGTAGGTTTATTCCTAGGTATTTTATTCTTTTTGATGTGATGGTAAATGGGATTGTGTCTTGAATTTCTCTTTCTGATCTTTTGTTGTTAGTGTATAGAAATGCAACAGATGTCTGTATATTAATTTTGTAGGCTGCAACTTTACCAAATTCATTGATGAGCTCTAGTCATTTTCTTGTAGCACCTTTAGGATTTTCTGTGTATAGTATCATGTCATCTGCAGACAGTGACAGTTTTACTTCTTTTCCAATTTGGATTCCTTTTCTTTTCTGATTGTCGTGGCTAGGACTTCCAGAACTATGTTGATTAAAAGTGGTGAAAGTGGGCATCCTTGTCTCATTCCTGATCTTAGAGGAAATGCTTTCAGCTTTTCACTGAGTACTATGTTAGCTGTAGGTTTGTCATAAATGGGTTTATTATGTTGAGGTATATTCCCTCTGTGCCCACTTTCTGGAGAGTTTTTATCATAAATGTGTGTTGGATTTTGTCAAAAGCTTTTTCTGCATCTATTGAGATGATCATATGGTTTTTATTCAATTTGTTAATGTGTATCACATTGATTGATTTGCAGATACTGAAAAATCCTTGCATCCTTGGGATAAATCCCACTTGATCATGGCGTATACTAGACATTTACAAAAAAACTAACGTTCAGCTTTGATCCTCTCTGTTGTATTGAAGATGCAAAGGAAGAAACAGAGGACATGATTTGTAATCTGCCTTGGAGATTTGATAAGGGAACTTGGAGTTAAAGTTCATGCTTGTATCTAATTTTTAATTTGTGAGTACCAAAAAGTGAATATGCTTAAACTATCTAATTCTAGTTAACAAAATTCTGTTTTTAACTTGCCATTTTCTGTTTCTATTTTAGCTTTGAAGAAAATTCAAAACAGAAGTCTAGGGTTTAAATCAGTTTTTCAAAACTTTGGTCACTTACTCTTGTATATTTAATACTGTATGAAATTCTACTAGATTAGATATTCCTAAGTAGAATTTGAATCCTATAGAAAAAAAAACTTTTAACCTTACTAAAACTATGGATGTACTTAGTGTATTTTGTGTCATTTTTTTAGGGTTTTATTTACTAAATTTTATCCATGCTTGTTTATCATGCCATCTCTAGTGATCTGATTCTTACAGACTATGAACTTGATGTCCATATCAAGGTATAAATCAAAGCTCACTGTATTCCAACCATATTGGCCTCCTTGTGTTGCTTAATCATGTAAACATGCTCCTGTTTCAGAGCTTTTGTACATGCTGTTTCCTCTGACTGGTCTGCTCCACACAGATATTCATTTGGCTTACTTTGTCTTTTGTTTTATTTCTTTATTCAAATATCACTTCGAAAGACAACTTTCTTGATTACACTATGTAAAACCATACAGACAGACAGATACCAGGCATAGATGTGTGTATATATGATTGAATTCTCCCTTAGTCTAATTTATTTTTCTTTATGATACTGATTATCACCTGACATTTATTATTTTCTCTTGCCCTACTTGTATTAGTTTCTTGTTATTGCTATAACAAATTACCACAGGCTTAGTGGCTTAAATAATAGAACTTACTGTTTTACAGTTCTGTAGGTCAGAAGTCTTATGAGTTTCACTGGGCTAAAAGCAGTGTCGGCAGGGATGTGTTCCTTTTTGGAGACTGAAGGAAAATTGACTTCCTTGCCTTTTTCAGATTTTAGGGGCCTCCCAATTCCTTGGCCTGTGGGCTGCTTCTCCATGTTTAAAGCCAACAAAATTGTATCTTTGACTGTTCATTTGTAGTCACATCTTCATCAGGCTCCTTCTTCCCTTTTCTACTTTTCAAGGCCCCCTGTGATTACATTGGGCCTATCCAGATAATCCTATTTAAAGGTTATTAACAAAGTCCCTTTTGCCATATAAGGTAACATATTCACAGGTTCCTGGGCTTAGGACATAGATGTCTTTGGGGCCTATTATTCTGCCAAGCATACCACTGGAATGTTAATGCTTTGATTTTGTTGTTGTTGTTTGCTCCTGTGTGTCAGGCCCTGTTCTAAGCACTAGTTAAAATAAATGTTCAGTAAATACAATACTTCATAGAATCTGAAATTAACGGTTTTCCATATTTTAACATCTGAAATTATGATGTATCTTAAAATTGCTATTGGACTGACTAAAGTTGGGTTCTTTCAGATATTTGAGTTTACTTCTGCTAGTCACCTTGGAGTGTCGTCTAACTTGAAGTTAAATTTCCTGCTTGAGCTTTTTTAAACCACACAGGTAGTATGAATTCATATCTGCAGACCACAAGGTATGCCTGTGGTTCAACTCTCAGGGGATACTTTTTCTCCTTATACCCAGGGGTAATATTGAAACACAGGCATCTTTATTTTCTGTATCTGCAAGGTGGTTTATTTGCCAGTTTTCTTTAACATGAGAGAAGCCATTTGTTGTCCTAGCTTTGAGGGTCCTTCTTAGACTGCTCACCTCAGGCAGGCTTTTTTCTTGCTTGAGGTTTCATAAAATACTATATCTTATAGTTGTTAGCTTTCATTTGGTGTCCCAACTTTATTTGAGGGTTCTTCTTATACTGACCCATTGCAGGCCAGCTTCTTTTTTGGTAGTATATAAAATAGTGCATTTTTACAATTGTTCGTTTATTAGATTTCAGTGAAATAGGGTGTTTCCTGAAGGAATGAATTGACTACCTGTTTTGGTTGTGATCTGTGCCTTCATTAGTTTAGTCAAGAGGAAATGGATATAGTAAGCCTTCAACTTAAAATGATAAATGACTGGAAAAGTGATTTTAGTTTTAAGCTGTCTGATTTTGTGACTTTATTGAAGCCCATAGAAGGTTTCTCTTTCCAGGTAGGGTGAAATAGCTGGTCGCAGATCAGCATTCTTACCTAGAACAACTAGAATAGCCAGATCAAGTACAGTTGTCATCTGAAAGACAGCAGAGAGGTAAGGAGAACTACCAGGGGTATGACTCTGGAAAGGGAAGAACCTTAGAAAGCAGTTAGCTTTTTTTTTTTTAATTTATTTTATTCATTTATTTATTTATCTATCTATCTGTTTATTTATGGCTGCATTGGGTCTTTGTTGCTGAGCGCGGGCCTTCTCTAGCTGCAGCGAGCAGGGGCCACTCTTCATTGCAGTGCGTAGGCTTCTCATTGCGGTAGCCTCTCTCGTTGCAGAGCCGCAGGCTCTTGGTGCTCGGCCTGCAGTAGATGTGGCGTGTGGGCTTCAGTAGTTGTGGCGTGCGGGCTCTAGAGCACAGGCTCAGTAGTTGTGGTGCACGGGCTTAGTTGCTCCACAGCATGTGGGATCTTGCCAGACCAGGGCTCAAACCCTTGTCTCCTGCATTGGCAGGTGGATTCTTAACCACTGTGCCACCAGGGAAGACTGACAGTTAGCTTTTGTAGTTGCTTTTTACCCTGGGGACTATGCTAATTATGGATACAGGGCAAACCTCACTGAACAACTGGCGGCAGTGTGGGGACAAGAAATCAGAGCTGTTGGCAGATATGTGGGATGCCTCAAGCATATGACCTGTGTTCTCTTAGGACTTTTGCCAAATACTGGGTTTTCCTAGGCAGGAGAATAAAAACATAAGTAAAAAACAAAGTGGAGTTTTTAGCAGTCTTAGAAGGCAAACATGAATTTGGGGATCCCTGGTGGAGTGGTCCCACAGAATATACAACAGGCTCTTAGTTGAAAACTGTAGATGGTTAAGGCAGACAGATAGACTAAATCTTACCAAAGCTGAAAAACCAGCCTTGCCTCAGCAGAGTTGCTAATTAAAATGTTAAACCACTGTAGTATCTCTCCAGCAGAAGGAAGATTGGACCTTCTTAATGGTAAGATAATGTCTGAAGCCTCTAATGTGTTTTTTTTTAATGCTTTTCTTTCTTTTTTTAAATTTATTTATTTTATTCTTTTATTTTTGGCTGCATTGGGTCTTCGTTGCTGTGCCCGGGCTTTCTCTAGTTGCGGAGAGCGGGGGCTACTCTTCGTTGTGGTGCGCAGGTTTCTCATTGTGGTGGCTTCTCTTGTTGTGGAGCATGGGCTCTAGAGCGCAGCCTCAGTAATTGTGGCACACGGGCTCAGTAGTTGTGGCTCACGGGCTCTAGAGCACAGGCTCAGTAGTTGTGGCACACGGGCTTAGTTGCTCCGTGGCATGTGGGATCTTCCCAGACCAGGGCTCGAACCCATGTCCCCTGCATTGGCACGTGGATTCTTAACCAGTGTGCCATCAGGGAAGCCCGCCTCTAATGTTTTACATATACTATCTACCATGGAATCAAAAATACTGTGCTACCAAAAGACAGGGCTACATAATCAAAAACCAGAAGAAGATAAACCAATAACAGAAATGGAGTCATAAGTGATCTTGATCAAGTTATCAGGCAGGAACTTTAAAGTAATTATAATTAATATGCTTAAGAAAATAGTTGAAAAGATAGAGAATTTCAACTGAGAATTAGAATCTATAAAATAATCATATGGAGAATAAGAAGTGAAAAATACAGTTTCTACAACTAAGAGTTCCTTCGGTTGGTTTATCAGCAGATAAGACACAGCAGAATATAGGATAAACTCAAAGGCAAGTCAGTGAAAAATATCCAACTAAAACATTGAAAATATAATGGAAAATAATACAGAAAAGACTGTTATATATGTGGGATTTTGTGAAGAGGTGTGTTTACATCTTTTTGTAGTTCCCCAAAAGAGAGTAGGGTGAAAACTATTTGAAAATGTAATAGCTAGAATTTTCCAAAACTGATAAAAGACGTCAGTCGAAGATTGAAGTTTTGTAGTTCCTAAGCAGGATAAATAAAAAGAAAACAGTGGCATATTGCAATAAGGCTGCTGAAAACTACAGGTAGAATCAAAGGGAAGACGGCTGAGTTTTAACCAGGAGTAGTGTAAGCTAGAAGACAGTGGAATGGCTTCTGAAAACACTGACTTTAAAAGTTCTCAACTTAGAAATACATTTTTAATGAAAATATACTACAAAAATGAAACCAAAATAAAGACGTCAGACCACACCTGAGACAATACCAACAGACCTGCACTAAAAGAAATACTAAAGGGAGTTCTTTAAGCAGAAGGAAGATGATCTCAGATAGAAATAAGGAAATACAGGAAATAATTATGAACAGAGGAAGGGTAACTATGTGAGTACAAATAGACTACTGAAAAAATAAGTTTAAAATATGTGTAGAATAAAATCATGATAACCATGTGAAAGATGGGATGGGAAAGGTGGGATTAGTAAATGAAGCTTTGAGATTCTGACGTGATCAGGAAAGTACTGAAAGTAAAACGTAAAGCAGATTGATTTTTCAGGTTTGCAGGAATGCAGGTTGCATTCTCTAAGAACCACTAAAAATTAATAAAATATTGGCAAATTAAGAGTGGAAATAGAATAATACAAAAGAAGGCAATCAAGAAGAGTAAGACAAAAAGGTAGATAAAATAGAAGACATGGTAAAATGGTAGCAACAAATATATCATCAATTATATTAACTATATATGAACTAAATATTATAAAGACAAAGATCAACAGACTAGATTAAAATAAAAACAAAACTCTTAGGCTGCTTATAAGAAAATCTCCTTAAATATGAAATCACAGAAGTTGAAAATATAAGGATGGATGGGATTCTAGGAAGATGGCAGCAGCATAGATTTTAATCTTCCTAGATATCCTTATAAAAACAAATAGAACGAAAAGATCTAATCGAAAAATTAAGGGCAGTATCTACAAACATTTAGGGTGATGTGGTATCTCCCACAAACACCAAGATAGTTGCTGAGATAAAACAACTGAAAGCTACAAGCCCTGTGCAGTATCGGTAACTATACAAGAGGAAGAAGACGGTAACAGGATATATGATTGACCCAAGAACTCCAAAATAATAAGTTACCTCAGCAAGCTATCTCACCTGAGAGTAGTAGCTATGGTGGCCATCTTTTAAGATGACCCCCAATAATTCCTGCTTCCTGGTACTCAGCACCTTGCATAGTTCCCTCCCACATTTTATTAGGGTTGCTCTTTGTGACCAGTAGAATATGGCAGAAGTGATGGTGTACCACTTCTGGGATTGGGTTATGAAAACATGGAAGCTTCCATTTTGGGCTCTCTCAGATCACTTCCTCTGGTGGAAGCCAGCTGTTATGTTGTGAGAATTCAGACAGCCCATTGGTCTTCCCCCAGTTGAGCCTTTAGATGAGACTGTAGGTCTGGTCAACAGCTTGACTGAAACCTCAAGAAAGATCATGAGCCAGAACTACCCAGCTAAGCTGCTTCCAAATTGCTGATCCACAGAAACTGAGGTAATTTTTGTTTTAAACTGCTAGTTTTGTGGTGACTTGTTATGTAATAATAGTTAACTAATACAGCAGCTGAAGCCAGAAATGGGTATGCACCCCAGTTTGGATGAGTATACGCAGTTTGCAGTAAGGTCTGAAGAGATTAGAGCCCTATGAACTCTCAAAATTAGTCAGCTAAAGTTCCATTCCAGGACAAAGTCCCATATTGAGAATAAACTACTAGGAATGCAGTCCAAATTGAGTAGGACAGGAACAGTAAAGACAAAGGAAAAAAGGGTCCGATTAAAAATAGGGCAGGGGAATAGAGCCAGGAGATACCAAAAGGAAGTTTCTATAGTGTCATTTTTTAAATTAATTTTTGAGGCAAAATTTACTTAAAGCAATATGTACCATATAAAGCCACCACTGTAATCAAGATATAGAACCTTTTCATTACCCCCCACCAAAAGTCCCTGTGGGCTCCATCAGAGTCACAATTACTACCACAACCCTCAACCTTGGCCTCAAACTACTGATCTGCTTTCTATCAGATTAGATTTTAGCTGCCGTAGTTTTGAATGCTTCTCCAAAAAGCAACAACAAAACTCAGTTATGTGGAGCTCTGTGGCTGTAATCTAGCAAACCTAATTGAAGTTATACCCTCTAAAGGGTCAAGAAAATTTTATAAAAACAAGCAAAAGAAAAGCATTGATGTCAAATCCATACAAAATTAGAAGAAAAAGAAAAAATAAGGAACCAGGATAACACCCTTGCAAGGAAAACATCCCAGAAAGACATCCATGAGTCAAGAAAAGGTAAGCCAAGAATTTTAAGTCTAGCCAAACTGGCCTTCAGTATAAAGGCTGGAGACAAGCTGTCATTAACTTGTAAGAACTAGGGGAGGAATTGTTCTCATGAACCCTTCCTGGGAAGTCTTGTAGAGAACTAGTTTTAGACCATCAGGATGACTGTAGGCAATTTGACGTAGAGTAGTGGTAAACAATAAAAATATCTCTGCATCTAGAACTGGGACTAGAGGGAGGTACATAAAGGAGAAAGTGTAGTATGTAATGGTTTTATGGTCTGACACTGTAGATATAACTGTAAGACATGGCAGAAATACACAAAGAAATTTTAAAGTATTTTCTGTAGTCATAATGACAACTGGTGAAAATGTCATATGTAATGTGGGGTAAAGCAAAGAAGTACTGGTAGCGTTCTAATTTAGGCATCCCTGGTGTCTTTGAGAACTAGGATTTTCTGATTGTGGGGGAAAGGAGAAAGAAGTAATTGCTTTGTCAAAAGCAGACTTATCCTTTAGTGCTGAATTTGAACAGAAAGTGTTTGCATGAACTCATGAGGTATCTTGTACATGTATTAATGTGTATGTCTAAATTTTGTAGCTTGGTCTAGAAATAGTGATCAATCCAGTTTTAGAAAGCTTTTCTAGTGCCTAAATTGTGGTCTTAAAATAACCATTTCCACCTAAAAGAAACTAGGCTTCCTTGGAGATAAGACTACAGGCTGGGGGGGCGGTCGGGGGTCGGAAGCTGGGGCGAATTGAGAGTAGCATCTACATATATACTCTACCGAATGTAAAATAGGTAGCTAGTGGAAAGCAGCAGCATAGCACAGGGAAATCAGCTCGGTGCTTTGCGATGACCTAGAGAGGTGGGATAGGGAGGGTGGGAGGGAGGGGATATGGGGACATATGTATGCATATGGCTGATTCACTTTGAAACTAACACAGTATTGTAAAGCAATTACACTTCAATAAAGATCTATTAAAATAAAGACTACAGGGTGGGGGCAGAAAATGTACAAGATGAACTGAGAACAAAAGTCTTGTCTTGCACATAACAAGGAAGCCCACAAAGACTGCGAAATTCTTGTCAGAAAGATTTGAGAATCAACTGGAATATCCCATTGGCCAAAGATGAGACGATTTGAACATCAATAAGGAAAATATCTAGTGTGGATTGAAACACCTCAAATACGTGAACTCCTAGTTACATAGAAACTCATTAGTCACCTACATAGAATGTTTGAGAACTATGTTTTTTAAACTGCTAAAGAAAGCATTTCATCTATATTTGTTATATGAGCTATACCACTGAGTCACCAAGTAATTGATGAGCTCAGGTTTCTCTTTATGGAATTATTCCAGCAAATAAGTAAAAAAGGAATGAAAGAACTAGAATATCAATATTTTCCAATCCCCAGTGAATTAATCTAGGCATTGAGCATCTATGGCTGCTGTAGGAAAAGACAACTAAATAATTAGGTGCTTACTGATGAAAATAGACCTATAGACAGTTTTACCCAAAAAATGAACCTGGATTTGAGTAAACATTTAGAGCAAGGGTCAGCAGTTTTGTTCTGTAAAGGGGCAGATAGTGAATAGTTTAACCTTTGGCTGCCAGATGGTCTCTGTCGCAATTCAACTCTGCTGTTGTAGCGTGAAACCAGCCATGGAGAATACATAAACCAATAGGCATAGGTGTGTTCCAGTAACACTTTATTGTTAAAAACAGGCATCAGACCAAGGGTTTTCAGCCTTTACTCCAGATCCAACTACTGATTTACTGGAAATATAAATGACAGAAAAAACTAAAGTACACTTTGGGAATGCAGGTATCAAAATCGAGACCATGGGAAACTTTATAGGACAAATGGTGGGGCTTCTTCAACAAATTATAAGGAAAAATATTGGGAATTTAGTTTTTGAAACACAAAACTATATCATGTACTTAGGCAGACAGGTGAGAAGACTGAAGAAAGTTAAGGTAAATATAACTCGTGGGAGGGAGTGAAGAGGTTGTGACTGGGAGGGAGGACATGAAGTGCTGAGGTAGTTGACAGTCCTATCTCTTGTCATGGTTGATTACAAGGATGTGTACCTTATAACTGGCTAAACCATACATTTATCTATAAACTTTCTGCATTTGACATTAAAAGTTTTAAAAGGTGAAATGATTGAAAAAGTCACCAAGCAAATGGTAATCAAAAAAACCAAAGGTACACTTCTGATACAAAATGCATTACTAGAGACACAAAGACATTTCATAAGATTCAAGGATCTGTAATCTGTATGTACCCAATAATATATCTTCAAAAATACAAAGCAAAAATTGATAGATTAAAAGGAGAATTATACAAATCCATAGTCACAGCAAGGAACTTTGAAGAAGTATATGCAAACAGCTATAAATGTGGCTATGAAAAATATGGCTTAGTATTTGAAAGACTTTTCTTTGTAATAAGAGGTCATCTGTTTACCCAGAAACTTACCATATTTATTGGAAATATGTTTAAATCTTTCATTTTAATTAGGAGTATCATTTTACCTAGTCTTTAAGTTAAATTAAATTTACAAGATAGCTATCTTCTCACCAGATGATCTGAGTCTTGAATTTTTTTTCCTGATATTAAAAGTGACACTTCAAATATTAATCATTGGACTTTTCCCACTGCTGGAAGCAATAACTCAGTGATTAGAATAGCTGCAAGCCCCATTTGTAAATAGGTAGTGTTTAGCGAGTTTCCAAACTGACTTTTAATTACTATTTGTATGTGATTTAGATTTTGCTGGCAGAGGTTAACCTTTCTTCCTTTTTTAAACAGGGGTTCTGAAGGAAAATTAAATGACTGTCAGATAAGATTCATAAATGAAATCTTCAAGATCGAGAAACCTGGAGCCCATCCTCTTTCATTGGCAGATGGAAAGTTTTTAAGTATGGATTTTTCTTATGGGCTGAGACTGCATTTATTGTTCATGATTGCCATTTTAACTGGCCAGGGAATAACTTTTGAGAAAGTATAAAATTGTAGACCATACAAAGTTATTTTCAAGACAACCATTTTGATATAAGATCTATTTTGGTTTAATGGATTTTTCTCAAATGATAAGATTTGTCTTCAAAAAATATTTTCTCATCTTGGCATTTTATTGCCATTTTCTTGCTGTTTTCTTTATTATAGAGTCTGTCCAGATTAAAAACCCACTTTAGTAATGTTGTGGCCATTTAAGATTAATTTTGAATAGTGAGACTTATTTTTATACTAGTAGAGCCTAAGAAGAATAATGCTGGTTGAGCCCTGAATTTCTGGGAGGTAGTGAATGAGGTTTATGTCATCGTTAGGATGTTAGAGTGTAGCCTTATCTCTTCCTTGCATATATTTTACTTAATATCATATAGCTAGTTGGTAACAGAGGCAGACTAGATTCTAAGTCTTTTCATTCATGGTTCAGTCACTATCTTTGCAAATAGGTTACAGTGTCTCATACTCTGTCAATTCTGATTTTTTTTCTGGAGAACAATTCATTGACTTTATGCTGTGTGTCAATGTCTAGTATATTCTGGGAAAAGAAATATTCAAGATTAAATAGTTCTGCCTAACCTCTTTTTACCACAGTTGTGCAAAATTAGAACAAGACAAGACCTTTAACAGATCAATAAATAAGATTTCCATGTTACTGGTCTAAGCCATACTCATCTTTTGAGGCTGTGATGCTAATACATCTACGTGAATTAAGAACCTTAAGACATACTGTGTATGACTGTTTCTGTGGTTTATGACTGTTTCTATGGTTTATGACTGTATGGTTATATTCTAGGAATAAAGGTAAACTTGATGAGTAAACTTATTTAATGTGACTTACTTGCTCTCAGTAAAACACAATAGAAAAAGATTGACTAGGTTTTTCTTGTGTTTTCTCTCAGTGTATCTGCATATATATGTTGTTCTCTCCTCTGTCTAATGCTAATCATGTTATAGCTACAGCTTTGAACTTCTGTGTAAAGAAACCATTTCAGAGCCACAGCCAGATTGCCATTGACCAGATCATTCTCCAAACCAAAAATCTAAACATACCTTTGGTATTTTAGGTCTGTGAAATTTCCATTACTTATATGTTGTCACAGCTACCTTAGTGGAAGTGAAAACAAAATTGTAACCTTCCATTCATTAGCAAGAATAGGCAGTGTGATCAGTCAGAAAGTTAGTACTGAAATCAGTGGCAATTTTCTTTCCCCGTCTCTTATTTGTCAGGTACTTGTTCCCTGTTTCTCTTATTGAACAATCAGCTCTGATATGGTAAATTCCTCACGAATTTATTTTGTGCATTTGTAAGAAATTCAGAGTATAGAACTATATAAATTATAGGACTCCCAAGAGGTAATCACTCTAACAATATGTCATTCTAGACATCTTTCTGTATCTATCTAATTCATCTTTGTGTATCTATACAGTTAATTTTGTGTGAAAAATTTATTCTGCAATTTCCTTTTTGAATTTAACATATTTGGCTACCTCTGTATTATAGTTCTTATAAACTTACCTCATTTTACACAAAATCTGTCCAGCTGTTACTCTTTTGACATTTAAATTTTACTTTTGGTATTAGTGAGCATTACTATAAGATTTCTGTGTATATATGTATATTTTATAATTTCAAGCGGATATTTTGGCAGAAGGTGTTTGGGTTTATATGGGGGAGGCTGGTGGGTTGGGGGAGGTGGGGGGCAATAAGCGGAACCTGTTAGTTGCCAGAGTTCTGAACCAATTGACAAGTAAGATAAAAAAAATAAACTTAGATACTGTTACTAATAAAGAGTATATTGGGGGCATAGCAAAACCAAAATGGGTTTGCTAACTTCTAATAGCCGTACCCCTCCTAGTTCAGTCCACAAGGAAAGGTTTGGATCTGCAGAATAGGTGTTACCTAATAGTTTCGTTTATTACGTAGTTAGATCCAAACAACTTTGTTCAAGTATTGTATTTTGCTTGAAATTTTAATATATCTTACGGTGCCCCGTGAGTTTACTGCATTGCCCCTAGGCATCTCGATGCACATTTGGGGAACTTTAAAGTGCTATACTGGATTATTCCTTATGGTTCTTTTCTCTTTGTTAAAAAAGCTGCATGTTATTCTCATGGGTTTTTCTTTATAAGATTCATAGAGATAAAAATGATTTTAAGACTAGGCTTGCTATAATTTTGTTCTTAATAGGGAAAAATGACCCTGAATGTGACTTTTGTGGTGGAGACCCAAATAAGAAATGCCGTTCTTGCTCCTGTCATATATGTGGTGGAAAACAGGAACCCAACATGCAAGTTCTATGTGATGAATGTAACATGGCCTATCATATTTACTGCCTGAATCCTCCTTTGGATAAGGTCCCTGAAGAGGAATACTGGTATGATTATCAGGGGATTTTTGTTGCTACTATGTTAAGAATTGAATGTGAAATGTGTCTTTGAAACACCAAAAGTAGATTTCTAAAGATACATAGTGTATATATATTTTTGATAAGTAAGAGGTAGATTTATTGAGAGAGATACGCATTCTGTAGGCAGAATGCGATCCATCTCAGAAGGCGAGAGCAGCCTACATAGTGTATATTAAAGGGCTTAAAATTGTATAACTAATGGTTATTTGGCATTGATACCTTTATTCAGTTATAACAGCAGCTTCTGACCCAATCTCTCGCTCCACTTCTTAATCCCTCCAGTCCCTTCTCCAATATGAGTCCTGTGTTCTTTCAAAAATGCAAATTTGATAGTTACTCCTTTGCTTCAGTGGCTTTATGTTACTGTACAGGGCCCTGCACAGTGTTTTTTAGTTGATTTCTCCCACTGTATCCCTTACCACTTTCCTCTTTTATTTCCCCAAATACTCTATACCCTAGCCAGATTAAATATCTTTCAGCTTCTTAAATAAGTCATGTTCCCTCTATCTTCTCTGGGTTTACACTTGATGCTTTTTCTTCTTGGAAACATTTTCCTCTTTGTGTAACTTCAGAATGATACTCATCCTTCAGGTTTTCACTTAAGTATGACTTCAACTGGGAAGCCTTTGTAGATGGTTCCCTCTACCCCTCAGTTATTTTAGATGCGCCTATTAAATGTTTTATAATGGTACTTAACAGTTAAGTGCTTCGTGCATGCAAGACACTAATAAAGTGCTTTGTATGGATTATCATACTTAATCATATGAGGTTAATAGTAGAACCAGGCACCAAGGTCAAATATACTTGCCAAAATCTATACTTCTACTGAGCAGAGTTAGCTACAAAGAGAAAGGATTAGAAAAGAGACTAGGGGAAAATGTTCCCAGTTAAAGTTATAATACGCTTCTTAAGATGTCATATTAGGAAGTTTTTTCTTTTTAGACTACGGTTCATGTTGTTAGCATGGAGGATTAAGTTAGAGGGATGACAGACTGTACTCAGAAATACTAACATGACCATTACGTAGCTGATATCATTGTGAAGAATAGATTGTTCTCCATTCCTTTGGTCTCTCCCCACCTGTTGGGAAGGTTGTTGTATTACAGCAGAGGCTGTAGGGGTGGGGGAAGAAGAAAAAGGATACAACTTCTTCCTTTAACCCTCTGCCACTACTTTGCATGGTCACACCCTGTATTTTACCATCACCAGTAATTATATTTCCTCTGAAGTCTCATGTGCTTCTTCCTCTTTGTTTCTGTGGACGATGTGTTCCTGCTTCACTAAATGCGAACCTTTTTTCCTGCTCTCACAGTTTCGTATCCTTTTGCATTTTGAGGAGCTTCACTCCTGCAGTTAATTCCTCTCCCGAATTGCCATTACTGGGTTATTCTCATTAGTATCCTAGAATCTCTTGTTTTCAAAACACCTGCACATACACACTCTTCCCTAGGTCCCATTTCTCCCACCTTTGTATTGTGGGAGAAAGCTGCCCACTTCCTTGCTTCTCAGAGCTGTCCCCACTGATTATTTCCATTTGCTCTCCACCTGTCCATACCCCAGCACTCCAGTCTGACCTTCCCTCTCACTACTCAACTATATCTGCTTATATTAGGCTTACACATTTTATGTTGCCAAACCCAAGGGTCACTTCTGAGTTCTCTCCTTACTGTCCTGCTTACCTGCTAACTCTGTTTTTGTAGTTGGTATGATATCATCTAATCTCATTTTTCTCCAGCTTCACCGGCCTTTCCTTGGTCTCTTGTTGGTTTTCTCTCATCTACCACATTTCAGAGTTTCCCAAAGCACTACCCATGTTTTCTCTCTTCATCCTTGCTCCCTAGATGACCTCATGTAATCATGAGACTTTAAATACCAAGCAAACAGCTTGGAATTTATATTTTCAGATCTAGTCTTCCCTGAGCTTTATATTCCCTGTATTCAACTGCTTGCTTCACTAGTATCACAAAACTAGTGAGTCGAAATAGAGATCTTGATTTCCACAAACGTGTCCCCTAAAATCCCACTCCTCACCTAATTTTCAGTAGGTAATACAATCATCTTATCCACTTGTTGAGGGCCAAAAAGCTAAACTTAATTTTGATTCTCTCTTCTCCCCACTCACATCCAATAACACATGAGCAAATCTTACAGTTCTCCATAGTTTCTCTACTCTCACCACCCAGTTCAAACCACTATCTCTACCCTGAACTGTATAGTAAATGACTAACTAGTCTTGCTTTCACATTGTCTACCAGCTATCCTTCTTGCCACAGCAGCAGAATGATCTAAGTCCTGAATCAGGTTACTCACCTGTTTAAAACCCCCTAATGTCTTCCTGTTGTGTTTAGGATAAAAGTTCAACCCTTGCCATCTATGACCTGCCCCCTTTCTACTTTTATGTTCTTTAGAACGTACCATTCCTTACTATGCCTCAGGACCTTTACATTTAACGCCTCTTTGCCTGGAATGTCTTACCTGGCTTCTTGATAGGAATCTCAGCTGGAATGCCACCTCAGAAGCTTTAACTATTGTATCTAAAGACACATAACATTTCTAATCACTGTTACCACCCACATAACCCTGATGTATTTCCTTTATAGCATTTACCACTTTCTGAAATTGGTTCATTGTATGTACTAGTTTTCCTTAACTGTTTACAAATATTTTGATCACAAACATTTATCCCTACCCAGTGCCAAAATAGTGCCTGGGTTCTTAACAAACCTGATGAAAAGATGGATCCCAGGGATGACTATAACTAGAAGACTGTCTTAGATTACTCTATGGAGTATTTCTACATTCATGTCGAGGTCCTTCACTTTACCTGGAATTCTTTAACCTTAAATCTTCTTTTCCACTTCTCCAAATCATGTTGTCTGGATATTTAACCTCTGAACTCATTTTCTCATCAAAGATAATATTTGCTTTCACCGTAAGATCTTTGATAAAATTATAGTTATAGGGTTAGCACATACAATCTTTCTTACAACAAATTAATTTTTGGAAGCCTTCCTGATTTCCAAATTAGTAGGGATTTTACTTGATAGTATTTATTGCCGTATCATACATAATTTTACCTTGAATTTGTTTCTGTATCTCACTGCCCTACTAATTTTCTCAGGGACCGAATTGTTTACATGTCTCATAATTAGGCAGTCAAAATTAACTAGTGGGTACAGGTGTCATTTTCTTTACTCTGTAGGCCACGTGGCATAGATCATTATAAAATGGGAAGTATAGAAAAAGAAATCTAAGATTAATGGGGGAGTGGCCAGTTGATCTTTGGATATACTCAAAGTTTCCATTTCCTGGTGACTCAAGAATAGTCCCATCTCATTCTATAGATATACTTATGCTTTGCTTTTTAGAAATGATATAAGGCAGATTATAATGGTGTACAAGTTACAGTAGAATGACCAACTACAGATAGGCTAAAGGACAAACAAGTATAGAGAATTGAAATTGAGCTGGAGATAAAGCTAATATAAGCAAGCATCCTTGAATCCAGTGTACTTGTTATAATAAACTATACTTTTTGGGGGGAGGGACATTTTATTTGCAGCAATATTCTCTAATTAGAAAAATCATAAAATATCTACGGAAAGCTTTCTGGAGGTAATATGTGATTTTAGCAAGGTGACAGGACACCCGTTCAGCACGCAGATATCAATCACATTTCATTATGCCTGCAATTAGACTATATACATTTTTGAATCTGAGAATTCTAATAACCAATTTAGATGGGGAGATATATCAGTTGCATGGATCATTGTTCAGTCTAGAATCATCTATTCTTACCACTTTTGCTTTAATGATAAAAACTTCAAATGAATAATTTCTACTCTGAGGATTAGTGATAAGGTCAGAGTTTATGGTGCCATTTAAATTGGACAGCCTTGTTTGGCTTTTGCACTGCATTTGAGAATTTGATAAATATTTTAAGTTCTCTAAAAGAATGACAAGTTTTTTTTGGTGAGCTTAATCATGTAAATATTTTGAAAAGCTTAATACTAAAATGCCAACTGAAACTCTGTAATATACACCAAGTATTACATCTTAAAATTTGTTTCTAAGGCCATTCTGTTATTGGCTTTAATATAATATTATCAAAATTCCTTTTCTTTTTCTTTAAGGTATTGCCCTTCCTGTAAAACTGATTCTAGTGAAGTTGTAAAGGCTGGTGAAAGACTCAAGATGAGTAAAAAGAAAGCAAAGATGCCGTCAGCTAGTACTGAAAGCCGAAGAGACTGGGGCAGGGTAAAGAAGGAAGTCTCTTTTTCTTCCTAGTTATAATGTTTATAACTGTGACGCAAGTTACAATGTTTCAGTTCCAATAGTAGTAATGGTATAAATGATATTAAGAATCTGAAATATTAACAAATAACTATATTGATTAATCATATAAATTGTTAAATATTAATCATATAAATTGTTTTTATTTTATCCACATTTTATGGGAATTAAGGGCTTTCTTTAAGATTTAACATAACTGATTTCTCAGTTTGTTCGGTACCTTGTAGGGAATGGCCTGTGTTGGTCGCACTAGAGAATGTACTATTGTTCCTTCTAATCATTATGGACCTATTCCTGGAATTCCTGTTGGATCGACTTGGAGATTTAGAGTTCAGGTATGTTTTAAATTGGCTTAGTTGAAAGGGTAAAATTGGGTATAGTTCAAATTGTAGCAGTGTTAGTGTCGATTGATTCTAAATGGACTAACCTAGGTAGTATCATATGGCATTCAGTTGTTAGAATGAAAGATTTCCTGTAGGATGGGTAGACTCTTGCTCATAGCTTAGCAGACAGAGGAGCACACATCATGGAATTAGGCTTCCTCTAAGCCTTTGAATCACTTCGTTTTACTATTCTGTTATAGTTATGATAGTTAAAGTTATTAAGTGTTCTGAAGAACTTTTCTTGCCAAGAATTTAATATTTGAAATAGATCTTTAAGTCATGCAGTAAGTTCTCATTTAATGTCATTGATCTGCAAGGAAGCTCACTTAGGGTGTTTTCTTTGGGGATTATCCTCTTGAATGAATGTTAAGATATTGGTTAGAGGAAATGTCAGATAATCCAAGGATTAAATTACTTCTCTTTTCCTCTTGAAGAAAACTCTTGTATTTTTCTAATTTCTTCTTTAGAAAGGTAATTTTTTCATTATGGAAAATTTAATGTGGAAAAAAAAATATCTTAGGTAAAGAGCAGTTTCCAATTAGACAGGATTCTGAACTTTAATAAGAGTCGAATAGCCCTGGTGCTTAGACCATTGATAAAAATTTTAAGATTAAAATAATGTAATACATATACATAGCATGGAAGGTTAAATACTAGAGTATGATTTATATTTTAAAAACCTACCCTCTTTTCACCATTTTCTGTTTCTAAGAGGCAATCACTTTAAAGTTACTTTTTCTGAATTTACCTCCTTATTTATAAATAACATGTTTGTGTGGCTTTTATCTTTATATTTTGGTTTTATTAATCTCTTTCTATGGAAGACAAGAATTTAGTTTAACACACTCTGCCCTCTCATCCTTGCAATGGTTATATCATAATTTTGAATAAATCAATTTTCAAGGCTTATATTATGACTTTGGATCTATAAATAGAGTAAAAAAAAAAAAACTGAGTTCAGGCATACCTCATTGCATTGTGCTTTGCTTCATTGTACTTCACAAATACTGTGTTTTTTACAAATTGAAGCTTTTTGGCAACCCTGTGTCAAGCATGTCGATAGGCGCCATTTTTCCGACAGCATTAGTTTTTAATTAAGGTGTGTACGTTTTTTAGACATAATGCTGTCATACACTTAAGACTACAGGATAGTGTAAATATGACTTTTATATGTACTGGGAATCCAGAAAATTTGTGCGACTCGCTTTATTGCAATATTTACTTTATTGTAGTGGTCTTGGAACCAAACCTGAAATATCTCTGAGGTATGCCTGTACAATAATAAATAAGATTTATTTTTTATACTATGTATTATTTATAATATTTATATATGAAATAAAAATTGTAATAAAATACACTTAGTGTATTTTTAATTGCCTTGTTCTTTGTTTGCTTCTTTTTTTTGTATGCCTGTCATTCATTCCCAGATTGTAAAAGCCTCATTAATAATGGTCTAAGATGACTGAGGTCATTGGCCTAAGCATTTAGGAGGACAGATTTGCAGTTTAGGAAGTAGGGAAGATTCAGCATGATTTATTATCAGGGTTGGTGAGGTTGGGAATCAAATGGTTCTATGCTTTACAGTACCTAAGTGTTTCCAAGGCCTAAATCCAGGTTCTGTTGCTCTTATCAGCTTTTCATCAACTTCCAATGTGCCTCTTTACCTAGCCCACTATACAGGCTTGGATTTACTCTGCTAAGAACAGTTGTGTGATAAACAAATGAATTAGAATACTTCTCTTAGGGAGTTTGAAGTACACAAAGAAGTGACACTTAAGTTTAAGTGAGCCAGAATTGAAGATACATGGGGAAAAGTAGTAGGCCATTGAAATAGAAGAATTGCATGAATAAACTGAAAATGGGTAGTATGTTTATCATTGAGTAGCTAGGCTCAGATGTATAGGCTCCATAATGGAGAAGCTGAAGATAAGGCTGGGAAAGTAGATAGGAGCCTGGTTGAGAGAGGGTACTATGTAATACTTAACTTGGGCTTAATATACTATTAAGACTGTTTAATACATGTTAAGAAGTTGGAAATTAAAAGCAGATATGTTCTTAAAAGTATCATTCTGGGGCTTCCCTGGTGGCGCAGTGGTTGAGAGTCCGCCTGCCGATGCAGGGGATACGGGTTCGTGCCCCGGTCTGGGAGGATCCCATGTGCCGCGGAGCGGCTGGGCCCGTGAGCCATGGCCGTTGAGCCTGCTCGTCCGGAGCCTGTGCTCCACAATGGGAGAGGCCACAACAGTGAGAGGCCCACATACGGCAAAAAAAAAAAAAAAAAAGTATCATTCTGTTTGTGATAGGTAGAATGAGTTTGAAGGAACAAAACTGCTGGAGGCAGTGAAAAAGGGTATGTTTTAAGTATTCATACTCAAACTAGGCTTATATCAGTGAAAGTAGAAAAAGATGGTTTTGAGAGATTTAGGTGATCAAATCAGCAATATTTGCGACCAGATGGGTTTGAAGAATACAGAAGAATGAGGCTGAAATGACTCTTCCCTTTTTGACTTGGCTAGGGAACAGTGCCATAATGAAAGATGAGAAATGAGAAAAAAAGAGATCTAGAGCACTTATAGTAAATTATTTTTTGCCCAAATTGAGCTGGAATTACCAGTAGACATAGGATAATAATTATTTAATAGTTATTTTGAAACACAGTTCTAGGCCTGAGCAGTTTTAAGAGTTATCAGTTCAGTGCCTGAAGGATATATAGTTGGGGAGAAGTAGTCTGTGAGCAAAACTTAGAATTCTGTGTGATATTCAGTTCTTAGTTGAAGCTTTTAGGGTACAATAACATATGTGAAACCGTTTTGTAAATGTAACTTAACGAACTGTTCAAAGGCATTTTGCGTCTGTCTTGATGTTATAGGTGAGCGAAGCAGGTGTCCATAGGCCCCATGTTGGTGGAATTCATGGTCGAAGTAATGATGGAGCTTACTCTCTTGTCCTGGCTGGTGGATTTGCGGATGAAGTAGTAAGTCATGATACAAACTTGTTCTTTAGAACCTGTCTTGATCATTCAGTAAAATACAGAAGCTTTGTCCAGGATAAATCCCATCTCTTTTAGCATCGTTTTTATGTTGAAGTAGTCAGTTTTTTACCAGTTAAAAAGTAAATCAATTGGCAGTCTTTAATCTTTGTGTGTACTGATTATTGCAGTGAAAATAGTCACATTTTCTTTAGAGCTCATTTTTAATTTGGGGCTCATTTACATTTTTAATAATTGTAGATTGACATGTAGCATTAGAAATAATACAGAGATGTCTTTGCCCTTTATTCAGGTTCAGCCAGTGTTAACATCTTGCAAAACTATAGTTTAATATCACAGCCAGGATACTGACATTGATACATTCAGGACACTGAACATTTCCCTTACCACAAGGATCCCTCACGTTGCCCTTTTTTAGCCACCATACTATATCTGCTCCCCCAACCCCCCTTAACCCCAGACAACCACCAATCTGTTCTCTGTTTCTATAATTTTGTCACTTCAAAAATTTTTATAAATGAAATCGTATAGTGTATAACCTTTGGGATTGGCTTTTTTTCACTCACCATAATCCTCAAATTGTGGCATGTGTGAATAGTTCATTCCCTTTTATTGCTGAGTAGTGTTCCATGGATATAGGTGTACCACAGTACAACCATTCACCCACTGAAGAACATCTTGGTTATTTCCAGAAAATAATGCTGCATTAAAAATTGTGTACAGGTTTTTTTGTAAATATGAGTGTTCATATCTTTGGGATAAATGCCCAGAAGTGTAATTGCTGGGTTGTATGGTAGTTGCATGATTAGTTCTTTAAGAAACTGCCAAAAAAAAAAAAAATGGAAAAAAAGAAACTGCTGAAGTATTTTCCAGAGTGCCTGTACCACTTCTTGTTCTTATCAGCAGTGTATGAGTGATTCAGTTTCTCTGCATCCTCACCAGCATTCAGTGTTGTTGCTTTCTTTTAGCCATTCTGATAGGTATGTAGATATAGCTCATTGTAATTTTAGTTGACATTTCCCTAATGGCTAAGAGTATTGGACATGATTTATTTATTTGCTATGTGTATATCCTCTTGGGTGGTGTAGCTCTTCAGGTCTTTTTGCCCATTTTCTAATTGGGTTGTGGGTTTTGTTTGTTTTTACTGTTCATTGGATGTGTAGTTTGCAGGTATTTTCTCTCAGTCTGTTTCACCCACGTGCTTTCATGGTATAATGATGAATTCAAGCATAGATGAGTTAATGACATAAAATCTAACTATTTTTACATGATTATTTGCTGCTTGAAGAAGAATCAGAAATGTTTTCGTTCTTATGTTTCAAACACTGTTGAACTTAGGTTGTCCCTATTATGCTCTCTCTTACCTATTTCACACTACTTTTTCCTTTATAGCACTACCACAGTTACAACTTTAAAAGTCGACAAGGTTATAAATATGAGCATTGTGAAGTCAATCCAGATACCATTTGGAAGACTGTATCTGATCAATTTAAGAAGTATTCTGGACTGTTTTAGATGTACTTACTTATTAGAATTCCTTCAAATGGAGTATACACTGAAGATGAAATTCCTTAACACCTTATTCTTTAAAATATAGACCTCAATTTTGGGTCAACAAAGTGAATTGAATGAAGGTTTTAGGACATATAGAAACACTTAAAACCATGAGATTTTAGTTATGACTTTTAAAGGAAAAACTAGATGCAAAATAATTGACCTTTATTACAAGCAAGAATGAAGTAGAGAAAACTTCATTATCTTAAGTTCAGTCTGAACTAGTTAAAATAATCTTGCATTGAAGAAGAACCACTATTGAGATAGTGTTAGTAGAATTAATTTACATACTGATAGTTACTTTTCTCGGTTTAAGTACGGAATCAGGCAAAAACAATAGCAATATAAATTTGTAGCTACTCGTGGAGCTAGTTTTTAATACCTTCTTTGGGCGTGTTTTTTTCACAGTTAGTAGATGCTATACAACTTTTAGTATCCAAATTCTTTTCTAACTTTCTTAATGATAGGTAATTGTTTTATGCCAATGTAATTTGAGTAAACCCATGGACTGTAAAATGTGGGGAACTTACAATGCTGTTACAATTTTTAAGTTTGAAATTTAGCAGCAAACTTGGATATGGTGATTCACTTTGTTATAAAGCAGAAACTAACACACCACTGTAAAGCAATTATACTCCAATAAAGATGTTTTAAAAAAAAAAGCCTTGGATATGGTATAGATTGCTGTTGGGAAATCAGTTTTGGAGTATTTATTAAAATAGTGCCCTGTAAAGAACCTACAAATTAATATTGATAAGTTGATTTTAATAACATTGAACTAAACTAAACAATATTCCCAACCCATAAGACCTTATTTTGTAACATTCTATAAATTATTTGTATAAGAATAGCTATGTTTGGAGGTGTTAGAAGCTATAACTTTAAAATGAAATCTTTAGATCAAGTGATACAGCTTGAAGGTATATTACACACAAGATTGCATTTTAATTTTGCCTTATTTTGGTAGATAGATACCTTGAGAGAACATGTCAACTTATAACATCCGAACCAAAAGTTCTGACTCTGAAACAAGAATTGGTGAATTATACCTGGGTTTAGGTGTTTTAATGCCAAAAATGTTCTCCTGCAGGACCGAGGTGATGAATTCACATACACTGGGAGTGGTGGTAAAAATCTTGCTGGTAATAAAAGAATTGGTGCACCATCGGCTGATCAAACATTAACAAACATGAACAGGTACTCTATATTGTTAGTTTGTAAAGACTGTTTAGAATTTGGGCTTTGTGTAAAAGTTGGATTATAGGACTATAATTTATAACTTACACTGTAGAGGAGAATCTTAAATTGTGAGTTAATATAGCTAAAATATAAATCCTATTACCTGATTAGTATATAATTACTTATAAGCTTCCTAACTTACTTCTTAGTATCATTTTTTTAAATGACATAATTCCCAGTCTTAATACATGTGCTTTGCATTTGGAAACATGTTGAAACCTTTAAAGGAAAGGAACCTATATAATTTAATGAAATTGAGGACAAGGTGGCTTATCTACTACCACATAGGTCAAAGTTATGTTCTACTAAACACAGGTTTATCTTTTAAAGTGACAAACTTATTTTTAGAGGAGACTAATGTGAAATAGGGTTATGTTTGGGAGCCACATTTATGTGCATAAGTGAAACATCAGATAACTTAATCAGAACTACACAAGGTGCTTTTAGGATTTATGACAAAATGTCTTTTATCTGTTAAAAAAGAGAATGTTTAAGTACAAAAGAGCCACCTTGTGCTGACTTTATTCTGTAGAAATATTCATGATATTCCAGCTTCCATGGGAATAGAAAATTTAATAACTTCAAAATGTTTTATTTTGTAAATGCATGCTAATACCAATAATTAAGTAACCTAAACCATCAGATATCAATGACCACATTATAACCTGTCATACTGATAATTTTGTGATCATGAAGTTGAAATTTTTTGTATCCTGTTATTAAGGGTATTTTGTGGAATACTGAGTAAAAGTGAGTATTTTTCACTTTCCTGAGTCTAAATCACTCAGTTTTAAGTAGTGTGTCCTTAATTTCTGATTACCATGTGAAGTAAAGAATATACTTTATGATTTCAAGACTTTGTTGCATACCAAGTTACACAGAATCTGTTTTTATGTCTTCCTTCTATATTATTTCTGACAGTAGGATTATTTTATTGAACCAGCAGAGGAGACAGGTCAGATTTGCTGGTGAAAACATTGCTGAGGTAGGAGTCCAGCCCCTACGCAGTCTTTTTCTAACAAGAAAGCAGCTCTTTAGAAGAATGATCTTAAAAGGAATTAGAAATATTTCGATGTGTATTGTCAATGAAAATGTATCTTGAATTTGCAAAAGGGCTTTTTCATTTTGTCAAATCTGAAAATTATATTTTCCCTTTAATAATAAGATTATTTGGCTTGAATGAAACTTCCTTTGTAACTACCTGCACTTGTAATGTACATGATAGATTCTTGTCAAGCTTTTGAAGAATCTAATAAATATATCCTGTTTATCATATGTCACAATCTCAGAAAATAATTGACAAGTAGTAAAAATGTTTATATTAATAAGGAAGGTAGTGAAAATGAAATAGAAACTCAAAACAATTTAGGATTGACTTATCATGGAGACTAACATTCCTTCAGGTAATTTATACATGAAGCTGTGAGTACACCTTGTGATTGTAAAGGCCTCTTAGGCAAAGGTACCTATATGTTTTATAAACACGAAAGCTGAGGTGAAAGCTCTGACCCATAGTATACGCTTTCCTTACGTGTGTATGGTCTAATTCCTTTTTTGTTTTCTCTACTAAGAGGTAGTTTGATACCTGCTTTTTGCTTTTGAGAAGTTTGTTCCTGTTTCTTCTCAGCTCTTCCACTTTATGAAACTGAAGAGGGCAGCAGGTAACCTGGCCATCCTTTATCAGGGCGGTTAGAGGCAGTCGATTGAGCTGTGGATAGAATAATGGAAAAGCCTTGTTTTGCTTAGTTTCATCCTCTTGGACTCTTTACACAAACTTGAACAGACTGCATACTTAGGTGAAACTAGAAGTGAGTTAATAATTCCAGTTAATGGTGCAGTCATTATGATGGAAGGTACCTGTGAGCACCAAAGCATTCCACTCATTAATGTGAAGATAGTACATATCTCTTTCTTAGCTCTTTAAGAGGATGAAGTATATGTTTCTCAATAGGTATTCCATAAATAATACCAGCCCTAGAATTGATGGCTACATTTTCTTCTACCTCAGAGTTTTAATTCATCTCCCATTTGAGATAAAAAAGATAACTTGGTGACCTTTAACTCTCTGACCATGTCTGTTAAAAAATTTTTTTAACAAAACACATAAGTTCATTTACTTTAACTATGATAGAAAGATTATAGTAGATTAGTCATTTAGTCTTAAGGTCTTTTGTTTGGGTTTTTTTTTTGTTTGTTTTTGAGCTTGCATAAAAAGAACTATACCCTGAAAAAGCATGTTGTATCATATCTGATTTTATCAGATTTGAGGGGAGGGTATCTTTTTTTTTAACCTTAAATGTTCTTAGTGGATTCTTTTCACTTAGGATATAGGTGTCTTAGAGGAAAAATACTAACTTTAAATACATTCTAGTATGTCTTTTGGGGAGCAGGACTAAGTTTCCCCAAGGAAGGTCTTCTAACGTCTATTAACCTTACTGATTAATTACTACTAGGTGAGTACACATACTAAGGAAGCTTCAGCTAAATCCAGTGCTGCTTCCAGCTCAGTGTTCCTCTTTGTTCATGTGTCATCAGTAAAATGTAGTGATCTTGAGCAGCCAAAAATCTTTATTGTCATGATTTAGCACAGGTATTTGAATGCTTCAGTTTTATTTAAACTTACCTTTTTACTGGAAGTCTTTAAAGGATATTCTCATATTAAACTTGTTCTTATTATCTTCTAAACTTTAAGAAATCTCTATTGTCTGGAATGTGGAAAGTAGACCTAGAAAGGTCATTCATACCTTGCTGGCAAATTTATTTTTCTGGATTTCTTTCTACATTTTTCCAGCAATTTACCTCATTCCCTTATCAAAAATAACTATTACAACAATCACTTGCTTTAGTTTTCCAACTTTCTCCCTTCCCTCAACAAACGTTATTTAAAGAAAATTCCATGTATTTCTAGTTGTTTTCTATTATACGTGGCACAGATGTTATTACTTTCAGAAGAACCCTACAGGCTATCTGAGAACCAATCCCCTGGCTTGGGGGTGACATCAGAAAACTGATTTGTCTTCTCTGCTGGTGGGGGAAAGCATAATCCTATTATCTGGAATAATATGGAAAGAATCATAGAATCTTAACCATCAGGTAAGGCATAATTCACCTTTTAATTGAGCTAATGATGCGATTATATACTTGAAGAAAGATTACTTGGTATAAAGACTTTGTTTTATTTTTTAGGGCATTGGCCCTAAACTGTGATGCTCCATTGGATGATAAAATTGGAGCAGAGTCTCGGAATTGGAGAGCTGGTAAGCCAGTCAGAGTGATACGCAGTTTTAAAGGGAGGAAGATCAGCAAATATGCTCCTGAAGAAGGCAACAGATATGATGGCATTTATAAGGTGCTCTATCTGGCATGACATCTTGTTAGTCATTCTTCCTGGGCTTTCAAGACAGGGTTACCACAGGGAACTGCTCTACTGTGGGTGGGCTAAAGGAAACGATAGATCATCTTGGTTGGTCTTTCTACTTTTTCTGGAAATACAACATGTACAAAACGATCTCTTAATTTTGACGCTTGTCTTTTAAGGCTTATCTGAAGTCCCTAAAGGCAGAGTTATATTTTGGGTTAAGTTTTTTTTACACGTATATATTCTATTATGATAAAACTGTTCAAATAACTTGGCCGTTGTAGATATTGATTCTTATATCTTCCAGAATGATTTTAATTTTAATAGATTTTTCAAAGCGGAGCACATCATAATTTTGAAAATAGGTTGCATTCTTTGTTTTAAAAATGAAGACATCTACTGCCACCATTTTTATCTACTATTATGCAAAATTCTATTAATTAATGAGCATAATCTTGCTGCTACTTCAAATTTATAGCAATCTATACTTAACGGGAATTATCATAATTAGGCAATAAGGTCAAAACAATATTTAAGTGCCTATTTTTTACTTACTATTACAGCAGAGCAAGTATCTTTCAAAGTTGCATTTAGTTCTGCCAAGTTTACTTAAAATACTAATATGACATTATAAATAAGTCTAAACTTTACATTTCAAACTAGTACTGAAATATTACGATTTAGGTGGTGAAATACTGGCCAGAGATTTCATCAAGCCATGGATTCTTGGTTTGGCGCTATCTTTTAAGGAGAGATGATGTTGAACCTGCTCCTTGGACCTCAGAAGGAATAGAACGGTCAAGGAGACTATGTCTACGTTTACAGGTTAGATTACATTTGTCTAGGCTACTTGTATTTTCATAAAAACGTACGCCTCTGTACTATCTTTGTGCCTTAACACTGGATATAACACACAGCAGTTGGTCAGTGGACTGTAAGGGGTGAGGAATGAGATCATGCAAGTATACAGAAGGAAAAGAAGTAAAAAAGTAGCATCCTAGGTGTCAAACTGCCCTAAGACCAAGAATTGTGCTTGGGGAAAGCTGGGCTTGACAATGAAATGTAAAATGCAGTTGACCCTTGAACACCATGGGTTTGAACTACATGGGTCCAGTTATACATGGATTTTTTTCAATAGCAAATATTTCAGTACATATCTGTGGTTGGTTGAATCTGCAGATGCGGAGAGCCAACTATAATTTACACAGGGATTTTCAACTTGAGAGGATTGGCCCCGCCCTAACCCCCTGTGTTGTTCAAGGGTCAGCTGTATTTCCAGTTCAATCTGGACTTGAAGTATAAGGGAAAGGGATGCCTAAAATTTAGATATAAGAGGCCTTGAGAAGGGAAGTTTATCCTGGAGGGCACAGGGGGTGTGTCTCTGGTAGGGGAAGGGGGGAGGTGGCTTTTAAGAGTGGTCTGCTTTCTACCCTTCTCACTTTTCCTCACCCCTTTTCTCTCTTCCCCCTCAAAGCTGCTTCCTTGTCCTGTCACCACCTTTAGTGCTTTGCCTTTTTTTTTTCCCTTTGCCCATGCTCAGCTGTTAACCCATATAAGACTTTGTTGGTTTTTTGTGCATAATGGATGGTATGGCTACATTTCCCCTCCACTGCCTATACACCCTAGACTTTGTCCCTGACACTGACTTCAGAGCATGGTTTGAGTTCATCCTCCATCATTCCCCATCGCTGTGCTTCTCGTAAAGACTACCAGCTTTGTCATTTCCCCTGGCTCTGCCCACACTGCATGTGTAGGGGCTGAACTATGGGCAAGTGTCTGACCACCCAGGCAGGTGAGTGTGTCTCTTCTAGTGCAAGTCTGTTTTTGTTTTTGTTTTCTTTTTAAACTCATAGAATTGTTTAAATGAGACCCATCAGCTGCTAAAATAACTGCTAAAATAATTCCTTTTTTAACTAAATATTTTTTAAACCTATTGTTAAATCCATTTTCAAAGGATTTTTTTTTCAGGTCTGCTGTTCAGCAGAGCAGTGTTCTAGATAGGTTAAATTTGAAACAGTTGAGCAGAACGAAGCATATAAGCCAGTCAGCTATGATGAGTTAATATCATTGATGAGGCCTGTATAACATATTGAGCTTTAAATATGAATGTTATCACAAAGCATGTCCAAAAGAAAGCATAGCCAATAAAACACAAGGGTAATAGGGTAGAATTTATCCCTTAAAGTCTAACCTTTTAGTTGATAAAGAATTCAGTAATTTAGTGGCTTTAGGTCATTTAAAAGCTCTCCCACCCCACCCCACCCCTGCCTCTTAATTTGGGGTGATAGAAATTTGGCCCTTCATGGGGTTTTTTGTTTTTAAGATTGGCTCCATAACTTAGTGTAACCCCAACTATATGAGTATCATCTATTGTGCTCTTTGGTTGATCTTCACTTACCTTCATATCTAATTCTACTTTCCTTTCTTCCTCAAACTTTTTAAGCCCCCTAGTCACAACTCCTAAAAAGTTCTTTCCTCTTTTTGATCTGAAACTAAGATCATCACATTATAAAATGGAATATCTTTAACAGTCAGAGCTACGTGGTTTTACACTGAACTGAGGATTTTAATAGTCTTCTGTCCTTTGAATTCTGTTTCTTTAAACGTCTGTGTCCTTTATATAAATCTTTTCAATTTAGGGAAAGTATAGATTCCTCCCCATTCCCCTTTTTAATTTCTGACAAGGATCTAGAACCCCTCTTCTCTGTGAAGCTTAAATCTACATTGTACTTTTTTCCCTCGTCAGTATCCAGTAGGTTACCCTTCAGATAAGGAAGGGAAGAAGACTAAAGGACAGTCAAAGAAGGCCAGTGGAGCCCCAAAAAGGCCATCTACAGATGGTAGGTAATGATTGCAGGACATAAATCTGAATAACATAGTTTCTAATAAAGAGAAATATTAAGGGAGTAAATTGAAAACTCATAAGAAATTAAAAGAAAAATGAAGGGATTTTTTTTTGGTGGGGGTGGGGTGGGGTGAGCTTTTTGTGTATCTTAATAGTGTCAGAGCCTAAACAAAGTATCCTAAACTATATGGGAAAGCTAAATGCTGCTCTACCCTAGTTATCTTCATACTAAACATAATTGGTGCCAGTTTACTCTTTCGTTTCATAGTTCTGCTTAGAACCACTTGTAGTGTGCTGATGTATTTTTAAATAAATCTAGATGATTGTCCAAGTGCCTCCAAAGTACCGAAAGCATCAGATTCAGCAGAAGCAGTTGAGGCTTTCCAACTAACCCCTCAACAACAACATCTAATCAGAGAAGATCATCAAAACCAGAAGCTATGGGATGAAGTTCTTGCATCTCTTGTGGAAGGACCAGTATGTAAATATTTTTTAATAAGTTTCTAATATTAACAAATGATGAAAAATATTTTCCCTATGAATTATCATTTTCACAAGTCAGTTAAAACTTGGTCCTTTTATCCAATCTTCTTACCCAGTACGGCCACCTTTCAGAAATGAGGCAGCACTTGATGCTTTTAAATTGATTTTAGTCCTCTTAGCTGTTGGTTTTTTGACCTCTCTGTGCTTGAACTTGATCATTTATGGTGAGGTGCTGTTCATAGGAAGAATTTTAAGTTGTGGAACACATTCAGTTTAATCTAAAATTCATCAGGAAAGTTTTGTTATAGCTCAAAGTTACCTGATAGAAAAAGTCTTATGCAATTCAGCATAATTTTCAATGCCCACATGTTCAACCTAGGAGTAAAATAAACCATCATTTATTTAAGTATTTCATATGTTTTGGATTTTTTTCCTTTTTTTTTTTTTTTGGTAATGATAAAATTTTTAAGTGAACAGGAATTTCAAAACATCTGGGTTTTGTGTTAAGCTGTGTTTTGCAATGAAGCTTTCTTATCAAATCCCAAAAGGTAGGGGTTTCAAATGTAAATTGTTCATTCTTTGCTCACTGTTCTTATTGTCTCTAATTTTGCTTATAAATTTGATTCTCCTGTTTTCTTAGATATTAGCCCCTTGTCATGTGTAATATCGGTACTCTTCTGCTTTCTTTCCTTCAAAAAGAAAAGCTGCTGTTGTGGGTGAGGTCTAGTATCCTCTCTTGAAATTCCACTTTGTCATTTTTTAGTAATTTCTTCCTTCCAATGTTTTCTTCATTTTTCTGAGTACATTGGCCAGAACTTCTTGTGTGTCTGAAATGGCATTAATGCATATCTATATGCCCCTTTTATGTGCATTTAGAGGGAACTCTCATAGTTTTTGTGTTGCTTTTTGTTTGACAAATAGTCATCATTATGGAAACATCTTCCTGATACAGTTTGTAGACTTAGAAATGAATGAGGTTTATCAGATGCCCTTTGGATTGATACTGGAGGGTCTTTTTTCTTTGTTTCGTCTATAAATGTGATATTTTGGGTTGTCCTTGGGTAGAATGAGACTTACATGTTTAGAGGACAGAGAAAAGTGAGTTAGCTCTGTGAGAAGTATTACTTGCTTTTTAGCCAAGAGAACCAGGCATATGGAGAGTCTGACTCTGGTACGTCAGATTCTTTTTCACTTAGAGCAAGTAAGAAACAGCAAGCAGTTGTTGGTCATGGTCTGATTATTTTCTGGTTGGAGAGGGTACAGCTGGTTAGTGATAACTCAGGTGAGTTCCACCTGTGAGTGGGCAGAAGACAAAGTAGCAGATACAGGTGAAGGATAATGCCACCTGAGTGCACATGGAAGTTCTCTTTTGCGCGTCTGTTGTCTGGGTTGGACGTGTATTAGGCTTCATTCTGCGGCTTTTCATATACCCTGTTTATCAATTTTAACAAATTATTGAAGTGGTCAAATCCTGCGAGACTTGGTAGGTATGTGCAAATCAAGTATACTTTTCAACCTCTTCTTTCAGTGCAACTTTTATGTGAAAGTCACCGACAGTTCTCAAACAAAAACAATAAAAATCCTGCCCCTGGTGGCAGGATCTTACATACTTATACATAGGTCAGGTGACTGTGACATTGCTGCTAGTGGTTACTCTGAACATTTATGTACTATTGCCCTGCGTAGGTTTCATGCCCATTCTTTTCAGATAAATCAGGAACACATTTAGTAAGCCAGAAAAATTAGGTTTTGGCCAGCAGTGACTTTTAAATAAATGCATATATTACATATGTATGCTTATATCCAAACACCTTCCCAAGGCCCTATATGATCTGGCATCCATCCCTACCTACCTCTGCATTCTCCTCTTGCTGCTCTCTCAGGCCCAAACTGCTTTAGCCACAGTGACATCTGTGCTATTTAAACACACTCAACCTGTTCCTGTTCCTAGGCCTTTACACATATACTATACCTCTGACTAGAATTCTCCTCTCTGTATCTTCATGTGGGTCATCCCTTCATATCTTGTAAGTCTCTGCAAAATACTACACTCCTCAGAGAGGCCTCCCCTGGCTATCCTTTCTAAAATAGACCCTCCTTACTCTGTTGCTTTAATTTGCCTTGTTTCCTCAGATACTACTATCTGAAGTTGAGTTTTTAAAAATCTGCTCTCCTAAAGGAATATAAAATTCCATGAGAGCAGAGACTTGGCCTTTTTATTACTGCTATGTAGATGAGTGCCTGGCACATTGTAGGAAATCAAAATGTTGACATTAAATATGCTCATATTACAGGCACTTTGGAGGTACTGGGGAAATATCAGTCATTAACAAAGTAGTTTGTCAGAGAGAAGGTACCTGGTATTAAAGTTAAGTTTCTTCCGCATCTCCCCCTAACTGGTATATTCTTCTAGTGTGTTGAATAACACTTCATTGATAATTCATTTGAGCTTTATAATCCATGCTTAAAAATAAGTTACTGTCAAGACATAACTATGAAATGGAATCTTTGGGTTTTTTTTTTTTACTTGAAATTCCTGTAGCTTCTACTTTTTTTATTAACATAAAGAACAAACATAAAATATACTCCCCTACTACCAAAAAGTAACTGAGTGGAGGATTATCCCGGTGACTATTGAAAAAACTACTTTTCCTTCTAGGTTAAACAAACAGCTTGGATAAGATGGAACCCAGTAATGGCTTTTGAAGATTATAGACTACCCATCTGATCATGTTTGCTTTATAAAGCTCGACCTTCTGTAATTTAGTCCCAATTTGAGTAAACAGTAGCACCGGGAAAATATGGGATTTGGGGATTGGGGCAAAATATCACAGAAAATTATTCTAGGTAAATAAATAACGTTGATTCTTTGGGGTCTTAGATACTCGAGTATTATTGCCTAAGTGCTTTTATCTTTTTAAGCATAAAAAATAAGTATTGAAGTTTTGTAAGAGAAAAAGATTGAATATATATAGGTATATTAGAATACCATGGAGTTTTTTGAAAACAGATCTGTATGTAATGACCTGAGACAGGCTGTTGATGATTTTTTTAAGTGAAAAATAGTAATCTCTGGAATATGAAGTTTACTTTTTAAAGCCATATGTGCTGACTTTGCAACCTTTGCAACTCAATCCTAAGATTTAAAAACTAATGTGTCTGTCTTATGGATGGGATTTCTGCAGTTTCCTATTACACATTTGCTTGTAGTTACAATCACTACTTGATTTTTTTCTTAGTAGAAAACATACTGAATGGGATTGACACTTTTTTCCCCAATTATTTGGAATTCTTTTGATATATTATGAAATGCTAACCTTTTTTTCTTCTCCTTGGGTACCATTCTAGAATTTTCTGAAAAAATTGGAACAATCTTTTATGTGTGTCTGCTGCCAGGAGCTAGTTTACCAGCCTGTGACAACAGATTGCCTCCACAATGTCTGTAAAGTAAGTAGAACTCCTTTCTCATTTTCCCTTGTTAGGCCAGAAGGCACACTAACCTCCAAATCTCTTTTCAGCACGCGAACAAGCATTTTTTTCATGAAGCAGAATAGATAAGGAACCTTGCTGGTTAGGAAGCATTTAATTACATCTTGGTGGTGAATCCATGTTTTAATTCTATAGTAATTCAAATCTGTATAGTCTCAACATTCTATCATGTTTGAAATTATTGAGGAGGGGTTGAAATAGAGAAGAAAGTAATGTGTTGCTATTTTCTGTTACAGCTTACGTACGTTTCACATATTATAGTGCAAACTGAAATAATTTTGTGTACTTGAGGGGACCTAGAACAGATTCTGTCTGGCAGCATGCCCAGAGGAGTTGAATATTGTCTTATCAGTGTGGTGTAAAAGGAATTTGAATTTCACTCAAACCAAGGTTGGAATCTTGTTCTACTGTCTGGTGGTTACGTGCCCTGACCTAACTTCTGAACTTAGTTTCTTTTGTAAAATGGAAACCGACCTTCCACATAAGTGTTTGTATGTGACCTTGAGTCAGTTAAGTAGAGCTAAATATATTTTTGGAAAGCACATTATACATTGACTTCATAAAATAGATAGGTAATTTAGTTTTAAGCAGGGGACTCCTGAGTTGTTTTTCTTTTGTGCTCTATCAGGAAAGATCAGCATTAAAATCCAACCTAGAAGGTGAGGCTAGTGGAAGCATGCAGAATTCTAACATTCATTTTTACTGGATGAGGAAATTAATGTATACAAAAGTGGTCATTTACCTGAAGTCTCACAGTATGTGTTAGAGGTGGAACTAAAGCCACGTCTGTAGGTTAATTTTCATAGTGCAGATTCAGGCCTTGACAGTTGTTCATGTTTTATGTTTCTCTTGTTGCCAAACAGTAAGTTTCTAGTTCTGTTTAAAAGCCTAAGTTGTTGAGTACTTTCTATATGCTTTACCCTCAGATGAAATGAGGTGTTTTTTTATTTTGTTTCATTTTGGTTCTGGTTTTGCCTTAGGATTGCTTACAGCGCTCCTTTAAGGCTCAAGTGTTCTCCTGCCCTGCTTGCCGGCATGATCTTGGCCAGAATTACATCATGATTCCCAATGAGGTTCTGCAGACACTACTTGACCTTTTCTTCCCTGGCTACAGCAAAGGACGATGATTTGTCTACTTCTACTGTGTTGCTCCCCGTGGCTTTTTGGACAATAAAGAATCTAAAATGGTTGGGGTGGGGGGGGGTGGAAGCAATGGTGGACCATATCTCTCACGTTCTGAAGCAGCTAATCCTCTTTCCTACGTAGCCATCATCTTGTGTGTGTAGTAAGAGGCCCATTTCTCAACTGTCTTTTAAATATCAAAAGGTAGTTCTTGTCAGTTTAACAACTAGTTTTAATGAGTAAAAAGTCAAAGCCTCAGCTCTAGTTGATATCCAAGTTATGATTTATTTTGCAACTACCTCAGGACAGAAAAAATTTATGGGGATTTTTTAAATCATTGAATAATTAGTTAAATGAAATTTTAGCTACACACTGCCTCCCAAATATTAGTTGTGCCTGGTTCATGTAATTTGATTTTCAGAAAAGGAAGTGACACTTGAGATTGTTGGAATGAACGCAGCTTCTGTAGTATGCATAATACATTTTTAATGTCTTCTTCCATTACAGTGTGTGTTTTGCAGGACAGGTTCATTTTTTTAGCCAATTTTGTGAGCTCCATTGTGCTTTTTTCTGGTGTTTTATGCAAGGTGACTACTAATGAAAACAATATGAATGCATTGTTGCTGCATTAGTGTAATGTGGTGTGGTTTTGCACTTAAAAGAGGTATTCAGATGATCTGGTTGTAAATGTTCATGTGAAAAGCCTCTTCTGTACTAGTCAAACTGCTTTTAGTGAGTCTCACCAGTGGTTTTACATCTGCAGAGCATTGAGGACTGGGCTGACTTTTTGAGAGGATTGAAATTGCTTCATATTGTGATCCTAAATTTTATATTCACTATATTCCCTAAAATATACCTTAATAAATATTTTATGACCAGAAAAATAGTTCATCTTGTTTCACTTTTTTACGTTTCTCTGGCTTATATTTGTAGGTGTTTTTAAGAATCGGTCATTTCCAGAGTATTTCATTGTGTGTTTTTACTGAAACATTTTGCACAATTTTTTACTCTTAATTTTTGGTATTGAGAACTAGTATGAAATCTTAAGCACTAAGGGACCGATTTCACCCTGGGTTTGATCTTTCGGGTTGTTTTTAACTGAATGGGGAAAAAGTTTTCAAATTAAGAACCAAGTGACTATTCTTTTATCTATAACAACCAAGTCTTATGTTCAATTTAAGCGTAATCAGTGCTACTTGTTTCACAAACCTGAGAATATTCTAAAACAGTTCTAGTTTCTGAAACAATTTTCATAAAACTTTTAATATTATCGAATCAGTTTTCCTACCCCTGAATTCAGAGCCATAAATATAGCCAATATTTATTGAATATTTGCTTTGCATTTGTTCATGTGTATTTATTTAATTCTACTGACTGTCCTAATAGGCAGGATTTCTTATCTTCTTATGGATGAATATCAAAGGCACAGAAAGGTTAAGAAACTGGCCAAAGTTCATAGGGCAAGGAAGTGCCAGAACTGTGCTGTAAACAGGCTATCTGAGTCCAGAACTGGCAATCTACTTCTGGGCTATGTAGACTCTCACATTTGAATATAAGCCAGACTGGTTTCAGTGCGTTTTCCTGCATTCAGTTAAGCTCAAAATCAGCTCTGGGAAACACAGCACCGTGATTGGAGCTACTGTCACTTAGGGCTAGTTTTAAACATTAGAATCATTTTTATTTTGAAGAATCAAATTTAAATTAGATTGAAAATGAATCATTAAATTGCATCATCTGGTATTTTATTTCCTCTGGCATTGGCCATATTGCTGCATGAAGGGTGGAGAATACCTTCCAGTTTCAGCTACTTGAATTTGTTCTACCACTTTTTAGGGAAATAAGGAATTCCCACATTTATGCTATATGTTGTTTTAACTTTGCTATAAAATGATAGATTATGGAAAAAAAAGGTGATTACAGCTTAACACGTTCAGAAGTGTCAAGAATGTCCCAAAGCTATACAATTTTATATTACTCTTAAACTTTTTTCTAAAGACTTCAAGTTTTTTTACATAAATATTTCAGTTTGTATCTAGAAGATACTTTCAGAAAGCATAACCACAATATGTTGTCACACATGTAAAAAAATTTTTTAATTATATCATCAAATCTAGTAAATATTTGTTCGAATTTCCATTGTGTCAAATGTCATACATGGATATTTAAGTTTGTTTGAATCAGGATCTAAATAAGGACTTTACATTGTTACTAATTGCTATCTCGTAAGTATCTTTAATCTGTGTATATCCCCTTAATCTTTTTTTTCCCTTTGCCTTTTACAGTTTGCATTTTGAAATGTTCTGGAGCCTTTCAAACAATAGATTTTGCCAATTATAACCATGTGGTATAGTTTAACCTGTTTCTCTTTATTTTCTATAAATTGGTCTAACTCAAGACTGACCAAATTCAGGCTTGAATTGGGTAGCGGGGGGCGGTGGCAAGACTTCCTCATAAGTGGTGTGGTCGTCCTTCAGGAGGGTGGTACATAATGTCTCGTTGTCTCTTGGGCATAAGTTTGAAAGCTGAGGGTTTTACTGGATTCTGTTACATTTAGTAAGTTATACTGATTGCTGAGCACTCAGCCACTTTCATAAGGGTAGGAGTTTTCTTTTTTCTAGTTAGAGTAGGCAGATCCTCTGGTTTTAGAACTCACTTCTAAATAATACGGTTCATTCAACAAATATGTGCATGTTAGTATGTTTAAGGGTATTAGATAATCTTTTGGCAGCTGGCAATCAAAAACACCCTTAGCTCTCTTACAACCCTGCTGTGACAGTTTGGCTAACATAAAGGGGCCCTGCCTATATAAAGCTTAAAGCTTTGGATCTCAGTATAGATCCTACTTATAAGAGCTGGGGATCTGCTCTGACTTGCCCACTGTCTATTTCTCTTTGTGCACCAGGGACAAAACCTTTCCCCGTTCTTCTTCAGGACACTCTGAAGATAGAGCTCATTACTGCCTACCTGTCTGATTTGTCTGTCTTAATTTGAGGAAATAACTTGGTGGCCCACTCAGCACCAGCTCACAGTAAGAAGTGTTTATCCTTACTTGTCCACTGACTAGTGCTGACTAGTCCCCACACCAGACCTTTAAATCTCTGAAAGAACTGATATTTAGTAACATGGGTTAATCAGAGGCTACACAGGAAAAAAAAAAAAAAGATTAAACACCAGTCACTGGACACAAGGAATCAAGAGCCAGCTAGAGGGACCAAGCAGGCCGACCAAATGATGTATTGAAAAAAATGAATGAAAGAATAAGAGTTTTACAACTATATCCTCAAGTATGAAATTGCATAGTATTGATAGAGTAAGAACAAGCTGCTGTGCAAAGAGTAATTTGAGATTAAAATTCTTTGAAATAAACATGGCTGTGAAAACAAAATGCAACAGACAAAACAGAATGGACACTGCCAGAATTTGAATGTGTTGCCGAGTAATCCATTATATGAGTATCCTGCAGTCTGTCTATGCACGTCCTGATATATAGGTTGTTTCCAGGATTTCGCTATTATAAGGCAAGCTGCTGCGAACCTTTGTCTTTCGAAAATAGTTGTTGGACATTTCTTATAAAATTAATTACGTGCTTAACATACAACCCATCAATTTCATTAATATTTATTCAGGAAGAATGAAGACCTATTTCTAAAGCAGTTTGTGCCGTTTTACACTGCCAGCAGTGTATGAGAGTTCAGGTTGCCACAATCTCACCAACACTTCATTTTGTTCTTTCATTATAACCATTCTGGACAGAGGGGGCGTGTAGTCTCTGTAGGAGACAAGAGTGGGTTGAAAATTTAGTGACCAGAACGACTGTAGTGGTCATTTTTACTTTTCACCAGGTATTTCTGGCTCAAGTGCACGTGTTAGGATTATACATCCCAACCTCCTTGTGCTTGGCCAGGGCCATGTGACCAGCTGGTCAGTTAGTTGTATCAAATGCTATGTGTCACTTCCGAGCAGAGCATTTCATTGCCCTCCAGAGTTTTCTTTCCCCTTCCATGGAGACCAGTAGCATCTAAATAGAGCTTTTCTATCAGAGTGGGGTCCCCAGCCAATTTGTGATGTACATGCAACGTGAGTGTGAAGTAAATTTTAAGAGCATAAGGTTTTTGAGTTGCTAACACATGACCCAGCCTTTCCTGACTGATAGCATTCCTAAATTCCTCAGCCTACCAGTAGACATGAAATTGAATTTAATTGATCTTTTTAATACTTTGGCACTAGAACGTTTACTGTTTTTAAACGGAATTCTTTACTATCCAAATTAATTGACAAAGCTATTGATAAATTGGTTGGTGGCATGGTAGGCAACCTCTAAGATGGTCCCCAGTGATCTCTACCTCCTGGGCTTCATGCCCTGTTGTAATCTACTCTCTGTGAGTGTGGGCTGGAATGCTTTTATTCAACTCATGTAATGTAGTGAATAGAAGTGATGGGATGTCACTTCCAAAGTTAGATACTGTGGCTTCCACTTGGGCACCCTCTCTTGCTCAAGAGAGGCTCATGTGGCAAGATACTGATGTCTCCACCCAATAGCCAGTAAGATCCTGAAGCCAGAGAGGGTGAGTATGGAACTGGATTCTCCCCTAGTCAAGGCTTGAGCCTTCATGCTTTCTGTTAAGAAGTATCCTGTTGGGCTTTCCTGGTGGTGCAGTGGTTAGGAATCCACCTGCCAATGCAGGAGAGGGTGGTTCAAGCCTTGGTCCGGGAAGATCCCACATGCCGCAGAGCAGCCAAGCCCGTGTGCCGCAACTACTGAGCCTGCATTCCACAACTATGGAAGCCCACGTGCCTAGAGCCCATGCTCCGCAACAAGAGAAGCCACCTCAATGAGAAGCCCACACACCACAACGAAGAGTAGCCCCCGCTCGCCACAACTAGAGAAAGCCTGCACTCAGCAATGAAGATCCAATGCAGCCAAAAATAACTAAAAATTAAAAAAAAAAAAAAAACTCCTGTTATTCACATTGTTCTTCCCCTATGGGTAATGTGGTGTTTTTCTCTAGCCACTTTCAAGATTTTTTTTTGTCTTTAATTTTCAGAAGTTCGGTTATGATGTGACTAAGCATGAGTTTCTTTAGGTCTGTCTTGTTTTGGGTTCATTCAGCTTCTTGAGTCTAGATTATATCTTCTGTCAAATTTGGAGACTTTGCAGCCATTTTTTCTTCAAATGTGATTTCAGCCCTGTACTTTTTCTTCTCTCCTTCAGAACTTTAATGCCATGAATGTTTGTTTTGTTGTTGTCCCACAAGTCTCTGAGATTCTGTTCATTTTTACTCACTTTATAGTCTCTATTGTTCAGATTAGATTAATTCTTAGTGATCTGCAGGTCCACTGATAATTTCCTCTGCCATCTATATTCTGCTACTGAGCCCATCGGGTAAGTTTTTTCTATTTTGGTTATTGTATTTTTCAGTTCTAAAATTTGTTTGGGTCTTCCGCATATCTCTTACTCAAGTTTATATGATGAGTAATTTTGTACTGGATCCTGGACATTTTGAGTAGTATGAGAATCTTATTCCTATTTAAATCTTCTATTTTATAAGGCCAACTGTTTAGGTTCAGCGGGGTTCAGGCCCAGTTTTGTGGTTCAGTGTCAATTTTCAAAGCCTCTGCGTTGCTATTCTGGTTCACCTCCACTTGAATGCTACCCAGAAACCAATCTGAAACCTCAGCAGTAGTCCACCTATAGTTCGCTTTGCCATGTTGATTATGGTCAGTTTCATGCGTGGTCTGCTTGAGGGTCTGCCCAAGACTTCATTAATAGATTTAAAGGAACCCTTTCTCCAGCTTCTTTCTCTCTGTAATCCTCCCTCAACCTCTAGTTGGGATGGTTAAGATGCTGCCTCTTTGCAGCTGGTCACTCAGTACAGGGCAGGGATGGTCCACAGGGCTCCTCCCCACAGTCTTGGCCACATCTAGTGAGTATGGGGATGGGTGTTCACTTGGAATGGGGCAGGTATAATCAAATGGATTTTTTCATACAGGTCACCCTTTTCCCATCCTTTGGCTTATGAGAGCAGGCTTTTTGTTTTCTTCATCTGTACCCATTGATGTTTTCAGGTTTTAGGTTTTTCTTGCACCCAAATCAGGAAAGTAAAAAGGTGGCAAAAGAAAAACCCCAGGAAACTGCCAGGTCATTTCTCAAGTTCCAAAGTGCCTCCCCAGGCTACCACCTTTTTTCCACCTTTCAGAGCCTTTTGATAGTTGCTTTATATATTTTGTCCAGGGTTTTTGGTTATATTTAGTAGCAGCAATGAGATGAAATGTATTTACTCCATCTTGTGTGGTACTCAGGGTCCTTCAAGTAGCCTTTCAAAAATGGATAAAATACTATAAACAAAGCAGACACTTTCATCAGTCACCCTGCCCATTCCCCTCCCCCTCCCAAGAAATTATGAGTTCAGTGTTGCCTTTTCTGTTTATACTTAGGTATTCATAAACAAAATATAGTATTTCAAATGTTAAAATCTGCAAATTTTATTTCATTGGACTTTATGCTTTAAGATAGTCTTCTCTTTTAATAGGTAAACTTACTCTCTATGTGTGTTTTACTGGAATGTTTATTCCTATCATTGCAGTTTGTTTACTGTTACGGAGGAGGCAGGAGTAATTCTTACCTTTCCTCCATATTCTCATAATTGAAGAGGATTTGATCCTCCCTGCCCCACCCCTGCCACATACACACACTGGACTGAAAGGTAATGTTTCTATCATTTTGTGATCATCCTTAATCTTTCAACTTACTATACTTTAGAGCATATTGATATGATTGATATTTATAAAATGGTCAATAGCTCAGTTGTTTGCTGAATAAAACAAATATATTTTTGTTTCCCTTCAGATTACCTTTTCTGACCTATTAATGTTTAGTATTCGTTATAACTTTTTTTTTAAAACTCAAGTTATTTTAAATATGACTTGCTGTTTTACTTGACAAGTTTTGTCTGTTTACTCACTGTTTCTTGTTGAATACTTCAAGATGTTTTTTTACCGTAGACTTTTCAGTGAAAGTCTATGAACAGTAAATTTTCTCAGTCTTTGTGGGTCTTTTTTCCCACTGATTTTAGAAAGATAAATTGGCTGGGTTTAGAATTCTAGGTTGCTAGTTATTCTTTCTGTAGCATTCTGTAGGTATTCCATTGTGTTCTGGCATCTTTTATTGCTGAAAAAAGTTGGATGTCATTTTGATTATTTCTTTGAAGGATATATGTTTTTCCCCCCAATAACTTTGGAGTTTCACTAAAATCTGTCTAGGTGTGGATTAATTGCTGTTTGCTTTGCTTTGGGATTCATTGTACTCCTTTAAATTGAAAATGCAGTTCTGGAATTTAAAGTTTTTCTTTTAAAAATAATTGTTCCAGTTTTTCTATCTCCTTCTTGACCTCCTAGAAGTTTGCAGCAGTCTACCCTCCATACCTTAGTATCTGTTACATCTTTCATCTCTTTACCCACTCTGTGCTATGGTCTAAGTGATTTCCTTATATCTTCCAATTCACTGAATTTTCTCTTTGAGTCTAGCCCACTTTTTAACTGAACCAGTTGTTAATTTTGTTGAACGGGACTCTTTCATGATGCAACTAGTATGAATTTGGCTTGTGCATTCACATGAAGCAAAGATTCTTGTTAGTAACTTTGTTTCCACCTGTGGCCTGGGAGGGGAAGCTTGTTTTCCTGCTGTGACCCTGAGCTAGAAATACCAGTTTTTCAGTCCTGGTATTGGAACATAACTTTCCCAATTCTAAGCATACCCCATTCTTGCTGCTTCTTACTATACATTATAACTGCAGCCTCGATTCCTAACATCTCTTCCCTGGCATCTTGGAATCCCAATTCCTAAGACACATATCCAGTCCAGCCGCCTCCATGGGCCTCGTAGTGTCAGGTCCTTTGGGTTCCCTCTTCATTTCTGCCAAGTGGAGATTTCCTTTTCTTCCTTGAGAACCTATGTGTGTTTTTTTTTTTTTTTTTTTTTTTGCGGTATGTGGGCCTCTCACTGTTGCGGCCTCTCCCATTGTGGAGCACAGGCTCCGGACGAGCAGGCTCAGCGGCCATAGCTCACGGGCCCAGCCGCTCCACGGCATGTGGGATCCTCCCAGACCGGGACACGAACCCGTATCCCCTGCATCGGCAGGCGGACTCCCAACCACTGCACCACCAGGGAAGCCCCCTATGTGTGTTTTTTAATGGGGGGAAGAGAAGTATTTCACTGGCATATCCATGTCTTTGGAGCAGGGATAGCAACAGTTCCCGTATATGTTCATTCTGTGTCCAAAAAGAATTGAGTACCGTTGGTATTTTTCATACCAACTTACTACTCGCACACCCTGTGAGGTAAATGCCATCATCTCCATTTTACTGGAGATAAGAGAGTTACTCATCCTAAGTCACTGACGGTAGTCAGGAGCAGATTTAGAATTTTAAGCTCAAGGCTCTGTTACTTTCCACTACTTTTTCTGCTTCACTATGTTGTTTGATTATTTACTCCAGTATTTTCATATTACATCCTTTTGCTCTTCGAAAACCAGGTTTGGACACTATTTTAAAGAGAACCGGTGTGTAACCTGACTGAATTTCATCTGAAAATGTCTGAGTGGTTGTTGCATGGCACCTATTTCTTTTTAGAGACTCTTCTTGTTTGCATACTGTAAAAACCATGGGCTTCATTCCTAAATGCAACCAGTTTCTGGGAAATAATGAAGTTGCTTAAGGATGATACTGAGCCTGCTTAACTGGCTCCTTTCAGCCTCTCATCCCCAAACTGCCTCTTCTTGCTCAGGAGCATTAGACCTCAGACTGACAGCACTGGTGTGAATGGCAGATGCTGTCCCAGGCTAAAGGCTGTCTTTCTGACAAAATGCAGAAATAGTGCTGACTCTGCTCTCTACGCCCCGACTCCCCCACCCCACCCCCAGCCAACATGGCTGGCACCACACACTATACTCACTCCTTTGCTATTTGCAAGTTTATGTAACAGCCTACCCAACTGTCTCCTTCCATGGAAAGTATTTTCTTCACTGTCTTTTGGAATGCATTGAAGCTGCTTCTCTTAACCAATAAAAAAATCTAGTTCTTCTATTTTGGGGAACTTTAATATTCCTATGCAGTTCATGTTGGATAAAATGTCTTGAATGCAAGCAAGTTATCTTTTTCCATTCTTTATGCCAGACTTTTAAGAAAGAATCTGTTTGTAATCTAATTGTACTTTGGCTGCTTCCTACTGCAGTGAGTAGCAATTTTGGATCAAGTTCCCAGTGGCAGCACTGTTGGGGGAAATTCTGCATTTTTTTAGGATGACTGATATCACTCCTGGTGCTGTTGGATTCCACCCTGTTTTCTGGGAATTTATAACTTCGGCTGTTACTTAAAGCACTTAAATCTTATGAATCTCACCAAGTTTTTTGTTGTATTTTTTTCAAATGATCTTCAGAAGTGCTTTTGTAGGAAATTGAAAATGTCATACCCCAAACTCCACAAACGCTTTTACTAGTGCTTTTACAGTGCAACAGACAGATCAAAATCACACTAAAATTCTCTTGCATTGGTTCTGAAAACCCTAGACCTCTATAAGAGATCCAGACCCCCAGAGAGTCATGGAGGCCCATTTAAAAAAATAATTTGTAGTTGATTTTTTTCAACCTTCCACTGTCCATTGATTCTCTTGAATTCAGGAGAAATTACAGGCAAGCTCCAACCTGCATTTCAGAACTTAATTTGTCGAAGAATGATGGCCATAATCTATGACTTAATGTAGGTTGAAAATGAAATCTCTTCTATGAATTTGTACAAATATTTCCCGTAGGAACAATGATACAGAGGAAAGAGGTAGATTTCCAGGTTAGCCTTCAGAAGCCTCTTAAACCCTAATTGAGCAGCACGGCTTTTACGGAAAAGGTATCCAGTAACCCTTCCCAGTTCCAGGCACCAGAGACTGCCCCCTCCCCTAGATACACTACATGTTCCAAAACAAACTTCGGGATGGGTGATCTGACAGCAGAGATTGTAGCTTCTTTAATATCAGGGACTTATTCCCCATCCTGAGGAAGTTATATATATGAGAGGTGGGGAGAAGACATGGGAAAAGCTCCAGATGGACAATGTGTACGAAGGCTGGGAAGTTAGTTGGCAAGGTAAAGCTACAGCCGGGAGGCCCCCCGGAACAGGGAGGGCTAGGGGAGGGGGGAAGGGGGAGATCAAGTACTCAATGAAGCAAGCGATAAGAATTACATATGAACAGGAGAAGCAAGAAAGAGGAAAAAGAACATTATACACTCACCTGCACAGACCACACATCTTGGTTAGTCATACACAGCAGGGTCCCTGCCTGCTTCTGTGGCCAGTAATAAGCAGGCGGGTCCTCCAGCCCCTCAGGCTCCCTTCCTGGGAGGTTTCCACCAGCCCTGTCCTCAGGGCTTTGCTGCTCTCTGGACTCAGTTTTCAACTTCACAGACATCCTAACCCCGAGGTAGTCACCCCCCTGCCTCTTACTTCCTTAACTCTGGCCTCAGGTTTGGCTCCTGTATGGTTCCCTCAGTTCTGAACTCTTGCCGCCTAGTTGGTTTCTAAGAAAGACTTCCTTGTCCTTCCTCTTCTCTCAGCGTCCTCCCCTCCCACACACATTTCCCTCCTAATCATGGGGTCCTCCCTCTACCCCTCTATTGAGAGACCTTCCCACTCTGCTATGTCTGGTGCCCCCCCTCCCAGCCTCTTTCTCATCCAGGGAACTTGGACCCTAGGTCTCTTGGTCCACTCGCCACCCACCCTCCACCCAACACTGCTTCTCTCCTCTTCCTCCACCTTCTGCTTACTGCTGGCCTGGCTTCCTCCTGCCCTCCACCCTTTCCTTTTGTCAGACCCTGTGCTCGCAAGTCAACTTTTTAACCATCCCCCTTCCCCATTCTCTTGATTTCTCTCCTCTTCCTAATTTGAGGGAGTTCTCTCCTGCCTCCTTAATTGGGCCAATTGTTCATGCTCTTGACTCCCTTCTCTTCCTTCTCCCCCTGGAGAACTTTCTCCCACCTCCCCTACCCCCCCATCTGGCTTTTCTTTCCCCCCAGTATTTCTTTCATCTGCCGTGTCACTGAGCTAATGATGTTCCTTCCTCTTCCACATCTGGATCCTTCTCCCCATCCTACCACAGACCCCTACCACCACCTCCCCCATTTCCTTGCTGTTCCTAACCTGCATCTTTTTCCCACTTTCAGTTCTCTTCTCTCCCTCCTTCCCCAATTACAAATCCTCCCCACCCAAGGACCGCACCCCCTCCCCAATACCTTTTCTCCTTTTCCCTCAAAGCCCTCCATCCTGAGCCAGGGTCCCTTTTTTCCTCTCTGGACCCTATTTGCATTCCGTATGATCTCGACTCTAGGCTCAAACCCCTCCTCCCCCTTCTTGACTCCAGAAAGATTCGGATACCTTTCTTCGACCCCAGCGTTTATTCCTCATCTTCTTTCTTCCTTCCCTATTTCCCAGGGATTCTTAAAACCCTTTACATATGAGATTGAAAATAACCAAATGCTAAATAAGATGGAGAATACAGATACTAAGGCCTTCGAATATGCTTCTCCCTCTTGCTGAACACCCCCTTCGCCCCTTCTCCACATCTAGTCATGGCCGGCTTCTTTTTGTTCAGATTTTAGCCTGAAAGTCACCTTGTAAGAGAATCATTCCCTGGTCACCTAATATAAAGGATTCCCAAACACCACCCACCCACAGACCATACTGGTTTTTGTTTTCTAAAGAACATTTAATACTGTAAAGTCTTGATGTGTTTGTCCATCTAGAATTGATGTCCCATGAAAGAGGACTTAACTTTCTTGTTCATCTTCTATCTCTGTCATTTAGAATGGTGCCTGGTACATAATGGCTCAGTCAGTTTGCTGAATAAGTTAGTGATTTCTAGGTACCAGACACTATGCCAAGTGCTCACTCAATCTTGTTTAATCCTTACAACAAGGCTGACTGAAGTAAGTACTTTTATTATTGCTATTTTATACCTTAAGTAACTGAAGTGCAGAAAGGATAAATGAATTTGCCTGTTGTCTCAAAACAGTTGGTATATCTGAGAATTTAATCCAGATCTGTATGAAGTCACGGCTCATGTTCCTCCCACTTTCTCTGGTGGTCCAGAGGAAAAGGGCCCTTAGGAATGGAAAGGGAAAGAAGATGGATCTGAATGCAAGGTAAGTCAAACTAGAGTCAGGACTCCTGTGCTGGTACAGGGAGTGCAGGATGTATAGAATAGGACACTAGATCCTACGTGAAGATGAGGATAATAACAGGAGCTAACACTTAGGAGCACTTACTTCGTGCCAGGTTCCAAACAATATATCGAATTCTCTCTCACCTAGGAGTGGTAATGTCATCTTACAGATAAGGCGACTGAGGCTCAGAGATGCTAATTATCTTCTCTGAGGCCATACAGGTACGATATAGGGGAGCTGGGATACCACCCCAGGCAGTCTGACTACAAAGCAAGTACTCTGGTTGCTATCCTGCAACTACAGCCAGCAGGAAAATAAACAGACTTATGAGAGTAGTATGCTCTGTGTTGGGCACCAACTCCTGCTTCCTGGATTCTTATCTTCTGGACATTCTGGAATGACCTCAGCTGATGTAACACTCCTGCCTCCTGGCTTACCTCTTACTGCTCTCCACAGAGGAGGTGATTGATGATCACCACGTTACTCCACTAGCACTGGGGAAGGCCCCCCCCCCCCTTTTTATCTCCTCCCTTCACCTGGGATCAGCAGAGGGCGGCAATTCTGGATTAGCACATCTGCTCTACAGACTCAAGCTTTTTTCTTGAGTGGGGTGTCCCCGGGCTCAGATTGCTGAAGCATGGGGGTAAAAATGGAGAAGCAAGCCCTTCCAGCTAGAGATCTAAAACCACAGTCTCCAATTGGCTTCTTATTGATAATAAAGCTGATTTGTTTTCCAAATGGCAGGAGCAAGCCTAGCAGGCCAGACAGGCGGAAGCACAGGTGGCATCAGCCCTAGGACAGTCTGCTCCCGGTCATAGAGGGATTTTCCTCTCAAAATGGTAAGATTTGCATAAAAGATGCAAGGTTGACTAAGTCCAGCCTCTTCCTCACCCCTGCCTGCCTCCCCAGACCCATCCCTTAAAGGCTTAGAGTTCTGGAAATGTCTCTGAAATGTGAACAAAGAAAGCTGAGAAACAACAAAACCTGGGACTTGTTAGAAATGCAAATTCTCTGGCCCTACCCCAGAGGTACTGAATCAGAAATGTATCAGGGCTCAGCATTCTGTTGTTTATAAGCCCTTCTGGTGATCTAGACACACTAAGGTTTGAAAACCACTGCCCTAGGTAACATCCCTAACCCTGGCTGATGTCTGAGCCTAATGCTATATCCCAGAGCCCTGCAAACCTCTCAAAGTGCTAACATCTCAGCTTCCAAACTGCTTGTCCCAGATGGCTTCTTGCACCCAAAACTGGCACCTACCTCGTTTATTTGCATGAAAGGCACCAGTTTGGTCATTGGAAAACACGTTCCCTATACGTATCTAGAGGGTTCATGATTTTTTTTTTTTTTTTTTTTTTTCCCCTGGCGTTATGCGGGCCTCTCACTGTTGTGGCCTCTCCCATTTGCGGAGCACAGGCTCCGGACGCGCAGGCTCAGTGGCCATGGCTCACGGGCCCAGCCGCTCCGCGGCATGTGGGATCTTCCCGAAACGGGGCACGAACCCGCGTCTCCTGCATTGGCAGGCGGACTCTCAAGCACTGCGCCACCAGGGAAGCCCCATGATTTTTTTAAAATTATTATTATTTATTTATTTTTGGCTGCGTTGGGTCTTCATTGCTGCGTGTGGGCTTTCTCTAGTTGCAGCGAGCGGGGGCTACTCTTTGTTGCGGTGCGCAGGCTTCCCAGTACGGTGGCTTCTCTTGTTGCACCAGCTTCTCTTGTTGCGCCGCACGGGTTCTAGGTGTGTGGGCTCAGTAGTTGTGGCTCGCAGGCTTCAGTAGTTGTGGCTCGCAGGCTCTAGAGTGCAGGCTCAGTAGTTGTGGCGCACAGTCTTACTTGCTTCGCGGCATGTGGGATCTTACCGGACCAGGGCTCAAACCCGTGTCCCCTGCATTGGCAGGTGGATTCTTAACCACTGTACCACCAGGGAAATCCTTCATGGGGTTTTCAGACTGAGCTGGGGCCCTTCCCCTCTATGACACACAGCTGCAAGGCGAGGGTTGTTCCAGGAGTGACCTGTGGCCTGTCCCAGGGCTGTGAGAAGGCCAAGGGGATGCCCAATTCACAGGATGTATGTGTGTGTCTACATCAGACTCCTCATCTTCAACAGTGCTCAAAAGGTATATTCTCCTTTACATTTTGTAGGTACTTAATGCCCCTGAATTGAATAATTTAAAATGGTTAAAATGGTAAATTTTATCACAAGGTGGGGGTGAGGGGGAACTATACAAAGCCTGTCCAGAGGCGTGTCTCCCAGGCCTGGCATTTTGTACTTAGCTTTAATAGAACCCTCACAGCATGCACTGGGAATACTGGTTTCCATGGCAGTGTCCCTCTTTGAGATCAAGGATTATTCCTTCATTCATTCAATTTATATTTGTTTGTTGAACACATACAATGTGGAAGACCCCAGCTCAGCACTGGGAATCCAATGATGAATGAGATATGGTCCCTGCTCTCAGAAAACTTAGTCTAATGAAGCAGACAAAAACCAAGTAAACAGAATAATTACTAACTGTGCAAAGAGTGTAGGATAACAAACTGAGTGCCAAGCTAGAAAATAAGAGAGAGATCCCATTTCATGGAGACGTGCAGAAGACCTCCTGAAGAGATGCTGGAACATGAAGAACAAACGGGAGCCAGCAAAGCAAAGGTGACAGGGACAAGTGCTCCAGGTGGACGATACTACACGGGCAAAGACCTGGAGCAGGGAAAGATGGCACAAGCCTCAGGTGAACGCATGAGTGACTTAATAGTGAAGACAGTTTACTTCAACTCTCTTAATCACCTGCTTTTGCCCCTAACATATTCCAGGGCAAGCAGTGAATGACCAGCAGTGGAGACAACTTGGGCACACGACCACTAACTCTTTACAGTCTGATAAGAAAGAAAAGAATTGCTGTTCACTATGATGGTTTGTTTACACATGCTTGTCCTTCCTCAGAAGGGGCTACTCCATTCCCTGATGGTCAGTCTGTGTTGAGAGCCTGGTTTCCAGCTCAGGAAGGGCAGAGTCTCCAGGTGTGTGGTGACGATGGCAGTGTGGTACCCAGTTTACACCGGTAGGAACTGGAGTTGTTCAGCCTGGGTTCAAATTCTGGCTGTTCTTTCTCATCAGCTGTGTGACCTTGGGCGTCTCTCCATACCTTCCCCGTCGTGTAACCGTGGAATGTTGTGAGGCTCCAGTGAAATAATAAACACTTAGAATAGTACCTGAGAAGTACTCAACAGATATTAATCATTTAATTATTATGTAAAAAAGGAATCATGGATCCCATCACTTCGCTACTGCTTAGTTAAGCTGAAATGAACAGTTCTACAAACTTCTAAGTGTGAGAATGAGTAGACCGCTTGCAGAGCATTCAACAGAGCACACAGACCTTTCGTCCAGGTCACTATCATAATAGCTTGAATGATGGTTGGTTGAGTAACAAACAAGGAACCAAGTAGTCAGGGTTAGAGCAGATGCTCCATAACTTTTGGGGAAGAACATATGAAGCATTTGCTATTTCTAGGGACAAGTTATTTGTGGCAGGCATGCTAGTTGCCTACCTGAAACTCATTCTTTTCCTTTTCTTCAATTAACAAACTTCTGGTTTTCTTTGGGGCGGTAACATGCCCAGGTAAAAGACCTTCTCCTACTCCCTTGCAGCTAGGAGTGGCAATTTGAACCAAGCCTGGCCAGTTAAAAGTAAGCAGAAGTTACTGGGTGGAACCTCTGGGAAAGCATTTCAAAAGCAGCTGACTTGGATGGAATCTGCCTTTTGTTTTTCCTCCTTTTTCCTGCCTAGAATGGGTATGTGATGCCCGGATATGCAGTAGCCATCTTAAGACCGTGAGGATGAGGACTATATGCAAAGGAGGCAGAACAGGAAGACTGAAGACTACCCCTCGGCTTATTATCTCTGGACTTACTGTTAAATGAGAAAAAATGAGCTGCTGTTTAATTAAACTGCTGTGGTTGTTTTTCAGTTATATGCAGCCAAACACAATTCTAGCAGAAAGGGCTAAAGTGGCATTCACTGCTAACCGAGACATACAAACTTTCTTTAGCCAAAGACACAACTAATAATGTAACGGTTCTACTGGGTTGGGTATTCTCATTACACTTCAAATTCCTCTGAAACTAGGGTACATGGGAGTTAACATTGGAAAGTGGACCAAGAAGGCATTCTTCAAATTGCAATGCTTTTATTAGAATATTATTAATTGCAGATTTTAAAAAAACTACACACATGGAAAAAGGAGAACACTCAGAAATACTATTACAGATTAGGCAAATTAGGAGGAGGAAAAAGATTTCTTCGGTGTATACAAAATGTAAACATTTGTCCTGGGATTTCCCACAGATGGCACAGTCCACAAGGACTTATTTGGAATAAAAATATTTCTATCGGATCTTCAGTATAGTCTCTATACTGCAAACTCGCTACATTGAAGTTAAAGTTACTAGCACACCCCAAGTTTTCTATGCAAAAAACTAAGTGGTCCCAATCAAGGCAACTTGAACATCAACTGCTACATGTGAAAGCAGAGGCACCAAAGCAAATCAGTCTTCCAACAAAGAGCTTCCACTCACTATGCTAATTGTATTTACATTTACCTTGAGAGAGATTACAAAAATATACACAGTATATAAAACCCCTACTTGAGTCTGTGGTGGAAAGTGAATCATTTCTTTATCAGGCACTCCAAAGCCATTAAATCAGTCACTTGAACTTAGGGAGAGAAGATTAAGAAGAGGCCCTCTTCTGTTCAGAAAATGGGGACTCGTAAACATCCATGGGTGGGCAGGTACAAACCAGGTGCTGATCTCCATAGATGTCATCAATCCGGGCAATGGTTGGCCAGAATTTGTTTTCTGGTTTCACGAAGGGCTGCAAGGGACAAAAGACGGAAATCTTCCGGGATATTCTGAGAAGTTTCTCTTGGTGGTGAAGAGGAAACTGCAATGATATTCCCACGGCCTGAGGTACCATTAGCCCAACAAGTACTCAAAAAGTATAAAAAGCTAAAATCCAAACTCCTTCATTACTGTCCATCCGAATCCCCTTGTCCCTACTCTGCTGAGCATACCACAGAGCACCTTTCACCTAAGAATCAAAGGGGAGAAAGACTGCATTTGGGGCCATCTCTCTGTTGGATGATGGTAGAAAACATCGATCCACTTGACAGGGACTCCCGTTTGGTCTTCCTGCACTGTGCACCCTGAGGATTCCCAGGCCCCTGGTTGGCATTCTGACTCTGACCTCAGAGCTCTGAAAGCCAATTCCTGGGTTCTGCATTGTTCTGACTACATGTGGTCACTATGGTGAGGAGACAGCAAGAGTGGGAGCCCTTCCGAGCAGGTGATGGCCCCTCATACACCCATGAACGTGGACCAGCTGGCACATCCAGTTTCAGAGGAGAACTTACAAGTGGGAATGCTGCCACCTCTCTGGAATACGGCCGATCCCAGTGGGAGGATGTGACACAGGTCAACGAGTGTGGAGACATCTGAGACAGAGACATGGATGGGAGAGGGGTCAGAGCAGAACACTGCCTTTTCCTTCTGCACATCACATTAACCAGTGAGGTGCAGAACTTAGAGCTCTGACCAGAAATAAAAGGAACATATTTTGGAAGAGGCGAAGTAATGCCTAACAATTTTTTTAGGAAGCCCATGGATGGAGGGTGGTGGTTTTGTTTCAGTTTGGGGGGAAGGAAATTTTGGTAGGGAAATTTTTACTGTGAAATATTTCAAATATCAGAAAGTTACAGTAATAAAATAAGCACCCAACATAAATCAACATTTTTGTCATATTTCTTAACCTTTTAAAACAAACATTACAGATACAGTTGAAGCTGCCTGCATATCCCCTTTCCATCTTATTGCTGGCCCTCCTCCCCAGCGATAACCACTACCTTGAATTTGGTTGTCACAATTCTCATCATGTTTTTATACTATTACTGCATATATTAAACTGCATAGAGCCTAGTTTGGTACACTTTTAAACCTTATATCATCCTGTGAGTATTATCCTCCACTTGCTTTTGTATCTCAGTATTGTATTCTTTAGATGTCTATTGCTATTTTTTTTAAAAAACTGCCTAAACCCTGAAAGAATCCAGAGAAAAGAGAAATAATGAGAGCAAATCATATATTCCTCCACTACCCTGTCAAACTCACACTGAGCACGGTGCTGGCCTTCTCCCGCCAGCCACTGGCCCCAGCACTCCACCTTCAGCTGGGCAGCTCTGGAACTTGTCTGAGCTCCCCTGAACATCTCATACTCCTCTGGCTTGAAGCCATAACAACAGAACCACAGCCTTTGAGGTATTCTCAATTCATGATCCCTCAGCTTAATAATGTCTGGACCTAATGCAGAACTTAGAGCTCTGACCAGATATAAAAGGAACATATTTTGGAAGAGGCGAAGTAATGCCTAACAATTTTTTTTCCAGTGTAGAGGCCATATACATGGTGAAACATTCAGGCCAAGTACCAATCTGGTTGTTCTAAGAGATAACTACTCCAATAAAAGAATATATTTATCCAGAGTTTATAAGGTAAATAATCTCAGTAGAGTACATCAAACAGAGACACAGAATGATAAGACTTCTCCAACTATATAGGGTCCTTCAGCCTCTGCTCCCTCCTTTGGAAGCCAACTGGGTCCTTGTGGGGTAAATAGCTCCCGCAACCACCAAACGCATACATAAAGTTAAAACGTATCAGAAATAACCACATTCGGGGTTTCCCTGGCGGTCCAGTGATTAAGACTTTGCCTTCCAATGCAGGTGTTGCAGGTTCCATCCCTGGTCAGGGAGCTAAGATCCCACATGCCTCGTGGCCAAAAAACAGAAACATAAAACAGAAGCAATATTGTCACAAATTCAATAAAGACTTTTAAAATGGTCAACATCAAAAAAATGTTTAAAAAAAAAAAAAGGAAAAAGAAAATAAATAACCACATTATACTTGAGTAACCACTGTTGTGTTGATTCAAGAAGATTTAAACTTCCAGGTAATGAACGTATGGTCTGCTCAGAAGAATGGCATTATTCTAGGCAAGAATATCATCTTCCAGTAAGACTTCAGAGGTTGCCGGCACACCATCCAGACACTGTTTTCTACTCTCTGGGATATTTTAGATCAAGTACCAGTGCCTACGTACCTTCAGTGGATTGACCCTAGGGTCGATGCGGCCCTCCTCAATGTCGGCGATTTCCTGCCGAATGCTGATCATGGCATCGCAGAACCTATCCAGCTCTGCCTTGTCTTCCGACTCAGTGGGCTCAATCATGAGAGTGCCTGCCACTGGCCAGGACATGGTAGGGGCATGAAATCCTGCAAAGGAGATGGGGGAACTTCTGTCACTAACTTTGACCTCCCCAATTGGGAAGAAGAGACCCTCCCCATGTTATAGTTTATCCCAAGGAAAATAATCTGATAAATTTGCTACCGTATATATCTAGGGATTCATTTTAGCATGATCTATGGAAGAAAAGCTTAGGAAATAACCTAACATCCAACAATAGAGGATTGGTTAGGCAAATTTTACTGGGCTTCCATACAATAAATATGCAGCCATTCTTAGTATTTAAATGTATATTTGTTAATATTTTTGAATGTTTACCCAACTTAAGTGAAAAAGGCAAGCTACCTAATGATATTGTCTCATTTCTATTTAAAAAATGACAAAGTATATATATACACATTTATATATGTGTGTATGTGTATATATATACATACACTTTATATATGTATGTATATTTTATGAGGGGAGCTGCTTTGAAGAATAAATACTAAAATTCTAACAGGGTTATTGCCAGAAAATGGGACTAGGGTTTTTATTTCACTTTGTGTTTTATTTTATTTTATTTTATTTATTATTTTTTTTAACATCTTTATTGGGGTATAATTGCTTTACCACTTTGTGTTTTAGAATCTTTTTATAATGTTCATGTAATACTTTAGGTTAAGAGAAATTAAAATATTATAGCCTACCAAAAGTTAAATAATGAGGTAACAAGCATTAAGGAGCCTGGGGTGAGTGTTACTGTCCCTATTTTACAGATGAGGAAACTGAGGCTTGCCCAGGATTTAGAAAGTCTTCACCTTTACACTGAATACAGGCTGGAGGTATTTCTATGTTTCCAAAAGCTTTCACATGTTGAGATCAATCGACAAGACACATGGTCAAGAGAGATTTCCTGGACAAAAGCCAAAAACAACTTTCTCCCAATTCTCACACTTTTTCCTATGAAACTTTAAAAGATGAAGAACAGCTCCCAGGCTGATATTTCTGTCAACTAAGTTGGCCCTGGAGGGCAATGGTTCCCAATTCTGGTGTGCATCATTACATGGAGTGCTTTATAGAGTCATGCCTGCATTCTTTAAGGGATTGTCTTCTCAACACTTTATTATAAAATTGTTCAAATATACCGATAAGTTGAAAGGACTGTAGAGTGAACACCCATATACCTTCTACCTAGAATCTACAATGATGCTCTGTTTGCTTTATCACTTATCTGTCTAGTCATCTATTCCTATCACATATCTAAGGCATCCATCTTAGTTTTGATGCATTTCCAAGCATGTTGCAGTCATCAGTACACTTCCCCCTTAAACACTTCAGCATGCATATTAGCTAGAATTCAATATCTGAATTCAATATCTGTCCCCATATTTTTGTGATAGTTTACTTATTGCGAAATACACAAATCTTAAGTGTACAATTTAATGAATTTTGACAAATGCCTACAACTGTGTCACCCAAATCAGAAAGGGATTTCTTTGTTAAACAACAAGCTGATCTCATTATCCATTAAGTCTGACCTCAATTCCATGTGTGAGCAAATTAAGCCCAGTATCTTCTGCTGTAGTGGTGCCCATATCTGGAACCATCTGAGTTGTCGTGGAAACATGGATTCCTGGATTTTAACCCTGATTCAGGAAATCCAAGGTATGAGCCTTTAAAAACTCATATCAGAATCAGGTTAAGTTTAGAAATCTCTGCCATATGGCAGCATGCCCCACCCACAACTAACCTGATAGGACTCATCCATAGAGTGCTTGTAAACACAGATTACTAGGCCTCCCTCACCCCTAGTGTAATCAGTAATTCTGATTCAGTAGGTGATTTAGACCCAGAATCTGTGCTGTCATTTTCACTGTTGTTTTTTTTACTTAGCCATTCATTCATTCTCTCACTTATTAAGCACAATTGTTCTGAGTGCCTCCTATGTGCCAGGCACCTGGACAATTCTGGGCTTAGGGCAAGCATAGCCATCACTCTATCAAACATCAAAATATCAAGGTTGTAGATAGAGCAGAACTTGGAAATACTGGGAAGTGACTTCAAATACCACTTCCCTCCTACCTCCATCCCCCACCTCACTCCTTGCAAATGCTGCTGCAGTCAGATGCGGGATACAGACCACACATCGCAGAAGGGAAGCCGTAACCTGAATCAGCCATCACTCAGCCATTGCCTGAGAAGTTAAGTCAGGTCATAGGAGCAGCCAACAGGAGATTTTGAGGTAATTGCTAATTTCATTAATGAAAACTCTCTGGTTTTCCCATTTATTATCAGTGTAACTCTACATAATAAGATCATTCACGAGAGGAATGAGTCACACACGTGGGACTCCCGTTATGATACGATAGTAAAACTATTAAATTATTAAAGCTTTTACACTCCTTATTAAAAGAAGTCATTCATATCATCTTAAAATTCAGATAGGACTACACATCCATCAAAAGGCAAACTTCTCCCCACCTTAGCCTTCCTGAGAATTGAACGTTCTGTGATGTTATTAATAATGTCACTAAGAAAATGTATTTTAATAACAGCTGTGCTGAGTGAACACCCACTAACAACACACAGATAAAAGACTTCACAGAAAATCACATCATCTCTGGGAAAAGAAGGTGCACCTATTCCTTCATCTCTATGAGCAGCTGAAACAGCTATGCCACGACTGAGGTGGCTATAAAACTCAAATGCCACTCATCTTTCTAACACTCCTACAGGATGCCTGCTTCACTTCCTTCACTTTCATGGACCTCTCTGTTTACCAGGAGTAGGATAGGTGGAAGGATTTACCAGAAACATGGCAGAGAGCAGCAATCATTTTCTCTGGGATTTTTAACTTTGTTAACTATAAAGTCTTCTTTACCTAGCTGCTGATGGATTCAAGATGCGTGATTTAATATCTTTTGAAGGATGGTACCGATGGAGTCATGGGGAAAGTTTTTTCTCTATCCACAGCCCCCAGATCCCCATTTAGCCTGTGGATCAGTTTACTATGGTACCTGCACATTCAGTCTGTGGTCCATAGCCAGCATGGGCAGCTACATGAATGTCAAAAACCCAAGTTCCCCTACAAGGGGTCACTCCCGGGAGACCACTCACCATAATCCTGAAGCCTCTTGGCCACATCGACGGCCTCAATATTTGCAGACTTTTTGAAGGGTCTTGTATCCAAAATAAACTCATGAGCCACATAACCTGTTGAGGAAAATTATTTCAGCTCAAGATTAACATCAGCTTGTTGTTTTACCCAAGCAAATGAACAAATAAACCAGCTTTTTAATGCATATCATCGAGGACCAAGAAACCATGGGCATTTGGTAAGTTTATAGTTGACAACAAAGATTTCATCTGCTCTTACTACACATAAACATTGTTAACATGTTGGGCCAATATGTCCCGTCCTCAGTGCTCAACACACCCATGAGCCAGGTGGCTGGTGGGAGGTGGAACAGTAGCTGGAAGACTTGCTGAGATCCCAGGGGATGAGACCATTTCTACTCAAAGGACCTAAAATCTACTTGCAACAGTTAAACATGTCATCATGGGCCTGATCCTTTTATATAAAATATTTCTAGAGTTAAAGGTACATTGACACCCTTTTCAACAACATTGCTCCCAACATCAAATAACGGTTTCTTCTGTGTGTGTGTAAATACATACTAAACAAATATCCATAAGACACAGAATTTTATTTGATTCTTCAAAGGGGCTTTTGAGGTTTTGGTTTCAGGCTTCAGGCTGAGAATTAGAAATAAGGGCTGTCAAACAGCACAACACAAGTAGCAAGGAGCTGATGAGGCCGAAGTCTTGTGGGGGTCAGTTCACTTCGTTCTAATTTGTAAACCAATTGCCTCTCTAGCCTCAGGCTGCCATCTCCCCAGCATGACTTGTTGACCACCCATCCAACATCTAGAATAAACCACGGAGTAAGTCAGCATTTTCTTAAATAGAACAGCATTCCTGGGAGCTTCCCAAATTCCATGGCCCACACAACTGATGAATTTCCTTCAAGGAAAGTATCTACTCAGGTAAAAATAACGTACTCCTTCTTAACCCGCTGTTCTGACCCTCAGCAAACAGTGAATCTACTTACAGATACTTGGAGCTGACATAACTCCTCCAGCCTGAGAAGAAAAGCTCCAGTCATTAACAGCCCCTGAAGATCTAGTATGTGAACTGCTCTGCTTCTCGTGTGATGAATACATATGAAGGGATTGGCTTTGTTTGAAAACAAAAGTATGAGAACCTGAGACTTTGAATGTACTGTCACTGCATATTTTTAAAACAAGCTTTCTAACCGTGATGAGGATTCAATTGTAAGGAGTGTGGTTCAAAACTAGAAAGGTGTATTCAGAGGTAGATAAACTTAGACCAAAAAAAAGTGCCTAAAAGAAATGACCAGCTGGAATGTTCAGGGGGAAACTCATGACATTATTTAAATCCTCATCAACTATTAATTTCAGGAATGCTAAATGCCCTACGACACTACCCCATTTGGGGAGCCCAACCTCAAGCTTAGACCTTTCTTTTCTGAGGCTCTGGCAGCCATCCCAGTACCATGACAATGACTCGAAGAAGAAGGCTAATGGAGCTCACTGCTCTGAAGAACACTCAGCCATCAGGAGGGGAGGAGGAGACGGACACACGGTGGGGAGGAGTCTCTTGCTGGCGGGCAGACAGCACAGTCTTTCAAGCAGAGGTTCAGTAATAGCTGAAAGGCTGCATCAAGCCCAGCCCAGCCCAGTGCTGCTAAAGCAAGACTTCATCTGCAGAGGCCCCGCCACAGCCAAGTGGTTTGGGAAGAGCTCCATTTTCAAAATGAGGTTCAGATGTTATTTTCTAAGTCCATATTCTAATACGTTCAAATGGAAACTAGTGGCAGTTCTCCCTCTCTCTCTCTCTCTCTCTCTCTCTCTCTCTCTCTCTCTCTCTCTCTCTCTCTCTACTTGAGGCTGAAAAGGGGTGAAATTTAAACTTGGCTGTTCTTGGAGGCCAGATCCCAAGATGTTCATCTTTGTTTTCAGTTTTTAAGGAGAAAAAATATACAAATATATGGCATATGGTGAGTCAGAGTAATCTGAAGTAGCAACTGTATAAACTGATCAGTGCAAGTTTTAATTTTCAGTGAGTATGTGTTTCCTCTGGGCCTAACCATGACTATAGCTGAGCGTCTGAAAGGGAAAGTTGAAGGAGAAGGAAAGAAGAGGGGTCGGGGGGATGATGAGCAAAATAAAAGTGGCTTGGCTCTAGCACAACAACAGAAATATAGATCAGTGGTACAGGATAGAAAGCCCAGAGATAAGCCACACACCTGTGGTCACCTAATCGATGACAAAGGAGGCCAGAATATACAATGGAGCACAGACAGCCTCTTCAATAAGTGGTGCTGGGAAAACTGGACAGCTACATGTAAGAGAATGAAATTAGAACACTCCCTAACACCATACACAAAAATAAACTCAAAATGGATTAAAGACCTAAATGTAAGGCCAGACACTATAAAACGCTTAGAGGAAAACATAGGCAGAACACTCTATGACATAAATCACAGCAAGATCTTTTCTGACCCACCTCCTAGAGAAATGGAAATAAAACCAAAAATAAACAAGTGGGACCTCATGAAACTTAAAAGCTTTTGCACAGCAAAGGAAACCATAAACAAGACTAAAAGACAACCCTCAGAATGGGAGAAAATATTTGCAAATGAAGCAACTGACAAAGGATTAATCTCCAAAATATACAAACAGCTCATGCAGCTCAATATCAAAAAACAACAACCCAATCCAAAAATGGGCAGAAGACCTAAACAGACATTTCTCCAAAGAAAATATACAGATGGTCAACAAACATTTGAAAAGATGTTCAACATCACTAATTATTAGAGAAATGCAAGTCAAAACTACAATGAGGTATCACCTCACACCGGTCAGAATGGCCATCATCCACAAACGATAAATGCTGGAGAGGGTGTGGAGAAAAGGGAACCCTCATGCATTGTTGGTGGGAATGTAAATTGATACAGCCACTATGGAGAACAGTATGGAGGTTCCTTAAAAACTAAAAATAGAACTATCATCTAGCAATTCCACTCCTGGGTATATATCTGGAAAAGATTAAAAACTAATTCAAAAAGATATATGTACCCCAATGTTCATTGCAGCACTATTTACAATAGCCAGGACATGGAAGCAATCTAAATGTCCATCAACAGATGCATGGTTAAAGAAGATGTGGGGCTTCCCTTGGCACAGTGTGGTTGAGAGTCTGCCTGCTGATGCAGGGGACACAGGTTCGTGCCCTGGTCCGGGAGGATCCCACATGCCGCAGAGCGGCTGGGCCGGTGAGCCATGGCCGCTGAGCCTGCACGTCCAGAGCCTGTGCTCTGCAGCGGGAGAGGCCACAGTGAGAGGCTTGCATACCACAAAAAAAAAAAAAAAAAAAAGGAAAAAGGAAGATGTGGTACGTATGTACAATGGAATATTACTCAGCCATAAAAAGGATCGAAATTGGGTCATTTATAGAAACATGGATGGACCTAGAGACTGTCATACAGAGTGAAGTAAGTCAGATATCTTATATTAACACATATATGTGGAATCTGAAAAAAACTGGTATAGACAATCTTATTTACAAAGCAGAAATAGAGACACAGACATAGAGAACAAACATATGGATACTAAGGGGTAACGGAGGGATGAATTGGGAGACTGGGATTGACATATATACACTAGTAAGTGTAAAACTGATAACTAATGAGAACTTTGTATAGCACAGGGAGCTCTATGCTCTGTGCTGACCTAAATGGGAAGGAAATCCAAAAAAGAGGGGATATATTTATACGTATTGCTGATTCACTTTGCTGTACAGAAGAAACTAACATAGATTTGTAAAGCAACTATACCCCAGTTAAAAAAGAAAGAAAGCGGCTTGGCTCTAAGCTTGGAACATCCCCCCTCCCAACCCCTCATGTGTTAATTATCTTACAAGGCTGAAGATGACATGGGAAAGTGCTACAGAAAGATAAGGCTTCCCAAAACCCTCCTTGAGAGCAGGCACCGAAACCTTCTTATCCTGCGTCCTCAGAGTGAGTGCCTAGAAATAAATGGAACTCACTAGCTAATTAGAAAGCTTGGGTGGGCCATCAACACTCGGTCAAGCTTTTCATTTGCAACCCAGGGACCACAACTAACAGCATCAAGACTCCTGTTTCCCTGGGAATGAGGTCAAGTAGGTGGGCCACCCGCCCCCTAGCCTCAGGAGATCACTTCCCAGCCAGGGATGTGAGGGTCCAGCCTCTAAGGCCCATGTCCACCTGCCCATAAAGGCCACCGGGAAACCTCTTCAGGGACAGGAATTTCCAGGCAGAGTTAGGTTTGCCTAAGGTCAAAAAGAGATAAGCATTTAAGAAATTAAAACATAAATAAAACACTGGGCTACTAACAAAATGGCCTATCCACTGACGGGAACTCTACTTGGGTCAAACAGTGAGCCTAGCCTCCCACAAGAGCAGACACCTGTGAATTTTTTCAGTTCCTCCTTTAAAAATGCCTCACCCTACCTGAGGTAATTCCTTTCCTTATCCTAGCAGAATAAATACTACTGCTGCTTCCCCATCCCAATTCTTGGCTATCGCTTCCTTGTTTCACATAACCCTAAGCCTCAACAAGTTTCACTGGTATTTTCAAATCTCTCAAAGAAATGGTTCATAAAGGGAAGCCTGGAGTTCATTAAAATTATTGCCTCACAGTTGTCCGTGATTCCAGTCTTATTTAGAGCTGGTAAATATGATTAAGATGAGTAACGTCTTCTAATATTGCCATTAGACATTTTGGAATACAATGTGTTTATTAAGAACATTTCTATTTTGGGCTCTCAGGAGGTACGGTGATCATTCTTTTTTAGGCCCTAAAATACTAAGCCTCCGATTGTATAATGAATGTGTTTACCAGACCAAACACGAGACAATTTTTGGTTTCATGAACTTTGGGATTGGGTAAGAAAGTCTGTAATCACCAATTTCTTTCTGCTTGGGATGAGAAATACAATTCATTATTTAATTCTTGGATAAAATGGAAACAAATGGAAATTTCATCCATCTTTCTGTGTTGCGAATCTCCTGGGACACTCTGCCCGAACCAGTCACGTGATGCCAAGCATACGGCAGGCACCTGAGCCACAGGTGCTCATTCACTTTCCTCTCCTGGAGTGCCATGCATCCCCATGCGATCCACACCACATTCGTTCTTGCTCTAAAGAACTCAGGCTTGCATCACACAACTCTGTGAGCACACTAAAAACCACTGAAATTCAGTGGGTGATGTGTATGGTATGTGAATCCTATCTCAATGAAGTTGTTAAATAAACTTAATCCTAAGGAAGTATTAAATAAAAAATAACAATTAGAAGGGGGAAAAAACCCTAAACCTTGTAAATTAAAGCAAAAAGATGCTTTTCACCCATCAAATTAGCAAAGACAGTTTGGGTTTGGTTTGTGTTGCTTTCCCAGCCTGGCACTTGGTGCTCACTGGGCCCTAGTGCGATGGTCACTCATATGCTCTTAGAATGAAATCAATTGCTATTGTCTCTGAGGGGAAACAAGGCCATACATTTCAAGAGCTTAAATGCATTCAGATCCTGAGATAACTTCTCTTCTACAACTCTAACCTGCGGAAATAGTCAAGGACGTTTAAAAAAAAAAACTAGGTAAAAGATGTTCATTGCAGCATTGTTACAAATGCAAATAACATGGTGGGCAGGAGGCGGGCGGAGGGGGGGACCCCTACAATTACTTAAACCATGGTATATGTGATAGAATCGATGTAGCAACTTTCAAAGCACCTTTAATGATGAGGGAAATAATCGCAATATAAAATAAAGTTAAAAAACAGGATACACACTGTGTTTATAATATGATCTCAATTGTCTAAAAGTAAGGTGGGAAGGAATACAGCAAAATATTCAGTGGTTATGTCTGCTTGATGGAACCATGGATCATTTACATTTTCCTCCTCAAACTTTTTTATTGTCCAAATGTTCTATGTTGAGCATATGTACATGACTTATATAATCAGACAAAACCAATACTGATGCTAATCCTGAAGGCCAATACATAAGCAGGATGCATCTCACAGCACAGGAGCTATATTTGAATTAATTAGTAGCTCTTGTAGCTTCTTTCATACCCAACAAAAGCATTTCATTGTGTTGCTTAGAGACATATTGCCCACAACTTTCTTTCCTACTCTCTGGGGAGCATCGTTAACCAGAGCTCCCGATTATTTAGTTCTTTTCTATTTTCAAACTCCAGAACCACCCTTTTGGATACATATTTACAAAGCAAGATCAGCCTTTAAATTAAAGATCACAGGTGGAGATGCACACTTCCCTGGGCTGGAGACACTGAGAGCCAAAGAGGGGCCTCGTACCCGTGGCCCTGGGTCTGGGCACTGGTTGTTGACGGCTCTCTGCTCTCTCTGCCCCAAGCTCAAGACCCGTGGCTCCCTGGTCTCGGATTCTGTGCCCACAGAATCAGGTGCGCCACAGAATCAGGTGCGCCGCAAAATCAGGTGCGCCGCCTGTCCACCTGACTCTTAGCGCCACCCTCCCGTCACCTCCAGGGTGACTTGACTCCCCCTACTATTATTCCCTCTATTGTAGCTTCACTCTCCCCTCTTCACAGCCTTTTACCTGGCAGCTTAAAATCATCTTGTTCTCTTATTTAAAAACAAACAAAGCTGGGCTTCCCTGGTGGCGCAGTGGTTGAGAGTCCGCCTGCCGATGCAGGGGACGCGGGTTTGTGCCCCGGTCCGGGAAGATCCCACATGCCGCAGAGCGGCTGGGCCCGTGGGCCATGGCCGCTGAGCCTGCGCGTCCAGAGCCTGTGCTCCGCAATGGGAGAGGCCACAGCAGTGAGAGGCCCACGTACCGCAAAAAAAAAAAAAAAAAAAAAACCTGCATCCTACTGAAGCAGCTCCTGTCCCCCTTCACCACCAAACCCCCCAAACCATGAAAGCTTCTCCCTTCTCCCAACCTCAGCCTACTTCTCAGCCCATTTCCATCTAGCATCTACCGCACTGTTGGGCCCTAACTGCTTTCGAAGGTGACCAAAGGCTTCCTAATTGTGAAAGGTAATGGTGCTTTTTAAGACTCATGAGACCTGAGTCTTATTAAGCCACCTGCTCTTCAGCCTGTCCCTCCATGTCACGTAAGACCACCTACATGTGCGGACTGTGCATGTTGTGCTGACACGATGCCAGGGACAGAGGCAGCCACAGCCTCCGCCGGGCAGGAGCTCAAGGTCTGCAGGAGACAGCCAGATGATAAACGGAGTGGGAGAATCCTCCGCGGAGGAGGGAGCCAAGAGGAGCAGTTCTCGCCACAGGGAAAGGAAAGGGCAGCCTCAGGGAGGAGGTGGGACCAGAGCAGAGGCAGGAAGGACAGGCGCCATGACAAATGCTGGGGGTTGGGAAGGGGGGGCATCTAAAGCTGCCTCAGCACAGAGCCCCCCTCACCAGATGCCACTGTTCCTGCACCCACTCCATGTAGCCATCTGCTTCAGGGGTTTTGCTCTGGCTTCTCAACACTGTTTCCTTGGGTCCCACCAATTCCAAGAGCCTGCTCTCAGATCCTGTGCCCAGAGCCACATCTCTGCAAGTCTACCTGCTCCAGCCTCTCCCGTCACTTCCAGGGAGAGCTTGTTCCTCCATCTCTTACTGCCTCTAAGAGGGAGGCTTACCTAACATGTCTTCACTCTCAACTAATTAGTAACTAACTCCCCTGATTCTACTTCTAACAGCATGTTCATCTCCTCCCACTGTCTTAATGATATTAACATCCTCTTAATCCTGTCATTACCCTGCTCAAAAACCCTTCTGGCCCAACTGTAGAGTCCAGAGCCTTCCAAGGCCTTCAAAGCCCCATGCTACCTCTCCAGCCTCATCTTCATCTGCTCCCCTTCCTCCTATCCCATCCTTCAACCCACCCAACACTCCCGCCACCCAGACAGCTCCTTTCTCCCTGGCTTGCTTGCTCCTGTATCTCTGTTTACTGGGGTTCTGCTACTCTTCCTTTCAGGCTTATCTCAAATGGCTCCTCCCAGAAGGCTCTCCCAACTATTCTGCCCCACCTCTGCCCAGTCTGAATTACTCCACTCATTCCCATGGAACTGTGCATGGTATTTATGTATACGTCTCTCAGTGGTGTAGGCTCCATGTTGGCCTACGCTTCAGAGACTAAGTGCATGGCAGAGCCTCGCAAATAGTGATATCCTGTTTACTAAACTGAAGTGCTTTCCAATAACTCTAGGCTTTTCTCTGGTCCGTGCTAAGAAACAGAAGTTCCCCACCCTCTTCTGAAAGCCTCATCCACTAGGTCAAACTTGGTTTGGCCAAGGAAGAAAACCAAGGTGAATACAGACTAAAGTTCATACTTGCCTCTTGCACCCCGGAAAAGGACTCTGTAGTGTTTTTCTAATCTCTTGGCCATGTAGTTGGCATTTAATATAGCAATTTCTGTGGCCTGTTTAAGGCCCTTGCCTCCCATCATCTGCAACAGAGGGAAAAAGAGCCATCAACCACGGAACAGGGAAACCCAGTGGACACTAACCAAAGGTATCCCCAGATAAATCCCACTCACAAAGGAAGTCAGCCTACCATCACTCTCTGGATTGCAGATAAGTGAAATATCCTAACAAGGATATCTGTCAATCCTCTCTAAGCCTGAAATAATTTTTGGTTTCCTCCTTTGAACAGTAATTTTATGCTTCTTATTGTAGATACAAAGCTTAGAACAGGACAAAACTAACTGCTGACTATTGTGTTATCTACCGAAGAAAAAGAATTGTTTTTAGGTTACATGCATTTGGGGGAGGTTTTGTTTGGTTGTTCATTGTGAATTTGAGATGCCTTGATAATTGCCAGGTATCTCGTGGGATCTTGGCCAAAATCCCCACTGAATCCATTTTGTATGGTTTGTCTTCCAATTGTCCACATTTGAGGCCTTTATGTTTAACAACTGCCAGGTTCAATCTTATTCTTTTCTGGTGGTTCATAAGTCCCTGTGATTATATGGGGTGAATGCCCTTAGCAGCAAAGAGCTTAAAACCAGGACTGCACCAATTTCTACTCACTACTTTCTTCCCAAAACACCTCATATGATGGAGGCTTGATGTATACATAACTAACATAAAGCAAATGAGAAGGCACCAAGTAAAAGAGCAGGGACACCAAAGTCCAAAGTAAGGAGAGGACACATTTTGGTCAAAGAAGGGTTCCTAGAGTAAGAGTTAGAACTTGAGTGGAAACTTGAAAATGGGTGGAATTTGGATAGACAAAGAGAAAGGGGACGACACTCCAAGTGAGAAGAATGGCAGAAACAAAGGTAGGGAATGGAAGGCACATGGCTGCACCTTGGGAGGTGCTGTAGAGCCGGGTAGGCTGTGACTACCTCTCACAAGCCTCAAACCCTTGCTGGGAAGGACCTGGACTTGGTTCAGCCAGCCACTGCCTCGGCCTGTGCATCAGTCTCTGCGCAGCTTGATGGCCCAAGCCCTAACCTGCATATGCTGAATTTGATTCTCTCTGGGATGGGCCCTAGGCAAGTGCATTTTGGAAGAATCCCCTAAGAATTTTGTGCAGGCTAGGCTAGGGAGATCCAGCAGTAGAGGCAAAGGGAAGCAAGGAGAGGATGGAGAGCCCTGGCAGGAATCTAGCAGTCCTGTAGGGAGGCTCCAAGAGGGACTGCAGCAGGAAGAGAATTCTAGAGTCCAGGTGATAAGTAACAACAGCCTGAAATAAAGGACCCAAGGTCAGAGGGGTGGCTTAAACCCTACTTTATTTATTTCATTTTTAAACTGAGGCTCTGTCTGGTGTTCCTGGCATATGGCCAAACCAGCCTTGGGGCATTTCTTTTCTATACATGAGTCATCTCCAGCCCAAATAACATTCCATAACAAATAACTCAGGTTTGTAGAGACCAAAAGGAAGCTGTAAATTAGATTCTGTTTGCAAAGAAGCAGACCTTTATTATGATTGTTTTTGTTTTTACTACTTGCAAACTAACTCGAGTATCATTTCAAAAAGCAGGTTTTAGTCTCTGGGGTACAGAATTGTTGTTCCAGCTTCCCAGAAAGTTTTCATTAAGAATCATAAATGCGACACTGTTCAAGAGTAACAACCAGCCCAAAGAGTCATCTGGTGTGATTTGCATAGCTGAGTTAGGGCTTTATTTCACCAGAAGTCTCCCTTCCTCTAAGGAGGGGAGCCAGTTGGGGAAGAGTCTGCTCTAATTAGCGGCTGAGGAAGTGCTCCTATCCAATGCACGGTCTTCTCAGCCCAGGAGGCAGGCAGGACAGTTTGAACAAAAGCTGTATAAAATAAACTCCGGCTGTAGTGTCTCTTGGAAAAACACAAAGGAAGGAAGCCTGTTCTCTGACAAAGTCTAATTACCCCCGAGAGTATAGTTCCACAGGCCCTAAAGGGCAAAGAGCTTTGGGAAACCACCACATAAGCAAATTTCTGCTATTTTCATCTTATCCTCCAGGCTCCCAAGACATATAAAGCAAAATGAGATGTATTCCTAAAATTTATCCCAGGATCTCAACCAAGTGTAATAATTAGTATGTGCACTGTTTTTCACTTGCGAGGGGCCGTACAAATCCTACAGGAAACCAAATGACGTGGCCAGAACATCCATATGACTCATGGTAATTAACTCTGTCTGGAAAAATATATCTGGCATGTCAGTTCCTCTGGTGTTAAACCCACTGTGAGAACCCAAAGGAAAACAGCCTGATGATGAAGAGACAAAATGAGTTTTAGCTGATCTCTTTAGGAAGGTTTCTTCCACGCAAGTCAGCAATTTTCAAGGCTGCAGTCTCAGTTCCCCACCCACACATCACACCCCCGCACCCCTCTAACACACATCCATAGGCCTCACCTTAATATAAGCCCATGAAATGGGCAAGATGGAACTGGAGCCCCATGGGGCCGCGCTGACAGTACCCAAAGGCCGGGCATCTTCGCTTGGCTTTACCGAAATGATGGGGTGATTAGGCAGAAAAGGGACAAGATGCTTCTTCCTGTATTGTTTTTTATAATACAAATTTAGAAGCTGTAAAAAGATCCAGTCTAACCAAACAGGCAGGTGCTGGGCCCTCTCAGGAAGCTCTATTCCTAGCAGAGGAACTCTGACATGGGAGGGACCCGGCACCTGCTAAGGGGCAGATGTTCAGGAAGTGTTCCTTCCTTCCTCCTCTGCTGGAGGCATGGCTCAGCAGCCATCAGCATCCCAGCAGCTCACCCAAGAACCGTGGCGGCGAATCGGGCAGAGACAAGCAGCCTGGAATAGTATGCAGGGCCATGGGCTCACAAGAATGTGGTGACATCCCAGCCCTACACACCCTCTCCCTCCCAGCCCCGGCTCCCACACTCTTT
>NW_006778123.1:606191-630578 GCF_000442215.2 Lipotes vexillifer | reverse complement strand
CTCTTTCCCAAGGCATCTAAGGGATATAGAAGGACACTGCTGAAAAGAAGCCCCAAGGGGTAACACATCAGAGCTCAGCATGTGAACATCAGCCACGCTGCCTCCCCCACAGCTGAGGCACTGGGCCTCCTTCACTTACTGTAAATAATAGTAATCAAAAAGGAAAGAAGAAAAAAGCAAGGGGGCCAGGCTTGCAGCATTCCTCAAGACTGACCCCTTTGGTACAGTTTTGGAAAAATGAAGATGCTCAGGAAATGGCTGCTCAGCATCATTTTCATGAGATGATTTGGCTTCACAGTGTAAAGTTATCAACTGCTACAAGATACTGCTTTAGTCTTATTCTGACTTAATCCAATTATTTCTAGTAATAAGGTCTGTTTCCTTCTTACTTGTCTCAGATGTAATAAGAATTCAGGCTGCAAAGTGTTCAACATCTTACATCCAATTCACTTTTTCTTTGGGGGGGCGTTTAAGTTCTATTCTCTTAGCAAATTTCAATTATACAATAGTGTTATCAACTATAGTCACCATGTTATACGTTAGATCCTCAGATGTAACCATCAGCTGATTTTAAAAAGAAATAAAGAAAAGCTGCTTAGAAGTCTAAATTAAAGTCTGAGAGGCACTTCTAGGTGCTAATATGCCAGTTCTCAGCCATAACGCTCCGTAAAGCTCCCTATTCATTACTCTGTTAATAATCCTGCTCTGTCTATGCATGACTGGGAGCTGAGTGTGGTCACACACTGTGGTTAACAAAATCTAAGTATGTTTCTCCTTAGACAAACCCTAAAAGCACCCCTTTCACTGCTCCTCACCCAGCCCTTATAGGCACGCCACATGTGAAGGTATCCTGACACTTGAAGACCTTGATGAGAAGAACAGAGAGTTTGAGACCCATCTTTGACTCTCACTCTTCAAAGCTATCCTGCAACCCGGGCCCAGAACTCACACTCCGATGGGCCCCATGCCAGGGCCACCTCCGCCATGGGGAATGCAGAAGGTCTTGTGAAGATTTAGGTGTGAGACATCAGACCCAACGTCTCCAGGACGACAGATTCCCACCTACCACAAAGGGCAAGAGCCAAAAGCAAAAGTCAACAGCTCGAAGGGGTGTTCTGGAGAGGCGGCCATGCTGTTCCCCCTGAGAGAAAAGGCAGATGGAGCTGTTCACAGAAACATACTTAATACTGCAACCAGGCCGCCCCCGCCAGCATCCTTCGCCCTCCGTGTGCCTGTGGCCTTTACACTGCTGGTTCTTCGGCTGGGGACAGGGGCGCTGAGTTTCCCGATGGGAGGTAAAGTGGCCCCCCTTTACCTCGCAAATGCCACAAGGAGGCAGGCCTCTGGGCACTAGGTACCCCACCCTCGCCCTACACATTCTGGTGCGAGGCCCTCCCAAGGCCAAGGAGGTGGTGCACTTTCCCCAAGAACGCAGTGAGTGGGACGCAGTGCCTGTCTCTTCTCCCTCCAAAGATGAGAGAATTGAGACAAGGAAATTATATGCCCTGCTCGATATAAATACAACTGGATATAAACTTCAGGAGGCCAAAGTATATCATCTCTCTCATTCACTCCTGTATCTTGAGCATCTAATACCGTGCCAGGCATATGATTGCTCTGGCAGTCCTGCACCAGCCTCCCGGGCTTCCTCCCAGCACAGCCTGTGAGCGACAGCCCTTCCCTCCCACTGACTGGGCCTCTGGGGCAAGGAGGTGCTGCACAAAAGGAAATCTGAGGCACAGAGAAGTTAACTGCCTGGTACAAGATCACAGAACTAAGCTTTGAGACTTGAGTTGGTGTCCTTCATGCATCACATCTTCCCATCATTTAAGAAGCCACTGAGATACTTGCATATTTAGCTGTCTCCTACCTGCGGTGTGGCTGACAAGGTCTTGGTGCTCCGGCCTGGTGTCAGGCCTGAGCCTCTGCGGTGGGAAAGCCAAGTTCAGGACATTGGTACACCAGAGACCTCCCAGTCCCACATAATGTCAATCAGTGACAGCTCTCCCAGAGATCTCCATCTCAGTGCTAAGACCCAGCTCCACCCAACAGCCAGCAAGCTCCAGTGCTGGATGCCCATGCCAATGAACTAGCAAGACAGGAACACAAGCCACCCATTAGCAAAGAGGCTGCCTAAAATCATACTAAGTTCACAGACACCCCAAGACACATTACCGGACGTGGCCCTGCCCACCAGAAAGACAAGATCCAGCCCCACCCACCAGAACACAGGCACCAGTCCCCTCCACCAGGAAGCCTACACCAGCCACTGAACCAACCTCACCCACTGGGGGCAGACACCAAAAACAATGGGAACTATGAACCTGCAGCCTGCAAAAAAGAGACCACAGACACAGTAAGTTAAGCAAAACGAGAAGACAGAGGAATATGCAGCAGATGAAGGAGCAAGGTAAAAACCCACCAGACCAAACAAATGAAGAGGAAATAGGCAGTTTACCGGAAAAAGAATTCAGAGTAATGATAGTAAAGGGGATCCAAATTCTTGGAAATAGAATGGAGAAAATATAAGAAACGTTTAACAAGGACCCAGAAGAACTAAAGAGCAAACAAACACACTAAATGAAATTAAAAATTCTCTAGAAGGCATCAATAGCAGAATAACTGAGGCAGAAAAATGACCTGGAAGATAAAATAGTGGAAATAACTACTGCAGAGCAGAATAAAGAAAAAAGAATGAAAAGAATTGAGGACAGTCTCAGAGACCTCTGGGACAACATTAAACACACCAACATTCGAATTATAGGGGTCCCAGAAGAAGAGAAAAAGAAAGGGACTGAGAAAATAAATGAAGAGATTATAGTTGAAAACTTCCCTAACATGGGAAAGGAAATAGTCAATCAAGGCCCCGAAGTACAGAGAGTCCCATACAGGAAAAATACAAGGAGAAACACGCCAAGACACATATTAATCAAACTAACAAAAATTAAATACAAAGAAAAAACATTACAAGCAGCAAGGGAAAATCAACAAAAAACATACAAGGGAATCCCCATAAGGTTAACAGCTGATCTTTCAGCAGAAATCTGCAAGCGAGAAGGGAGTGGCAGGACATATTTAAACTGATGAAAGGGAAAAACCTACAACCAAGATTACTCTACCTAGCAAGGATCTCATTCAGATTCGACGGAGAAATTAAAACTTTTACAGACAAGCAAAAGCTAAGAGAATTCAGCACCGCCAAAGCAGCTTTACAACAAATGATAAAGGAACTTCTCTAGGCAGGAAACAGAGGAGAAGAAAAAGACCTACAATAACAAACCCAATACAATTAAGAAAATGGTAATAGGAACATACATATCGATAATTACCTAAAATGTAAATGGTTTAATGCTCCAATCAAAAGACATAGACTGGCTGAATGGATACAAAAACAAGACCTGTATATATGCTGTCTACAAGAGAACCACTTCAGACCTAGGGACACATACAGACTGAAAGTGAGGGGATGGAAAAAGATATTCCATGCAAATGGAAATCAAAAGAAAGCTGGAGTAGCAATTCTCATATCAGACAAAATAGACTTTAAAATAAAGACTATTACAAGAGACAAAGAAGGACACTACATAATGATCAAGGGATCAATCCAAGAAGAAGATATAACAATTGTAAATATTTATGCACCCAACACAGGAGCACCTCAATACATAAGGCAAATACTAACAGCCATAAAAGGGGAAATCGACAGTAACACATTCATAGTAGGGGACTTCAACACCCCACTTTCACCAATGGACAGATCATCCAAAATGAAAATAAATAAGGAAACACAAGCTTTAAATGATACATTAAACAAGATGGACTTAATTGATATTTATAGGACACTCCATCCAAAAACAACAGAATACACATTTTTCTCAAGTGCTCATGGAACATTCTCCAGGATAGATCATATCTTGGGTCACAAATCAAGCCTTGGTAAATTTAAGAAAATTGAAATTGTATCAAGTATCTTTTCCGACCACAACGCCATGAGACTAGATATCAATTATAGGAAAAGAGCTGTAAAAAATACAAACACATGGAGGCTAAACAATACACTACTTAATAACGAAGTGATCACTGAAGAAATCAAAGAGGAAATTAAAAAATACCTAGAAACAAATGACAATGGAGATACAACGACCCAAAACCTATGGGATGCAGCAAAAGCAGTTCTAAGAGGGAAGTTTATAGCAATACAAGCCCACCTTAAGAAGCAGGAAACATCTCGAATAAACAACCTAACCTTGCACCTCAAGCAATTAGAGAAAGAAGAACAAAAAAACCCCAAAGTTAGCAGAAGGAAAGAAATCATAAAGATCAGATCAGCAATAAATGAAAAATAAATGAAGGAAAAGATAGCAAAGATCAATAAAACTAAAAGCTGGTTCTTTGAGAAGATAAACAAAATTGATAAACCATTAGCCAGACACACCAAGAAAAAGAGGGAGAGGACTCAAATCAATAGAATCAGAAACGAAAAAGGAGAAGTAACAACCGACACTGCAGAAATACAAAAGATCATGAGGGATTACTACAAGCAACTCTATGCCAATAAAATGGACAACCTGGAAGAAATGACAAATTCTTAGAAAGGCACAACCTGCCAAGACTGAATCAGGAAGAAATAGAAAATATGAACAGACCAATCACAAGCACTGAAATTGAAACTGTGATTAAAAATCTTCCAACAAACAAGAGCCCAGGACCAGATGGCTTCACAGGCGAATTCTATCAAACATTTAGAGAAGAGCTAACACCTATCCTTCTCAAACTCTTCCAAAATATAGCAGAGGGAGGAACACTCCCAATCTCATTCTACGAGGCCACCATCACCCTGATACCAAAACCAGACAAAGATGTCACAAAGAAAGAAAACTACAGGCCAATATCACTGATGAACACAGATGCAAAAATCCTCAACAAAATACTAGCAAACAGAATCCAACAGCACATGAAAAGGATCATACACCATGATCAAGTGGGGTTTATTCCAGGAATGCAAGGATTCTTCAATATATGCAAATCAATCAATGTGATACACCATATTAACAAACTGAAGGAGAAAAACCATCTGTTCATCTCAGTAGACGCAGAGAAAGCTTTTGACAAAATTCAACACCCATTTATGATAAAAACCCTGCAGAAAGTAGGTGTAGAGGGAACTTTCCTCAATATAATAAAGGCCGTATATGACAAGCCCACAGCCAACATCATCCTCAATGGCGAAAAACTGAAAGCATTTCCACTAAGGTCAGGAACAAGACAAGGTTGCCCACTCTCACCACTCTTATTCAACATAGTTTTGGAAGTTTTAGCCACAGCAATCAGAGAAGAAAAGGAAATAAAAGGAATCCAAATCGGAAAAGAAGAAGTAAAGCTGTCACTGTTTGCAGATGACATGATACTATACATAGTGAATCCTAAAGATGCTACCAGAAAACTACTAGAGCTAATCAATGAATATGGTAAAGAAGCAGGATACAAAATTAATGCACAGAAACCTCTGGCATTCCTATACACTAATGATGAAAAATCTGAAAGTGAAATCAAGAAAACACTCCCATTTACCATTGCAACAAAAAGAATAAAATATCTAGGAATAAACCTACCTAAGGAGACAAAAGACCTGTATGCAGAAAATTATAAGACATTGATGAAAGAAATTAAAGATGATACAAATAGATGGAGAGATATACCATGTTCTTGGATTGGAATAATCAACACTGTGAAAATGACTCTACTACCCAAAGCAATCTACAGATACAATGCAATCGCTATCAAACTACCACTGACATTTTTCACAGAACTAGAACAAAAATTTCACAATTTGTATGGAAACGCAAAAGACCCCGAATAGCCAAAGCAATCTTGAGAACGAAAAACAGAGCTGGAGGAATCAGGCTCCCTGACTTCAGACTATACGACAAAGATAGAGTAATCAAGACAGTATGGTACTGGCACAGAAACAGAAAGATAGATCAATGAAACAGGATAGAAAGCCCAGAGATAAACCCACGCACATGTGGTCACCTTATCTTTGATAAAGGAGGCAGGAATGTACAGTGGAGAAAGGACAGCCTCTTCAATAAGTGGTGATGGGAAAACTGGACAGGTACATGTCAAAGTACGAGATTAGATCACTCCCTAACACCATACACAAAAATAAGCTCAAAATAGATTAAAGACCTAAATGTAAGGCCAGAAACTATCAAACTCTTAGAGGAAAACATAGGCAGAACACTCTATGACATAACTCACAGCAATATCCTTTTGACCCAACCTCCTAGAGTAATGGAGATAAAAACAAAAATAAACAAATGGGACCTAATGAAACTTCAAAGCTTTTGCACAGCAAAGGAAACCATAAACAAGACCAAAAGACAACCCTCAGAATGGGAGAAAATATTTGCAAATGAAGCAACTGACAAAAGATTAATCTCCAAAATTTATAATCAGCTCATGCAGCTCAATAACAAAAAAACAAACAACCCGATCCAAAAATGGGCAGAAGACCTAAACAGACATTTCTCCAAAGAAGATATACAGACTGCCAACAAACACATGAAAGAATGCCCAACATCATTAATTATTAGAGAAATGCAAATCAAAACTGCGATGAGCTATCATTTCACACCAGTCAGGATGGCCATCATCAAAAAATCTAGAAACAATAAATGCTGGAGAGGGTGTGGAAAAAAGGGAACACTCTTGCACCGCTGGTGGGAATGTGAATTGGTACAGCCACTATGGAGAACAGTATGGAGGTTCCTTAAAAAACTACAAGTAGAACTACCATATAACCCAGCAATCCCACTACTGGGCATATACCCTGAGAAAACCATAATTCAAAAAGAGTCATGTACCAAAATGTTCATTGCAGCTCTATTTCCAATAGCCAGGAGATGGAAACAACCTAAGTGTCCATCATCGGATGAATGGATAAAGAAGATGTGGCACATATATACAATGGAATATTACTCAGCCATAAAAAGAAACAAAACTGAGCTATTTGTAATGAGGTGGATGGACCCAGAGTCTGTCATACAGAGTGAAGTAAGTCAGAAAGAGAAAGACAAATACTGTATGCTAACACATATATATGGAATTTAAGAAAAATAAAATGTCATGAAGAACCTAGGGGTAAGATAGGAATAAAGACACAGACCTACTAGAGAATGTACTTGAGGATATGGGGAGGGGGAAGGGTAAGCTGTGACAAAGTGAGAGAGAGGCATGGACATATATACACTACGAAATGTAAGGTAGATAGCTACTGGGAAGCAGCCACATAGCACAGGGAGATTAGCTCAGTGCTTTGTGACCACCTGGAGGGGTGGAATAGGGAGGGTGGGAGGGAGGGAGACACAAGAGGAAAGAAATATGGGAACATATGTTAAAAAAAAAAAAAAAGAATTTATTGAATTTGTACAATAAAAAAAAAAAAGGAAATAAAAGGAATCCAAATCGGAAAAGAAAAACTGTCACTCTTTGCAGATGACATGACACTATACATAGAGAATCCTAAAGATGCTACCAGAAAACTACTAGAGGTAATCAATGAATTTGGTAAAGTAGCAGGATACAAAAGTAATGCACAGAAATCTCTTGTATTCCTATACACTAATGACGAAAAATCTGAAAGAGAAATTAAGAAAACACTCCCATTTACCATTGCAACAAAAACAATAAAATGCCTAGGAATAAACCTACCTAAGGAGACAAAAGACCTGTATGCAGAAAATTATAAGACACTGATAAAAAAAATTAAAGACATAGAGATGGAGAGATATACCATGTTCTTGATTAGAAGAATCAACATTGTGAAAATGACTATACTACCCAAAGCAATCTACAGATTCAATGTAATCCCTATCAAACTATCACTGGCATTTTCCACAGAACTAGAACAACAAATTTCACAATTTGTATGGAAACACAAAAGACCCGAAGAGCCAAAGTAATCTTGAGAAGGAAAAACAGGGCTGGAGGAATCAGGCTCCCTGACTTCAGACTATACTATAAAGCTACAGTCATCAAGACAGTATAGTACTGGCACAAAAACAGAAATATAGATCAATGGAACAGGACAGAAAGCCCAGAGATAAACCCACACACATACGATCACCTTATCTTTGATAAAGGAGGCAAGAATATACAATGGAGGAAAGACAGTCTCTTCAATAAATGGTGCTGGGAAAACTGGATAGCTACATGTAAAAGAATGATATTAGAACACTTCCTAACACTGTATACAAAAATAAACTCAAAATGGATTAAAGACCTAAATTTAAGGCCAGACACTATAAAACTCTTAAGGGAAAACATAGGCAGAACACTCTATGACATCAATCACGGCAACATCCTTTTTGACCCAGCAACATCCTTTCTGACCCACCTCCTAGTGAAATGGAAATAAAAACAAAAATAAACAAAGGGGACCCAATAAAACTTAAAAGCTTTTGCACAGCAAAGGAAAACATAAACAAGATGAAAAGACATCCCTCAGAATGGGAGAAAATATTTGTAAACAAAGCAACGGACAAAGGATTAATCTCCAAAGTATACAAGCAGCTCACGCAGCTCAATATCAAAAAAAACAAACAACCCAATCCAAAAATGGGCAGAAGACCTAAATAGACATTTCTCCAAAGAAGATATACAGATTGCCAACAAACACATGAAAGGATGCTCAACATCACTAACCATTAGAGAAATGCAAATCAAAACTACAATGAGGTATCACCTCACACCAGTCAGAATGGCCGTCATCAAAAAATCTACAAACAATAAATGCAGGAGAGGGTGTAGAGAAAAGAGAACCCTCTTGCACTGTTGGTGGGAATGTAAATTGATACAGCTACTATGGAGAACAGTATGGAGGTTCCTTAAAAAACTAAAAATAGAACCACTATATGACCCAGCAATCCCACTACTGGGCATATACTCTGAGAAAACCATAATTCAAAAAGAGGCATGGGGCTTCCCTGGTGGCGCAGTGGTTGAGAGTCCGCCTGCCGATGCAGGGGACATGGGCTCGTGCCCCGGTCCAGGAGGATCCCACATGCCGTGGAGCAGCTGGGCCCGTGAGCCATGGCCACTGAGCCTGTGCTCCGCAACGGGAGAGGCCACAGCAGTGAGAGGGCCGCGTACCACAAAAAAAAAAAAAAAAGAGACATGTACCACAACGTTCATTGCAGCACTGTTTACAATAGCCAGGACATGGAAGCAACCTAAGTGTCCATCGACAGATGAATGGATAAAGAAGATGTGGCACATATATACAATGGAATATTACTCAGCCATAAAAAGAAATTCTACCATTTGTAGTGAGGTGCATGGACCCAGAGTGTGTGATACAGTGTGAAGTAATTCAGAAAGAGAAAAACAAATACTGTGCGCTAACACATTTATATGGAATCATAAAAAACAAAAACAAAAACATGGTTCTGGTGAACCTAGGGGCAGGACAGGAATAAAGACACAGACGTAGAGAATGGATTTGAGGACACGGGGAGGGGGAAGGGTAAGCTGTGACAAAGTGAGAGAGTAGTATTGACATATATACACTTCCAAATGTAAAACAGATAGCTAGTGGGAAGCAGCTGCATAGCACAGGGAGGTCAGCTCGGTGCTCTGTGACCACCTAGAGGGGTGGGATAGGGAGGGTGGGAGGGAGACACAAGAGGTGGGGGGGGGGTATGGGGGTATAGGGATACGTATAGCTGATTCACTTTGTTATACAGCAGAAACTAACACAACATTGTAAAGCAATTATACTCCAATAAAGATGTTAAAAAAAAAAATACTGCAACCAAAACCTGGCATCCCACAGGCAGCGTGGCTTGTGGTTTCTATGGAAACAGCAACTGACTTTTTAGCCTAATTTAGATTTTAAAATACAGATTTGAATATACAGTCAATTCCTAAGTATTCACCCCAAGAGGGAGAAGAGGAAGTACCCCTAGCGCAAGAAAGGATAGTACCTCCCTGCTGTTGAAACAGGCAATTTCTAGCACCCCTGCTTTGGGTATCATGCACTTTACCAAAGGGCCCCTTAGGGTGCGTGGCTATAAGGGGCTGGAAGGCTGTTGGAGAGAATACTGAGCCGAGGGAGAGAAAGGGAGGCTGACAGTTTTCCTGGACCATCCTGGTACCAGCCACAACATTCAATGGGTGTTCCTGCCACTTTGGCATTTGGACTAATTGTGAATGTGGTCAAAGATGAAGAATCCATTTACGCTACTGAAGCAATAGAATCCCTGGACTACTCAAAAGAAATCAGACAGGAGCAAAGAAAAGCAGAGAGTCTGAAATGGTTAAAAAAACTTTTTTTTTAAAAAAAAGGGACTTCCCTGGTGGCGCAGTAGTTAAGAATCCACCTGCCAATGCAGGGGATACGGGTTCCAGCCCTTGTCTGGGAAGATCCCACATGCCGCAGAGCAACTAAGCCCGTGCACTACAACTACTAAGCCTGCGCTCTAGAGCCCGCAAGCCACAACTACTGAAGCCCGTGCGCCTAGAGCCCGTGCTCCGCAACAAAGAGAAGCCACCGCAATGAGAAGCCCGTGCACAGCAACAAAGAGTAGCCCCCGCTCGCCGCAACTAGAGAAAGCCAGCGCACAGCAACGCAGACCCAGTGCAGCCCAAAAGAAATAAATTTATTTTTTTAAAAAAAAGGAGAGGGGCTTCCCTGGTGGCGCAGTGGTTGAGAGTCCGCCTGCCGATGCAGGGGACATGGGCTCGTGCCCCAGTCCGGGAAGATCCCACATGCAGCGGAGCGGCTGGGCCCGTGAGCCATGGCCGCTGAGCCTGCGCGTCTGGAGCCTGTGCTCCACAGCGGGAGAGGCCACAACAGTGAGAGGCCCGCGTACCGCAAAAAAAAAAAAAAAAAAAGAGAGAGAGAGGAGGAAGCTGAGAAGACTCTTAAAAAGATGTTAAGTCCCTGTCCTCCAGTCTCCCTAACGCATTTCCTCAGGGGTACACATCACACAAACCACCACCACACCCCCCTAAGCCCTGCCAAGAAGTCAGGATCAGCCCTTCGGGGACAGAGCTATTCAGCTGTTTCACACTGATGAAGCTGAAGCTAGGCCAAGGCCATGGGAGAGCAACAGCCACCAGTGGCCAAAACTTGGGTCTAAATTCCCTCAGGAAGGGAGTCAGGTGACCTCATTGCCTTTAGTACGCCCAGAGGGATAACACCCTGTGACAAGCTAAGGACATTCAGCTCACTCCCTGCTTCCCTTCAACCTTTTACCTCCTCCTCAGCATCGCCCATGACCTCCTTAGGGTCTGTAATCTCAGTGAAATTGTGGTACATACTTTGTTTGATTTGGCAATATAGAAAGTCAGTCTCTGTTCTGAATTCAGTGTCATGTTTTAAGACAACTGGCAAGAAATGAAAGAAAATGAATTTTTTTTTTTGTACTTAACCATTTTCTCAGGGAGCCCTCTCACACTGCCCACCTGAGCATTCATATTTGCTCCGTCCAGGTAGACCTGTCCTCCGTGTTGGTGGATCAGGTCACACACATCTCCGATGTTCTCTTCAAACAATCCATTGGTGGATGGGTACGTAATCATGATTGCTGCCAGGTTCTCCTTATGTTTATCCACCTGAAAGATAAAAAAGGGCAGAGGGAGACAATGAGAGGGAATGTTTCTTTCTTAGCCAATCCCTCGCTTTTTATTTTAAAGGATTAAGAAAGACAAAGACTTGTTCTTTTCATTTCTGGAACTGTCTCAATGCAGGATGATGCTAATAGAAGATCCACAGCCATTACTCCCTTTGTAAATCATTCCAAAGAAATAACAAGATCCCTTCAGGATAGGTCTCCATTGTCAAAACCAAAAAACTGTTCAGAAGATTTCTGGGTATTTGGGGCTCAACTCTCTAAAGTGGTTTTCCTTTGGTTCAAATCATCTCAATAATTATTTCAGATCTTTTTGGTTCAAGACAAGTTGATTCTCACAGTTAATCTCTCTCTGCTCAGCTTGCCATATCCACCCTTATCCCCTTTCCCTCCCATTCTACTGAAATTAGAATTCCCACTAGGAGTGTTCTGCTCTGATTAAAAAAAAACTCCATCGTTTTTCCTTTTGACAGAAGGCAAGCATATATAAAAGGCATGTTCCTGTTTTTTTGACCAGCAAGTCAGTGAACAGGCTCATGTGGAAATGAAAAAAAAAATTTTAAGGTCATATCCTATTTTGGAGAGACTTAATAATTATAACTACTGGCCCAGAATATTTATCAGTAAAAACTTTATGGAGCTATGGAAGCAGGAGGGTGGATGGGAGAGGTGAGCAGCGTTGTGTGTTTTCATCTTCCCTCTGAGGTAGTTACATGAACTTCTCAGTCTCCATACCTAACAACACCGACAAAATCACATTGCTATTCAAGTGATTTCCTTCCCTCTTAAGATGCAGCCTCCAGTCCACCAGTGGAAAGCAGATACAGTTGCTAGGCAACCTCTTCCTGGAGGTTGGGAGGTTGGGAGTGGGGATTGGTGCTGGAAGAAGGAAGATGGAATATTGCCTGAAATTCAGCAGGTAATGTCTGGGCCCATCACAAGCATCTGCAAAATCTACATTTATGTTTTAATTCCCAACACAAAGATTGAGAATACCCGTGACTGCCAGTTTGACTGTTAATGGGGGAAGGAGGGGAAGGTTGGGCAGAAGGAGGCAGGTAGATCCTGCAAGGAGTATCCTTACTACCACCATGAATAATTCAGTTTCTTACACATGCACACATTAGATGATGGGATTGCAGCGTAAAGGACTTTCTCCCTGTTAGAGAAGGAAGAGGTAAAATAGACTGTGGTCAGCTTTACTCTGGACCAGAAATGTGACTCTTGCTTTTATTTTTCTTATAGAGTCGGCTAGGTTTTCTGATTTTATGCCATTCTCCCTAGACTCATTCAGAGGAGGAACTGCACTCTTTTAATTAGAATGCAAAAGAAGATAAACCATCCCTGATCCCCACAACTTCTTTCCAACCCAGACCTCCCCCATCTGTTAAGTGGAAGATGAGTACCATAGCCTTGAGGTGAGCTGCATCGATATTCCCGTATTTATCCACCTCCACAGGCTGAATCTTCATGCCTGCCATGTGTGCACTTGCAGGATTGGTTCCATGTGCGGATTTTGGAATGAGGCAAACCTTAGGAATGGAATGAAAGGAAGGAAGGAGAGAAAAATCACCAGGCTATTCATAATGACAGAAAAGTCCTACAAAATACTTGGAGCATAAATTCAATAGGTGCCACATGCTCTATTTAAATTGACCAGTAGTGCCTTAAAGTTTACTACAATTTCATTATTACTGTGTTGCAAAACAATGTCCAACAGGAGTTTACATTGAATCCCCAAATACTGTTCCCTAAAGACTTTCAGAATATTAATACCCTCCTCCCTTATCCCAGCAACACCATAAACAGGCCTAGACTTATTCTAACCTTGTCTCAGCTATAATATATAGAAAGCACCTTACAAGAACATGAGATTGGAAGTTAAACTCTAGGACTCAAATGCACACATCGCAGCTCCAGTGCTCTGCTTGGCTCTACTGAGACCAGAAGAAGTAATGGTCGACATATTCCAAGGCCTCCCAGTGCCAACACACCATCGGATGCTTACTCTGTGCAATGAATTGTTAGTTGCCATGAGAATCATTAACTAAGAACAAATGCCGATCAGCCCCTGCCCTGTGCTCACACACTGCATTCACTGACAAGGCTGGCATCCATATAAATAAATGTCTAGAAGGACTTCCCTGGAGGTCCAGTGGCTAAGACTCCACGCTTCCAATGCAGGGGATGCGGGTTCGATCCCTGGTTGGGGAACTAAGATCCCACATGCCGGGCGGTGCGGTCAGATTACAAAATAAAAATAAATAAATAAATAAAAGGACCCTTTAAACAGGGACTACATCACCTCAACCTAGTCTCCTTGGCCAGTGGAAACATTTCCTCCTCCCTTATCTGAGGAAGCCGTTCCTCTCTTTCCAAAGCATCTTGTTGTTGTCAGTATAATTGGGGAAATAAAAATTCTTTAAAAAAAATGTCTAGAGCCCACAGGTACCAAAGGAACTCAGGATAACAGGGCGCCACTTCAAGTTGAAGAGATCAAGAGAAAGTATTTCAAGAGCTAGAACCTAAGCCAGAGCTTAAAGGTGTGCTGAATTCTTATGGAAGGCGGATGGTAGGCACGCACAACGTTAAAATTCCCAGATTTAGGGCTTCCCTGGTGGCGCAGTGGTTGAGAGTCCGCCTGCCGATGCACGGGACACGGGTTCGTGCCCCGGTCCGGGAAGATCCCATATGCCGCGGAGCGGCTGGGCCCGTGAGCCATGGCCGCTGAGCCTGCGCGTCTGGAGCCTGTGCTGCGCAACGGGAGAGGCCACAACGGTGAGATGCCCGCGTACCGCAAAAAAAAAAAAAAAAAATTCCCAGATATAAATCATTTTCATTTCCTGCACCCAAATCATGTGAATGCAGGTGCTCTGTATGATCTGATGGTGCCCCACTACAGGAAAGGGCCTCATGGAGTTCCCTCCAACAGAAAGCAACAAGAAGAAGAAATATTGACCCTGAAAACAATCCTGTTTTTCATTTTTTTAAATCCCAGAACCAATACTGACACCCCAATACTGACATCCACTGACTGAAGTGGATGGGCATCATAAAAATGGGCTTATGAAGGGGAAATCTAGCTTACAGCTGTTTCCTCAAAAACAGCAAAGCCATCTACTTAAGCAAAATGCATGGGATCCAAAGAGAACTACAAACAGAGGCAAACATGAAATTACTTTGTTGTTCTTCTGCAGACAGAAAGTTAATGCCTCTTTTGAATGGTTATTGGTCTCATGCTGATTATGCTGTGTTGTCCTCAAATCCTTTTTCTTGTTTAAATGTTTCCCTTTTGTATTAAATTCTTTAATTTCTCAGGACCAAAGCTGGAGTTATTTTTCCTTTCTCACAAGATATTTTTATTCTACCAAAGGATCTTTGGATAAAAGGATACCTTCTGGGCAGAACACTGATCAAGGAAGGGAAAGGTGACTATTTAAAAGTGAATATAAAATATTCGTTAAAGGCCTCAATGAAGAATTCATACCAGAGAAGTTAAGAGGAAACAAAAACACCCAAGCTAAAAATGTCACTCATCTTGTGATACACTGAATAGCATCCAAATGTGTCCACATTCTAATCCCAGAGACTACGAATGTGACTTTATTTGGCAAAAGGGATTTTGCTGGTGTGATTAAATTAAGGATCTTGAGGTGAGAAATTGAGGATCTTGAGATGGGATCTTGAAATCTGGATTATAGGTTGGACCCTAAATGCATTCACAAGTGTTCTCATCATAAGGAACCAGGGGAAGCTTTGACTACAGAGGAAGTAGAAAATGTGATAACTGAACAAGGGGTTGGAGTGATGGCAGGAAGGGGCCATGAGTCAAGGAATGTAGGAGGCCTCCAGAAACTAGGAAAGGCAAAGAAACAGATTCTCTCCTGGATCCTCCAGAAGGAACGAACCCTGCCAACACACTGACTTTAGCCAAGTGAAACCAATTTCAGACTTCTAGCCTCCATAACTGTAAGAAAATAAACCTGTGTTGTTCTAAGCCACTAAGTTTGTAGTAATTTGTCACAGTAACCATGGGAAACTAATACACATCCTGATACAAGGATTAGCGGAAAGAAAAGGTCTCAGTGGTTTTGTCAGGAATTTCTTGCTGTTAGATGTTTCTGATTTTCTATGTGGATCCTCACTTTAAAAACTGTGGCGTTGCAAAGGACTTGGAAATAACAGGACCCAGATTTGATATTTTATCAACACTAACCCTCTTTGGTTAGTGTTTAGGTGGATGCTGTGTTTTTCTAACCCCCCAATGCACCTGGTACAGACCCAACATAGCTCATCCTCAAAGACTTGCTGGGGGCTTCCCTGGTGGTGCAGTGGTTAAGAATCTGTCTGCCAATGCAGAGGACACAGGTTCAAGCCCTGCTCTGGTAAGATCCCACATGCCGCGGAGCAACTAAGCCCACGAGCCACAACTACTGAAGCCCATGTGCCACAACTACTGAAGCCTGTGCACCTAGAGCCTGTGCTCCACAACAAGCCACCACAATGAGAAGCCACTCACTGCAACGAAAAGTAGCCCCCACTCGCAACAACCAGAGAAAGCCAGCACACAGCAACGGAAGACCCAATGCAGCCAAAAAACAAATAAATAAAATAAATCTATATAAAAAAAACAAGACTTGCTGAATGAGTGACAGATTAAGGAGGGCTACTTTGCAAGGGAAATCAATTTCTTACCACAGGTAAAATCAAAAAACAAAAGGCCACTCCTTTGCCTCAGGCAGCTGAGAAAAGAAATATACATACAGGTTTTGGGGGTGTTTTTTGGCGGTGGGTTTTTTTTGTTTTGGGGGGAGTTTTTTGGTCAGTGTTTTCCCTTTGTATAGGAAATTCAGCCCCTGATCCACAAACCTGAGTTAGTATTTGACAGGCAAATTGAGTTAATAATTATAAATTGTTTAGGACAGTGCCTGGCACAGGGTAATTTCTAGATAAGTGTTTGTTAAATAATTTGTATTCTCTCAAGTTAAACTGGTAAATCGAGAACTTGGCCATTGCATTTTAGGAACCTCTGAAATTTAACCCAGGAGTAAATGTGAAAATAACTTCGAAAACAGCTTGAAATAAGAAAATCATCAGGAACCCGGGAGGTTCTGTAGCACATGACTTCCCCACATTCTTTTTTTTTTTTTCAAAAGAAGGATATATTTTACTAGATTCCATTAGAGTCTGTTGTATGGAAACAGCTGTCTTAGACATCTCTGATGCTGAAAAATCCTCCCTGATTATTTGAATAATAAGTCATTTTCTTTTTCTCTAACTAAAAAAGTCAGGTTTAATTAAAATCTTTAATCTAGAAAGGATGCCAACATTTCCAAACTTAAGAGTTCTGTATTTCTACAAGCTCAGTGACTGGGTAGCCTTCCCTGCCTCCCCTCACCCACCCCCAAAATGCAGCATCCCACTCCTCTCTGTCCTTCAGTGGAATAACCTCTCCCAACATTTCAGCGACGGTAGTGTGAACAGTGGTGCCAGAAGAAAAGTCACACACAAGGGGACTGAGAGAGAAGGGAGGACTGGAAAAAACAAAGAAGGAAAAGGAGCTAAAAAGAATCCATGAGTCACAGAAGAACTCTGCCCAGGCCCAATCAAAACGTCTCTCATCCTTTTTCCTTGACCTTTCTGGTTTGGTCCCCAACTCCTAGACATTCACAGATAGCTCCGGGTGTCAGACTAAAGAGCAGGGACCCAAGGAGGGATGGGAAGCATCACAGAGTGGACAGACCTGGGTTTTAGCTGGGCTTTTCTCGCTAGCTGCTCACTGGCCTTCCACAAGTACCATAGTGGAGATCTCGGCGGCCTCTCCGTAAAGCAGGAGCGACATGAAGATGGTTACACAGGATGAAAGGCTCCCTCCCCAGGAGTCCCAGACACCTCATGGTTAAAGAACATAACAATGGGAAGTTCCAGGGCCTACTGAGTACATGGAAGCCACGGAGGAAAAATAGAAAAAGCAACTTTAAATGTCAGTCATCTGGCATCCTCTCAATGGAGTCCCAGTGTTTCCTTTCTGACTCTGTGACAGTGCTGAGATTCTGAGGTCCAAAGAACAACTGTAATTCCCAACTAACCCTTCCTTAGAAAGTTAAAGAATTCAACACCTAAGCGGAAAAAAAAAAAAGTTGAAATATCAGGGACTGCGTCTGTCTGATTTATCACTTGATCTCTCTCTGGACTGGCATACACAGTACCTTGCATGTGGCCAGTCTTCAATAACTTATTCAAGTAATAAATGTCCTGTTTTCAAAAAGGTCTTTGAAAATCAATTCTAGTCCCCAACCAGGATGAAGGCCTGGGAAAACACACCTGTGTAATCAGGATGGATAAGCAAAGGGAAGGTGGGAGAAAATTTTTTTCTCCCCTTTTGTGCAAGGGAAGTGAAATAGTATTTAAATTCTTCACTGCAAAATCCAGGCAACTGGCCATAAACAATCTTCCAGCTTTAATAAAACCAGGAATGGACTAAGATTGGACTACCACCCACTGCACCCCACTTATGTGGGCAGCCATACCACCCCAGCACCTTTTCCTCTAACTCTCCTGGGCTGGGCAGACGCTTCGACCTGCTCCTGGCTCCTACCCACTGCTCCCTCTAACACCACCTCCACAGCTCATGCAGTTCAAGTTTAGCGTGGCCATCACCAAAATGAAGGTCCCAGGAACACAGACCGCCTTCAGCCACAATCTGAAGCCTGTGTTGTTAGGTCACCTGCTAAAGGCACTGCCTTTGGGGATTAGTGGAGGCCTGGCGAGCCCATTAGCACCTGCGGGCCACAAGAGGGCGCCCAAAAGCAGTTTGGACCCTAGACACTAGACTCTCGCCCAAAGCAAACAAAGAAGCAGAACCGTGAACTCTGCTCCATGTCCCATGTCTTCTTTTGCTGCTTAGAGCTGAGAATCACTTATTGGGGAATTTATTTATTCAATAAATATTTTCTGAGCATACATATGACAAGAACTGTGCTCAGGCACAGTAGGAGTTACAGAAGAATGAAAGCTCAGTCTCTGCCCTCTGTCCAGGGCTGAGCCAAGGAGGGAGGCTTGGAATGGCAACATTCCTGCCCCTTCCTCCCTTTGCTCCCTGCAGGGAGCAGGTCCACAGCCAACTGGCTGACTTTTACAGACTGGCTTTGAGAGAAAGCCTTTTATCTCCAAATGTTTTCCCTCAAAATGGTCCAGTGAAACGTCTTGGAGGCAAGGATCGTAATAGCCAGTTCACAGACATTTGTTTCTTGATTTTATGTTTCCCCAGCTTCTTCCAAGAAGACTTGGAGGGAGTGTCCCACAGAATGAAAGGGACCCTAAAGCTGAACCTGCTGCCCTCCCCCCACCCCCTGGTGGTGAGCAAACGGTCCACACTCACTGTTCTGTGTCTCTCTCCTTTCCCGTCTAAGTAGGCTCGGATAGTGGCCAGCCCAGCGTATTCCCCCTGGGCTCCGCTGCAAAGACAGGAAGAAAAGGGTCAGAGCTTTATGCTTCTCTGCTTTCATTTACTCATTCAATATTCATCAGGCACAGGCTGTGTGTTCACCAACATGTGACACTAAAAGCTCACATAGGACCCCTGCATGAGCCTAAAGTCTTGAACAACCAGAACAGTACCTGGTCTGTGCACTAAAGCTTACCCATGCACCTAAAAATATTTTTTTTATTATGGAAAATTCCAAAATTATAGAAAAGTAGAGAGAAGAATATAAGGAACCATCACATTATACCTATCACCGGTGTCCCCTGCATCGGCAGGCGGACTCTCAACCACTGCGCCACCAGGGAAGTCCTAGATTATTTTGAAGCAGAATTCAAGCATCATATCATTTCATCAATTCAATCTTCAATATGTATCTTTCAAAGGTAAGAATTATTTTTGGGCTTCCCTGGTGGCACAGTGGTTGAGAGTCCGCCTGCCGATGCAGGGGACACGGGTTCGTGCCCCGGTCTGGGAAGATCCCACATGCCGCGGAGCGGCTGGGCCCGTGAGCCATGGCCGCTGAGCCTGCGCGTCCGGAGCCTGTGCTCCGCAACGGGAGAGGCCAGCGAGAGGCCCGCGTACTGCAAAAACAAAAACAAAAACAAAAACAAAGATAAGAATTACTTTTAAAAGATAACTGTAGGGACTTCCCTGGTGGTCCAGTGGTTTAGACTCCACGCTTCCACTGCACTGGGCACGGGTTTGATCCTGGTTGGGGAACTAAGATCCCACATGCCGCATGGCGCGGTGTGCATGCATGCATGCATGCATGCATAAATGAATGAATGAATAAATAAATACAAAAGATAACTAATTATTACACCTAAAACAATGAACAATAATTTCTTAACATCACCAAATGTTCAGTCAATGATCAGATTACCCCAAAGGAACTGTACACTTGGAGTGTGGCACCAGTCCTGACAGTCTCAGGGTTGGCTTTCCCAAGCCCTAATGCTCATGGCTGCCAGAGGCTGGCCATCCCCATCTCAGCAGTCCTTGAAGACACTACTTTTAGAGAACACTTAATGACTAACATTCCAGGGAGGGATGCTGAGTCAGTCATAAACTGTTACTTAATGTTCTCAGTACTCTCTGCAGGAAGGAAAGGAAGTGAGTAATAGGTTTTTTTAATCCCATTCAAAATGCATATTTCCTCCATTTCACAAAATTACACCATCTTTTGACTTTGTGGAAGGCGCAGTGGTTTTGGCATTCATCGCTTCTGGTCACCCCGTAATACTGAGATCATACTCTAAAAAAGCACAAGGCTTAAGAATAAATTAGATAAACTGTTTAATTTCTAAACTAAAAGCTAAAATTTTGAGTATTGGAAAACATTTTTTGAGAGAACACTGGGATGGAACCAGTTGAATTTGAAGTATCTGCAAACTAGCATAGGGGCATTGATGGTTTGGTGTCAGGAGACGGCAGAATTGACGATTTAGGGCCCAGCATGAGAAAAGGACAGAGAACAGGGAAACATCTGGGTGTGCAGGGCGTAGAGCTTGGCTGGAGGAAAGGAAGGAAAGTGGTGATTTCCACAGTGTGGGTGTCACAGAGCAACAGAAGAGACTAGATGAGTTAGGGAATAATAATAATAACAATAAGTATAAACTGCTCCATTAATTAAGCACTTCCTCTTTACCAGGCTGTGCACAGAGCAAACACAGGTAAATGGGAAACATTGTTGTTGTCACCACCAAGCATTTTACATCATCTTATTTAATCCTCCTAATACCCCTACAAGGTAGGCACCATTGTCCTCATTTTGCACGTGAAGAAACTGAGTCAGAGTATTACATGCCCAACCGGCCAACAGTGACAGCCGGAGACGTTGATACAAGTTGGCCCGTCTTAAGGGGCCTCGTGCTTCACTTGTAAGCAGTGAGGCTCCTCTGAGCATGCTATGCTTCCCAAAGGATTGAGAGTCATGGGAGCAAACACTGGCTTTCCTTCACAGAACCCTTGTCTGACTGACAGAACTAGGAGGTTTAGCTCCATGTAAAAGGTCTGTCCCCATAAGACCTGGGGCACCCATTTCCTCATCATCCACACTGAGTGAGCTTTGCCTCTCTCCTCTCTCTTCCAGGGAGGGAGGCAAATACTCGGCTTCTATTTTCCTGGCTTCTGAAAAACAAGTTCTAGCTCATTTGATGTTCTTTATTTTGAGAACAGGAAAATGAATATGCCACGTTTTAGCAAACCACTTACACCACTATTTACTTAGCCTCTCTGTGTTCTCATCTCTGAAATGTGCATAATAATTGCACCCAACTCGAAGGGCAGATATGATAAGACATGAGATGATCCACGGTAAAGGGCTTTTCACGGTGCCTGGCACTAGGTAAACACTCATTAAGTGCTGGCAACTATCATCACTATCATCGACGTCATCATCATCATCATCACCATCTTCAGGCAGCAACCCTCATCACTCTGTGACTCAGGATGGGCTGAGGATGGGCTACCACAGCATTTGAATGAGCACTTCCACAACCCTCAACCTCTATCACCCTCTCCTTTCCCTCCAACAAGCCAAATCCACCATTCTTCAACTGTCCCAACTCAAGTTCTGCCTCTTCCAAAAAGCCTTCCCCAAAGTCACAAATCCAGCTCCTCACCATGGCCTACAAATCCCCCACATGATCTGTGACTTCCACCCACCTCTACACCCATGTCTTCTGCCATCCTCTCCTTGCTCAGTATCCTCCAGCCACCCAAGCCTTCTTCCTTCCCTGAAACAGATCAAGCCAATGTCTGCCTTGGGGCTTTTCACTAAATGTTCCTTCTGCTTGGAAAGCTCCTCCTCTAGGTTCTTCAAATATCTGGCTTCTTCTCAGTATTTAGGCCTCAGCTCAAGTGTCACCTCCTCAGAGAGGCCTTCCCTGAAGGCAGAAATCTCATCTGTCTTTATCAACATTGTATTCTCTATGCCAAGAACACTGACATAGGGGGTGTTCAATAAATACTGACTGACTGACTGACTGACTGACTGAATTATTCTTTACCTCCTCCAAACTCGCGTAGTATTTTACTCTACTCGTTCTTCTGATAATACCATCCTATTCATACACTGAAAATTATTATAGAGCTCACGTGTACTTCGTGTGCCTATTTTATCTCAGTTAGGGTATAGGCTTTGAGAATAGGATCTTAGGTATTAGCGTTCTATACATTCACAGGGAATATATAGAATAGTACTAAGCAAGGAGTAGCTCTGCAATAAATGTTTAGTCAATTTGTTCAAAATCGAGTTCTTCTCCAGTCCAGACAGTCAACATTAATGTCATCCTTTCCGCCATGGAAAGGGACTTAGGCATATGGATTTTGTATTTCTCTCTGTGTTCTTCTCATGACTTCTACTCATCTTGCTTTGTTGGAAGACCAACCAAGGTGTTTAGACTAGGAGTGAAAGAAGAGACTGGAGCTAGAAGCCAGTAATCCAGGAGAAAGGCAACATGCTAAAGACTTGATCAGGAATGCTGGGTGTTTTCTGCCTTAGATACTCTTAAAAATCAGCCATGTTTTAACTCAAAAAAGTACAAAAGATATGTTCTAAATGCCACACAAGTCTTATTCCTGGGGTACTATGGAAATAAGGGGAATTATTAGTGCCACCTGTTGGTGGAAAAGTATTATGAAAAGTAACTGCTTATATGCATAACCCAGACTGAGAACCCATCAGAAAAGTACTACCTGTGGAGGGGCAGCTAGGATAGTGGTCTTCTGACATCTATTTAAAATGAAGTGGCTAGTGGCCTGGACCTGCAGAGCCAGCCACAGTGATGCCAGTGAATGGGGAGCCTCAGACCCATTTAGAAGTGCCAGGTAGGCATAAGTTTAAACTGTCTGAGAAAAACAAGGCCCCCAGTCATGGCATTTACTCAGGCTGGTGGAAAAACTGCAACATATTGCACTGTTTAACACTGAATGAGTGAGAACTAGCAACTTCTTCCAAAACCCAGACTCATTCTACAAAGAATCCACGAGAAATCCAGTAGACTAGACGAAGCTAGAACAACTGTATAGCAAGTACAAAGGTCCGCGAGGTGAAAATAAATTGGAGTTGATGGGATTCAACAGTTTTGTAATGATTTAAACCTAGACCCTATTAGTGTCAGTGTATCATCCTAAGTGTGGGATTTCAGGGCAGCTATTCAATGTGAATTTGGCAAAAAAATTAATTAAGGAGGGGGTGGAATTTGAAGATGGCATGACGGAGCTAGAGTGATAGTTCAGCTCTTTTGCTAAGATTAGAGCAAGAAGGACAAAGTAAACTTCAAAGATTTTTATCATCTTACCTTTACCTTTGCTAAGAGCACTGAGCAAAGGTTAAGATTAAGAAATATTACAATTTAGTTTTATCTGGAAAGGTTAAACTTTGAGATCTTTGGAACAAATTTTTATTGGACTATCACACAAACTAAATCCCAAGGGACACTTGGAAACTTCCACTAGATTTTAGAAATATAACTGCAGATATGTCTACCTATGATGAAGCAGGAACATGGATGGCCTGCTCCTACAGATGATTTTGCAGAATGATACGCAAGGCCAATAGTCACAGGTGGCAAGCACAGCACTTTTTAAGCATAAAATTTAAGCATAAGATTATAAGTGAATTGCATCCTATAAAGAAGGCATTTTGGTCAGTTACTGAGTATCTTTGTCACTGATTGCAGAAGTCATCCTCAACCAGTCATGAAATAACCTCTTTGTTCCACCTGAAGAATACAGTGGCTGACTTTATATATACCATAAGAAATCCCTCAGAAGCTGGCTGCTTGGGAATATTTGAAGATGGATTATTGTAGCTGCTGTTTTTAAGAGAAAGATTTCTGCACAGTATATATACTTACAAAAAAGTAACATAGAACCCATTTGCGTGACTGCAGAATACGCTACAATTCACGACTTAGTGTGAACCCCAGGAGTCACCAAAAGTCCTGTTGAATTATACTATAAATTGAACTGAGAAAACAGTAGGATGTTTTATTTATACAAGTCAAGAAGTGTTAAAAATGTGCCCTAGGGACTTCCCTAGTGGCACAGTGGTTAAGAATCCGCCGGCTTGGGCTTCCCTGGTGGCGCAGTGGTTGACAGTCCGCCTGCCAATGCAGGGGACACGGGTTCGTGCCCCGGTCTGGGAAGATCCCACATGCCGCGGAGCAGCTAGGCCTGTGAGCCATGGCCACTGAGCCTGCGCGTCCGGAGCCTGTGCTCCGCAATGGGAGAGGCCACAACAGTGAGAGGCCCGTGTAC
>NW_006778123.1:542493-605914 GCF_000442215.2 Lipotes vexillifer | reverse complement strand
AAAAAAAAAAAAGAATCTGCCTGCCAATGCAGGGGACACAGGTTCGAGCCCTGGTCCGGGAAGATCCCACATGCCATGGAGCAACTAAGCTCGTGCACCACAACTACTAAGCCTGTGCTCCAGAGCCCGTGAGCCACAACTACAGAGCCCGGAGTTTGCAGCTACTGAAACCCGCGCGCCTAGAGCCCATGCTCCACAACAAGAGAAGCCACCACAATGGGAAGCCTGAGCACCACAACGAAGAGCAGCCCCCGCTCGCCACATCTAGAGAGAGCCCGAGTGCAGCAACGAAGACCCAACACAGCCCAAAATGAATTAATTAATTAATTAATTTAAAAAAAAATAGTGCCCTAAAGAAAATGATCATGTTATCGATCATAACATTTAAAATTTTGGGTGCTGATAATTTAAGATTTATACAATTTTTTTGAACTATCAAATATCAAGATTTACCAAATCTATTCTTGTTTTAATTTTCTCTAGATAGTCTTCTGAAAATCATTCAGTAGTTTTTAACACACCATTGTAGTTCACACACTAATGGCCACATTTAGTGTGCAGTTTCAGAGAAGTTTTCTTTGAACTGTCTACAAGTCAGTGGGCCTATTTTATTTCTAATAATATCTGAACTTCTTAAGAAGTTTCCTATAATATGTTTTTTAAATTATTACATTTGAAAAGGTTTTTTTGAGTGATAAACTGTAAATTTAAATACAAAGTGAATTGTTTCCCTTCAACCACCTATAATATTTATAATATCTAACATCTAGCCTGTTGTAAAAACTATAACTTAAAAAAAAATTATTTATTTATTTTGGTTGCACTGGGTCTCAGTTGCAGCAGGCAGGCTCCTTAGTTGTGGCTCGCGGGCTCCTTAGTTGCACCCCACCAGATCATTAGTTGCACCTCACCGGCTCCTTAGTTGAGGCATGTGAACTCTTGGTTGCGGCATGCATGTGGGATCTAGTACCCTGACCAGGGTTCAAACCTGGGCCCCCTGCATTGGGAACGTGGAGTCTTGACCACTACACCACCAGGGAAGTCCCAAAACTATAATGTTTAGGAGCTAAAATATGCATCATTATCGAATAAAACCAAGATTTTTGTAGACATAAGATTATTCTAAAATTTATACGTAAAGGCAAAGTAACTGAAATAGCTTCATTTGAAAAAGAAAAAAGTAAGAAGAGTCAGTCTGATGCCAAGACTTATTATATAGTTACTGTAATAAATAGTGTATTATTAGTGGAAGGATATACTTGTAGATCAATGGAATAGAATATAGAAACAGAAATAAATTCTCATATATAAACCCAAATGATTTTTGACAAAATTGCAAAAGTAATTCAATAGAAGAAAGACAGCCTTTTCAACAAATAATGCTGGAACAATTAGACTTCCATAGGTCAACCTGAGTCTCATACATTATACAAAAACTATCTCAAAATAGATCATGGACTTAAATGTAAAACATAAAACGATAAAACTTTTAGGATTAAACAGAAGAAAATCTTTGAAATTTAGAGCTAGTCAAAGAGTTCTTTGACTTGAAATCAAAAGCACAATTCATAAAAGGAAAAATGGATAAACTGAACTTCATCATAGTTAAAAACTTTTGCTCTGCAAAAGACCCTGTTAAGAAGATGAAAAGACATGCTACAGATTGGGAGAAAATATCTGCAAACTACATATAAACAGTAAAAACAGTAACAAACAAACTACATAACAAACACTAAAAAACAAAGGCAGGGCTTCCCCGGTGGCGCAGTGGTTGAGAGTCCACCTGCCGATACAGGGGACACGGGTTCGTGCCCCGGTCTGGGAAGTTCCCACATGCCGCGGAGTGGCTGGGCCCGTGAGCCATGGCCGCTGAGCCTGCGCGTCCGGAGCCTGTGCTCCGCAACGGGAGAGGCCACAAGAGTGAGAGGCCCGCGTACCACAAAAAAAACAAAACAAAAAAAACAAAGGCAATTCAATTAGAAAATGGTGCTGTGATGATCAAACGTGAATATGCTTAGAAATAGAAAGGAAGAGTTACATTAGGATGTTGGAGATTTGCAGGTTCTCATTGTTGCCCTTTTCATGCGTGTATATGTAGAAATGCTCAGCCTTTCAGTCCCCTTAAAAGGGGAATTTCCCCTTTTGTGTGAGTCTAGGGAAAGGCAGGGTCCTAAAACCCCCTATGGAAGCAGAAAGGGACCAGATATTCCCAATCACTAACCATGAACAAGGTGCTAGACATGTAACCCAGTCTCAACCTATCGGATACTCCAGCCTGGGACTTCATGAATCTGGAGGGAGTGACCCTAGGAAAAGGGCAGTCACAGTGGTGGTAGTGGTGATGCTTCCCCTGGAGTGACCTTGATTTGTTCTCTGCTGCAAACTTCCCTTGGGTCGTGCTCACTTTTGAAGCCCCATTCTCCAGCTTTTCCATCAATTCTGGGAAGCACCCAATATCTTCACCCTGTAAATTGCTTTTCTGCTTAAATTAGGCCAACCCATCTTCTGTTGTTGCACCTAAGAACCTTTACTTAATGATGGTGTCATGGGGCAGGAGGGGATTACTAAATTTCTCCTACAGCACAGCATTTTAAAGTCACTCATTCCTAGGCAGGTCTAACAAAGAGATGGGGCCATCCTGGAGTTTCTCTTGCCCCTAATATCAAAGCCTTCCTTGATTTGCTATCCCTTTTCAAGCAATTTTATCCTGAGCCCCTCTGGATCTTACTCTCATCTCATTGGGATATGCCACCTAATTTACAGATGTATTTAAATTTTGTATTATAAAAGTAATATGTTTGTCTGATTTTTTTTAATTCCATCAATGCAGAAGGGATGAAACTTACAGTAAAAAAAAAAAAAAAAAAAAAAAAAAAAAAAGAAAGCAACTCCCCCCAAATTCTTCCCAGTCTTACTCCCCAGAAAGAAGCACTATTAATAATTTCTTGTGATACATAATGTTTTGATGTTGGACATTCTAATGCCAAACTGTCCTCATCCAAACCCTTCTTTACTTTAAAAATACCACCAACGAGTGGTTAGGAACAAAAATGATCCAAGTGAAATGTTAGCTAAGAAACTGACATTATGGTAAAACTAATCACAGTAAAATGATCAACAAAACAGCCAGTGTGTCAAAAATGACCCGAATCGGTGCACGGCAACCTCAGAGGACCACTCTCAAGAAAACAAGGTGGAATTAGTGCTGACTCCTGTCTCACAGACAGGATAAACACGATACGCTTCCATATCTTGGAAGCAATTCAAATTCAATCAAACTCTGTTGCATAACTCAAATATTCCAAACACTACCTAGATCTCTGCTTCTAGTAGCTTAAAATAACACCCCCTCAACATGTTCTTACCAACCTGTATCTAATTTGACATAAGCTAAATTCTATGCTTAACCTTTGAATTCTGGGCAAAAAACATCTAGATGGATCCAGCCACTCTAACCTTTCTGATATCTCAACAGCACCTTAAAGCAATGGTTTTCAAACTCAAAACCCCCAAATATCAGCATCACCCGGGGACTTGTTAGAAATATAAATGCTTGGCTTGCACCCCAGGAGTACTGAATCAGAAATTCTGTGGGTACAGCCCAATGTGAGAACCACTTCTCCAAAGCCTTACAAACTGCAAAAATCCAAATATACTCTTGAGAGTCAAGAAAGTTGGGGAAGGGGAGATCCTTCTCATTGCTTTATATTTCCCCCGAAGTGGCTCTTTTCATCCTTCACCCTTCTTTCTCTTCCTGGCACTCTGAGTGTCTCCTTGGGAAATCAGTCACTCATCAGAGAGGGTCACTAATATCTGGTTTCTCAGAGCTCTCTGTACGGGAGGGCTCTGAAGCTGCACTAGGCCCAGTAGGAAAGCGAGTCAGAAGTTATCAATGAGGTAAGTCCACTCAATGACACTGACCATGAGCTCAGGAAAGAAGGGGAGGGACATGGCCAATATCAGGGGCTTGACTCTCTTTGTTGTAAACAATGTGATCGGCACATGACAGTCATGACTTGGCCTGCAAAGGCCAGTTTTAAAGTTCACTCCACTGGAAGATATTAGTCATCTAACTAAACCTCCCTCTTTGGTGTTCCTCCAGGTCAACACACTTTGCAACCCAGTGATGCACATTAGAATCACCTGAGGAGCTTTTTAAAAACTCTGTGATGCCTGGGTACTGCCCCTGGAGGAGCTTCCGATGTAGCTAGTTTGCCCGGTGGGGGGGGCACGGCATACCTCAAATACTCCCCAGGAATTCTAATATGCAGCCAGGACTGAGAACCCCTGCAGCCCGTGGTTTTCACAGTTTGGTAGCCAAACCAGCACAACCTCGTCCCCCAGGATTATATTAGAAATACAAATTCTCAGGCCTCAATCCAGACTCATTAGATCAGAAACTCTGGCGGTGGGGCTTAGCAATTTCACAAGCCCTACAGGTGATTCTCATGCACAATAAAGTTTGAGAGTCATTGACTGCGCCCTGCTCACACCTCATTTAAGAGCCTTACCAGGAGGAGATTCTGGAAAAGCAAGCGCTAGCTCTATCTGCACTCAAGATCACAGTTTGCAGTTTTTAAAGACAAAAACAACTTCTTCACTTTTATAAGCCAAGTGAGCTAATAATAATTCCAGCTTGTCTTTCATTTTAGATAACCATGGAAGGTGTTAATTGCTGTTTCTGTCTGCTTTAAACATTACATCATAATTTTAACCTAGCAATTCCTAGAGTGTATTTGTGTGCTGCTGAATGATTTTAAGAGTGTCACAGTGATACGGGGAGCAAGCCGAAGCAAGCTGCGCTGGGCACGGGAGGAAATGGAAAGGTAATTAAATATTATCTGGCTATGTTCTCCACTAAGCTGGAAATGCTCTCCGGGTTTATAGATTGAGCAAATCAGTAAGGGAAATGGGGACAAGTTTCTTGACATTTTTGTTTCAAGTCCTTTAAACAACTTTGGGATCTAACTGTCCCAGGAAATAGACCAAGTGAAAGCTTGGCTATATGAATCAAAGATTTCACGCCACAGTTTTTGGTTACAAAATCCTTTATCATCCATATTTATCAGCCATCCCTCAATTAAATCTCAAATCAATAAGGTAGTGTTCCCTTTCTTGCTGTATAGGAGAGAAACCTACATCACAACTAGGGAGGAAGCCACATGACAGAGCTCTGGAGCCTCACACATCCTGGGTGCTAGCTAACCTCTCCTCTGAGCTGCTGATTGCCCCTCAGAAAAAAGTGCACTGAAGACAAAGGCCCTGTGGCAGTCTCTATCGAGGCAGGAACTATTAGAGAAAGAGAGAAAGAATAAAAACCTTCTGTGGGCATAACACAGAACTACTCTGGACTGGAAGACATTATGTGAGGGCCCAGCAGCACAGACGAGGCGGAGCCATCAGGAAAACAGGCAGAAACACTCAGGTTTATGCCCGAAAATTGCAGCTTTCCTACTTAGGCATTTTAGAACCAGAGAGTTGTATTTCAAGTCCACCTGATGTTAAATATTACTCTATTCTACAGAGTTTGGCTCTTTTGCCCTTTGTTGCAAACCTTCCTCACTTTGAGTACAGCTTTGCTACAAAGGAAGACCAGTAGTTTGCCTCAACCCCAAGGCAAGTTCAAAGCCAACTTCACTATGCTATCAGCTGAAGGCCAAACCCCCTGAGATCAGGAGAGTCAGGGTGGAAATGAATCTAAGTATCTTATCAAGAATTTCATTGTTTCATAATATGCATGTTCCCCACAATAAAAGTAACTTATTTTTGGATTGTATTAAAATAACATACATCATGGTTAAAAAACGTTTTTATAAACTAAAATAGCATAAGGACAAAAAGTAAAAGTCACTTGAAATTCCACCACCTTGAGATAACTATTTGGGTGTCCATCCTTTGATTCTCTTTCCATCTATGCCTCTGCATAGATCTGTAAAACGGTATGGCAGTTCCTTAAAAAATTAAACAGAATTACCATATATCCAACAATTTCATGTCTGGCTATACACCCAAAAGAACTGAAGGCAGGGACTCAAACAGGTATTTGTACACCAACACTCATAGCAGCATTATTCCTTATAACCAAAAGGTTGAAACAACCCAAATGTCCATTGATGGAAGAATGGATAAACAAAATGTGGTACATACATACAATGGAATATTTTGAAAGGAGGGAAATGCTGACATGTCACAACATGGATGAACCCTGAAGACATTATGCTAAGTGAAATAAGCCAGACACAAAAGGACAAATATTATATGATTCCATTTATGTGCTGTACATAGAGTGGTCAAGTTAATAGTGACAGAAAGTAGAATCACAGTTGCCAGGCGCTGGGGTAAGGGGGGTAAATGAGTAAATATTGTTTAATGGGTACAGAGCTTCGATTTGGGAAGATAAAAAAGTTCTAGAGCTAGACAGAGTTGATGGTTGTACAATGATGTGAATGTAACGAATGCCACTGAAATGGACAGTTAAAAATGGTTAAAATAGTAAATTTTATATTACGCATATTTTACCACAATAAAAAATTAAGTTATAAAATATTACTAATGCTACTTCCTAAAAATTATGCCATAGTTATCTTTTAAATACCATGCAGTAACAAAAAAGGAAGGGAAATATATTTAGATTCCAAAGTTTTGGTGACTGGACTCTAGAACTCTATAGACACACTGACCAATTCCAACTCGTCAGGTATAAATAAAAACACCAGGAAATGGTCCCTTGATAAAAGAGGTTACTACACCCTCTATTTTATGAGTATAACTTCAGTGGCTGACACGGTACACTAAATTCTTTTTCGGTGCAGAGTAGTCAAGAAAACTTGTGTTTCTTCTTCCAATAACTATAAAGCCTACATTGGTCCCTTAGATTTCAGTGGACACTAGCCAGCAGTAAATCATGACTAATTAACCAGTAAGTAGTTAGCCCTGTGGTAGACTGACACTGAGACTTGGAATATAGAATCATAAGACCTGGGATTTATAACCCACCTATGGAGAAAAGATTACCACAAATAAACCAAGATGGAGGTTATGAAGGGCTAAAACTAAAGTCACTCACATAGAATATGTGATGCACCCCTTCCTCTATTCCCAAATTAGACATCAAATTTCCTTATTCACTGGAAGCATAGCCCCTGTATTTTCCCAACAAAGAGTAAGGTATTTCCCTATCTGTCATAGCAGTCTCTGCTCAGGACCAGAAATATCCCTCTACTACGCCTCAACACAGCCTCTGTAACACTCAAGTCAGCTCTTGGAAATGGGTGGTATATCTGGGAATCTCTGGAGCTGGGGAAGGCATCACTGCCAGGAGCTACAAAATGATAAAGATTTCTTTCCCTCCTCCAAGACTGGGATAGAGAATGGAGTCTTGCTGACAATCATACAAATGAGGAGAGTAAGACAGAGAAAGAGCATTAGGTAAACTGAGGAGAACAGAGAAACTTCTAAGATGATGGTTTTCAACCTTAGCTGCAAGCTGGAATTACCCGGGGAGCTTTAAAGATATACCCATGGGCTTCCCTGGTGGCGCAGTGGTTGAGAGTCCGCCTGCCGAGGCAGGGGACATGGGTTCGTGCCCTGGTCCGGGAAGATACCACATGCCGCGGAGCGGCTGGGACCGTGGGCCATGGGCACCGAGCCTGCGTGTCCGGAGCCTGTGCTCCGCAACGGGAGAGGCCACAACAGTGAGAGGCCCGCGTACCGCCAAAAAAACAAAAAACGAAAAACAAACAAAAAAGATATACCCATGCCTGCATCCTTCCCTCACCCTAGTCTTTCCCCATTGAGATTATTATTCTACCTGGGATTGTGATCTGGCCATCAGGATTTCTTATAGACTCACCATGTGAGTCTAATTTCCAGGCCTGGGAACCACTGCTTTACGGGAAGGAGAGCTTCCTCATCCTTCAGTCAGTCTTCTGGAGACCCTGACTGGGACCTCAATTTACTGTAAGAGCTAATGACTTTAAAAAAAAAAAAAAGAGCTAATGACTTTAAAAAGTTTAAATGGTCTTGAAAAATTGCTCTCCAGTACAATACAGAAGATGTGACCATAATCCATCACTAGAGGGCAGTTTCTTCATTGTCAACACTTAATTAAGGCATTGCCTCAGGTTAATTTACTCAGGTTCCTCCCTTAATTTTAAAAAAAAAAAAAGGCAAAGCTGCATGATGACATTTTAATGAAGGTATACTACAGCCTGACTTTCATAAACGTCAATTCCTGCCTACTTATGAAATGAGAGTTTGAGAGACTAATATTAAAAAAGCTCTGTGTCCTTCCATCTGTCACATGCCCTCCTCCTAAAGGGTTTGTACTGTATGGGGTATATTGTTTTCACAAAGTGTATGGCTTTGCTGTGTTAACCTATGTTTCCAAACAGGAGGTAGGGCTTGACAGTAACCGATTAAGATCTGATTACTTTCTGTCTCAGAAAATGAGACAATAAATGTCTCAGTTTTTAAAATCCTTTGATTTTTGTATCCTGAAATAGAAATCTGGCATTTGTAACAAGCTTCTAGCTGCTGCCAATGCTGAGACTGCTGGTGGAGAACCACACTGAGCAGTGGGAGGTAGAGAACCTCGGGGCAGATACCAGACTCCTCCTCTGAAGGTATCCCCAGATGTTAATTCACATGCTGATGACATGTCTGTCTGTCTGTCTATCTATTCCCATGAAGACAGAACGATCACAAATCCAGTGGATCCAGGTTGACTATACTACATCAGAATCACTTGGTTCCTTCTTAAAAACAAAGACTTTTAGTCCCAACCCCTGGAGATCAGTACTTCTCAAGTGGGGCCCAGGAATTTATATTTTTTTAACAAGCACCCAGGAGATGCCGCAAGAGCCCTTTGCTTTTGAAAATCACTGTTGCTCAAATGTTTTTACTTTACAGACAGAGACTGAGGACAGAAAAGAGAAAGGGAACTTTCAAAGTTAGTGACAGAACAAACTAGGATCCAGACTCTCCTGGCCTTACTAGATTGAGGCATTACTGCTTATAAGGAGTTAACACGTGTGCTCGATTCTGATTCTTTCACTATAAGACGTATGTAGTAACTAGCTTCCAAAGATGGTCTGCAATGAACCAGGACTCTTGACATTCACACCCACGTGTTGTCCCCTTCCCACGTTCAATCTGGGCTGGCCCTGAAACTTGCTGAGACAGATAGAATGCTCTGGAAGTGATGTTGTGTAACTCCAGAGGCTGAGCCTTCAGAAGTTTATAGCGTCCACGTCCTTCCATCTTGGAACACTCCATTTTGAACCCAGACCCAATTCTGTGAGGGAGCCCAAGCAACCACTGGAGAGGTCCACATGGGGAAGAACCAAGGCCCAGGTCAACACCCTTAACTGAGCTCCCAGACAACAGCCATCACTACCTTCCCAGTTATGTGAATGAGGCCACTTTGGACCTTCTAGTCATCCATCCCAGTGGGTATTATACTACAAGAGATGACTGAAAAGACAGGAGAAGAAATCCCCTTACCTGTTAGGCTGGAAAGAGATTCGGTCATAGCCCGTGAGTTCACACAAATCCTTCTCAAGTTCTCGAAAAAGCTGCTGGTACCCTTGAGCTTGGTCCAGAGGCACAAAGGGGTGGATGTTTGCAAATTTTTTCCATGTGATAGGCTGAAGAGCAAGGAGGGAGGAAACATACACATATGTACATATTGTAATAGTAATAACAAGACTAACTTTAATAATGATGATGATGATAGCAACAGCTAACACAAAGAGTGCTTACTATGTGCCAGGCACCGTTCTAAGCACTTTAAATACATTCATTCATTTAACTCTTACCACAATCTTACGGGGTAAGTACTATTACTGTCTTCATCTTACAAGTGGGTCACAGAGGCCCAGAAAGGGAACTTATACAAAAGTATAACCATTGCCTATTTTTTCGGGAACAAAAAGGCCCCTGAATAGATTTATATCCATGAAACCCAATGAGCTGTTTCAGGCATGGTTTATTCAAACTCTTACATAGCACATATATCATTCTTTTTTCATGAAGCAGAACAAAACACCAACATAAAAGCAAATGGGGAAAATCCTCCTATTAGAATATAAAATGATTTTCTTTGCCTGATGTGATTTGTCATATCAGCCTAATCCTATGGAAAAAAAGAAACATCCTAGCCTAGTAGAGATACTTACCAAACACCATAGCAGGGGACACAAATCTTCTGTTGATACAAGAAAAAAATTAAAACCTCAAATCTCTACCTTTCTGGCACTGAGAAAGGATTTCTAGAAAGAAGGCTTACGGTTCTTAATTCTATCTGAGCTTAACAACTACAAACTGATAAAAGCTTTCAACATGGCAGGTTTAAAAGGGTGGTGGGGGGAGTTGGGGAAGGTAGGAAGACATAAACACTATATGTTTAATTATTTTAATATTTAAAAATAATTTCACCCATAAATTTAAATGATCAGGTTGTGATAAAGTTAGGGTTTCTGCCAAGATTGTTGAAGAGCAAGGTAAAGGATTACTAAAGCAGTTGTTAAATCACAGTCCCAGGAGCAGCTTTCTCTAGTTATCTGCTTATGTATAAGCCAAGACACCGCCTCTGCTAAGTTCCCTTTTAACAGAAGTGACCTACTTACTGTGAGTTCAGATGAACTGTTGAGCTTCATGGTACAGGACCCCTTTAAGAAGCACAGCCAAAGTGTATTACGTTAGTGACATCCTATGGTCTATCTGATCGGCCCTCCCATCTCCCCGAATGGTCACCCATTCATCCCTCTTGCAGCATATTAGATGTGACCCAAAGAGGTGGGTTCAGGGTGGGGTGGGAAGTGGAAATAAAGGCAATAATTACCAGCGGAATCATGCTATGAACAAGGGAAATGTCTTTGTTTTCCAGTCTCTTCATATATCGGACAATATTTGTTTCTGAGTGATAGCTGTGAACATAAAACACATGGTTTAGGCCAATATAGTTAGGTAAGAGCCCATTCACATCCTTCTAAAAGGTAAGACACCCTGAGATCTACCTTCAACATACAGATCAAATTAGGCCATGGACAACATGCCAACAAAGCATCAGAGGGAAGGGCGTGTACCCCCCATGAAGCTCAGAGGATGCTCTAGGACAAGAAGCTGCCTGTGGGCCTGAGAGGAAGAGTTGGAAAGAAGAGGATGTTGAGTTCCTGGGTATGATGTTCAGCCTGGCAGCTATGCATCAAAACTCCCATCTTCTTGAGAGTAGAATTTGGGGTTATAGTGTCAAGGGAGCACAGCCACCAGGAAATAAGGTGTGCTTCGCCCAGGTTAGAATTGGGATTTAGTAGTGAGTCAGGCTGAGCCACAATAAACCAGGCCATGTCATGGTCAGAATGCCATAGTAGAAGCCACTCTTTACCATGCTCCCAAGCCACAGCACACAATGTACAAGTCACACAAACTACACAAACCTGTTGAACACCTGATGTGTGAGGAATGGACTAGTTCTCTTGAAGGCAGTCCCTAGAATACCTCTCTGTTCCTCACCCATGCTTTCAGCAACCAGCTCCTGCATGGAGAGACCACAGAAACTGAAGGGCAGGAAGCATGCCTGGAACCACATGTGAAGAAGCTTCCATTCAGCGTGTATTCTGACAGAGCACCAGAAATTCCCTACCATCCAACCTCCCACCTCCCTGACCACCCACCCCAGGGATATCTGGCACAGTGCAGTGACAGCTGTCAGGGGTCACGCATTGTGGCAATTCTCCAAAACACTGTTTTTAAGTTCTGTGGAACTTAGCCACAGTGAGCAAAGAAAAGTGAACAATTTTTACTGCCAAAGAAAAAAAGTTGACATCCCCTGCATGTTCCTTGAATAATGAAGCAAGTACCAGTAAACTATTTTAAAGGGCTATCTAAAAAGTGATGACCATAACACTCACGTAAAGATTCTCACTTGACATTGCTCTTTTATCTTGGAGAACAATTCTAATAAAACACAAGTGCCAAGACCATTCAGTGCGAGAAAGGACAGTCTCTTCAACAATGGTACTGAGAAAACTTGATATACACAAGCAAAAGAATGAAGTTGGATCCTTATCTTATAGAATATACAAAAACTAATTCAAAATGGATTAAGGGGGCTTCCTTGGTGGCGCAGTGGTTAAGAATCCGCCTGCCAATGCAGGGGACACGGGTTCGAGCCCTGGTCCGGGAAGATCCCACATGCCGCGGAGCAACTAAGCCCGTGCGCCACAACTACTGAGCCCATGTGCCACAACTATGGAAGCCCTCTCGGGCCTAGAGCCTGTGCTCCACAACAAGAGAAGCCACCACAATGAGAAGCCCGCGCACCGCAACGAAGAGCAGCCCCTGCTCGCTGCAACTAGAGAAAGCCCGCATGCAGCAACGAAGACCCAATGCAGCCAAAAATAAATAAATAAATATATATATATTTTTTTAAATGGATTAAGGACCTAAATTTACAAGCTAAAACTCTTAGAAGAAAGTATAGGGGCAAATCTGCATGACCTTGGATTTGGCAATGGTGTCTTAAATATGACACCAAAAGCATGAGCAACACAAGAAAAAATACAGTGCACTTTTGTGCATTAAGGGACACTATCAAAAAATTTTTTTAAATTAAAAAAAGGGACACCATCAAGAGAATTAACAGATAACCCACAGAATGGGGGGAAATATTTGCAAATCATATATCTGATAAGCATTTAATATCCAGAATATATAATGAAATACATGGCTTGTTCCTCATTCTGCTGAGAGCCCTCAGTGGTTGCCCTGTAAATATTCTTCAAATGCATGGAACAAATACCTGTGATTAAATTTACCGCAGAGTTCTACAGGGAAGATATTATTCAGTCTTATTTATTAATTAAAGATTAAAAGAGAACAGTATAATACTTTTTTGACGATTTACATTTGTTATCTGATACTGAAGTCATCTCTCAAAGAGGACTCAGACAACCAGGACAGCACTGATCAGCACTCCGGAACCTATTTCTGTTTCCTTTCATTGACTCATTTAACAGATATTTATTAAGTGGCTCCTATGCTCCAGGCCTTGTAGAGTGCTGTGATGAACACCTTGCCACAGGTCTAGGTAGGTGACGTCTCTCTTCCATCCCACAGACTCTCCTGCTCACATGTCCCTGCTATTTCATCATTTTAGAAGCCAACTCAGTCTTACTGAACTGTTTCTAGTTCTCATATAACCTCTCTCCTCCTAGCCTTTGTGGCTGCTTTTCCCAGTGTCTGGAACACCTCTGGCCCCATCCTGCTTCTTCTCAACTGTGTCTGGATAGCTCCTACTCATCTCTCAGGTCTCAGCTTAGGACAGTTTCTTCCAAGTGTTGGTGAGAAGCCCCCTCCACTCTGTGCTCAGAGAACATCTCTGGACAGTGCCCATCATAGGACATCATCTGGATTGCAGTCTTGTGCCTGTTTGGGTCCTCATTAGACTATAAGCTCCAAAAGGGCGGGAAGTATGTCTGATTTACCACTAGCCTCAGGGCACAGCATAAGACCCGGCACATATCAGGTCAGTTTTCCCAGAATCAACATAACCAAGATGCCAATGCCATGAATCTTTGTATTAGGAATAGTTTCAATTAAACACCATTAACAATCCTTCCAACTAGCCTTGCAGCTCAGTCCTGGCTAGGGCCCATGGCAGTGACCTCTAACTATCAGCAGTCACAGTAGCAAGGGACAATCGGTGGCATAATTTTAACGCAGGCCACCTAATGTCATTCCTTCTCCCCCTCACCCTCACACTCAGGCCCACAAGAAGCAAAGCCATCTGTGACACCTCCTCAAATAGTCATTATGAGGAATGTGAATTTTGATTTACTTACTGCAGATGACTCACAGCCGAATATCCACAACAAGTCATCCAGATCTTTTTCATTGACTGTTTCATCAAGAGAAATACCAAGCTATAGAAATGAAAATGAAAGGGAAAACATCAGCTCTAAACGCCAAGATCAGTGCAGAAACTCCAAGAGAGGTCAAAGGGGAGAAAGTGCTGGACAAAAGTCTCAGTTGTTCTAAAATAACAGGGTATCATTATGTCCAAGTTGGCCCTTGGGCAAAGTAGGCTGGACCAGTCCCAAACGTTAAAAGATTGAGAGTTTTACAGCCACTTCTGGACTCTAAAAGAGTCCAGATGGCTGTAGGGCACTCCTTTTGGTACTAGATACGCTCACTTTTTTCTTCCCTTAACTTACCTTATCATATCACTTATCATAGCCTTTACCTTGAACAGTCATACTGTGAACGAAGGAGTATTATGAGCAAAATATGTGACTAAGAGTCCCATATATGAAAACACAACATCTTAAGGAAAGCTGACAATGGATTATCATTTAAAAGGCCACAATGTTCCAAACTGGAAATGAAAATTGTTTACAAAGAAGTTGTGCCCAAAGGTCCAATACTGATTTGTTTTTTAAATAAAGAGAAATTTTAACGAAAAAAGTCATAAAAATTTATAGAATTTGTACAACAAACAAACAAAACTGAAAGTCTGACTTACTGTGAGATCCTCAAACAGCCGAATATTTATTTGCCGCTGAGCAGCCCTGCCCAAGACCTCCTTCACTGAGCAGCCACACTGAATCTTCAAAGTGTCAAAGAACAAGTCATGCTGGAGTTGGTGTCCTGCTCTCTTGAGACCTAGATAAGACAGGATAGCCACCAGTCTCTAAGTAGAAACCAGACCCTCTGCCACTGACACCTGACAGAAGTAAAGAGGTAAATCCTACTACGGTCTGTTCGTACCCAGTGTTTTGGTCGGTGCTTTTTTTAAAAAAAGTAGGACTTCCCTGGTGGCACAGTGGTTAAGAATCCGCCTGCCAGTGCAGGGGATACGGGTTCGAGCCCTGGTCCGAGATGATCCCACATGCCACGGGGCAACTAAGCCCATGCACCACAACTACTGAGCCTGCGCTCTAGAGCCTGCAAGCCACAACTGCTGAAGCCCATGCACCTAGAGCCCGTGCTCCAGAACAAGAAAAGCAACCGCAATGAGAAGCCTGTGCATCGCAGCAAAGAGTAGCCCCTGCTCGCCGCAACTAGAGAAAGCCTGCGTGCAGCAACGAAGACCCAACACAGCCAAAAATAAATAAATAAATATATTATTTTTTTTAAAAGGTAAATGTTTATTATTATGCTACAGAAAGTTGTGAAATACATATAAAAATGGAGAAAAAAATCACCATAATCACCATCCAGAAATAACTAGTGGTTACTTCTTGGTATAGATTCCTCTAGAAGGGTGTGTGTGTGTGTGTGTGTGTGTGTGTGTGTGTGTGTGTGTGTGTGTGTGTGTGTGTGTGTGTGTGTGTGTGTGTGTGTAATATATCACGTACATATACTTCTTTACCCTTTTTTAAAAAATTTAATGTATCATGAAGATTTTGCTTTTCTACAGATCAAAACCCCTATCATTATTTTTAATGGCTATATAATATTCAAACTTAAATTATGTACCATAATTTAACTAATTACTTATTATTGGACGTTTAAGCTGTTTCCAAGATTGTGCTGTTGTAAATAATGTTTCAATGCATACCCTTTACATCGTTATCTGATTATTTCCTTTAGATACATTCCTAGAATTTCTGTATCAAATTGTTAAGCGCATTTTAAAAGCTTTTGACACAGATTGCTTAAGTGCCTTCATAAAAGTCATACCAATATCAGGATTCTTTTTAATCTCTGCCAATGTAATGAGAGAAACACTATTTTTTTCTTTCAATTTACATTTCTTTGATTAATAGTGAGGTTGAAATTATATATGTTCATTTGTATACTTTCTTTTAAAATTACATTTAATGTCCTTTGTCCAGTTTTCTCTCAGGGTGTTCATTCTTCTTGTGTATGGGGTGGGGGGACTGAGGAAGAGCTCACTATATTAAATATATTAACACTCAGTCTGTCATAGATGTTGAAAATATTATTCCTAGGTTTTTATTTGACTTTTAATTTTGCATGTAGTATTAGACATGCAGTGAGTTTTCAATTTTATTTACTCACATGTATCAGTCTTGTTACAACCACAAGTTTTAAAACAGAAAACGGACTCACCTTCAGACAAAATCAAAGTGGCATTATGTACCCTCCTAGCAATATGTTCCAGCCCATGGGACCCATGGTAGATTGCAAACATTGCAGCCATATTCGCCAAGAGAGCCTAAAACGACAAAGAGCTTTTAAAGAATCATGTTCAACAATGTGATATCAGGAAGATGATGATTAGTGGGAGGGACTGTTGTTCTGACTTGAGATGCCAAAACTAAAAGCAGGTACAAAGCAAAATGATCAGACTCCATGCCTTCTCTATGATAGCTGGAGACCATTTATAAACTGCCCAACCATCTGAGGGGTAAATACAGCATCCAAGACACCCTAGCGTCACTATACTAAACCTTTGAATGTGACCATTAGTAAGGCGCTCCATCCATGCAACATAATCATCCCATAAAGGGGAAGATCAGGCTGTCATCAGACATGGAAATGCAATATTTAATGTTGGAAGATAGTGGAACAACAAAGACCTCAGGGGAAAACAGTGAGATCTAAGAATTTTATGCTCAATAATACAGTTCTTCAAGGATAAAAGAAAAATGTTCAAACACACAAGAACTCAGGGAGTATAATTCTCTTGAAGCCTTAAATAAAGCACTAGAAACTGAATTTCAGCCAACCAAGAGGTGAATGGTGAATCTATGCAAAGAACCACCAAAGATGAAAATGCAGGACGCAGGGGAATAAAACCAAAATGAGTTGGCAGGAGATATATTAGGAAGGGAAAACCAAAACCTACTGGCTTATTCCCTGCTGACAGTAAGGTCACTTTCTCAGGTAAAGATATCTCTTCCTGACCACTGACTGAAGTTTCACAAAAATATTTACAGGGAAGTGTGTATCCTAGTGTGACAGAGAATAGGAAAGAATGGCACTAGAATCTCTCAGAGACTCAGGGATGGAATTCAGCATAGGGAGCAAGGAAGGGACCACTGTCATGGCATCTTGGGTCAGGGAGGAGGATAAAAAGAGGATGGCAAGGCTCAGAAACCAAAATGAGGGCCAATGTGTGGGAAAATCATGGAGGGCCACCTCCTGTCTCTCCTCTCTCTCGCCCTATCCCTCACCTGCTTTTCCACCCTAGATCCTACCAACCAGCAGCCTCTAACCATGCAATATCACCCTAGGTAACTGACCCAAACTCTAATCTCAGACTCCTCACCTGCTTAGTCCATTCAATTCTCCCACAGCCCCTCCCATCTCACTGGTCCAGCACCATGGTTTCTATGAGTTTCCAGTCCCACTAAAGTGACTTTTGTCCTAATGTACTAGGTCAGCAGTTCAAGGTCCACCTTCACGTTCAATCATCCCAAGGTGGGAAGGGGCACATTACAGAACAGAAACACTACTCAGCTGAGAAACACAGTGCTTTAAAGTTGGATGATGTTCAATATCCGATCTATTTTGTTAGGTACACATTTCCTCTGTGAGGCTGTTAGAAGGAATCTCTCTGGGGTCACTGCAAAAATGCCAGAAAGTGAAATCGGAGTCAATAAAGAAAATGAGGAAAAGAAGACATCAGAGAACACAGCAGTAGACTTTCTTGGACCAAGTGCCAGAGAGGGTACAGACACTCTTGTGGACTCTGCATAACAATTAGAAATAAATACAGAAGAACCACAACACATTATAGCTATGGAGAGGGCATGTCTGAAGTAAAACATCCATAATATAGTGTATCATGGCTCATGGCTATGCTGCCTGGGAATCAAAACTCAGGCTTGATGTTCACAGAATGCTCTGGAAGCCTCCCATCACAGAAGCCTTGTGGAGGTTGGTTCATGTCACTTTTTAAACTAGAGATTATTCTTTCTACAAACAGGAGACTGTATCAACCAACTGACCAACAAATTAATGAAAAGTATGAAGTCACTTTTAGAAATCTTGGTAAGGCATTAGAATATCAAAGGAAGTTCAGAGAAACAGACAGACCAAGAAGATTCAAATTTCTTTGATAATCTGACAAACAACATAATTAGGATACTTAATCAAAAGTGAATCATGGGGACTTCCCTGGTGGCGCAGTGGCTAAGAATCCGCCTGCCAATGCAGGGGACACGAGTTTGAGCCCTGGTCCAGGAAGATCCCACAAGCCCGTGCACCACAACTACTGAGCCCACACTCTAGAGTCCGCAAGCCACAACTACTGAGCCCATGTGCCACAACTACTGAAGCCCACACACCTAGAGCCCGTGCTCCGCAACAAGAGAAGCCACCACAATGAAAAGCCCGTGTGCCGCAGTCAAGAGTAGCCCCTGCTCGCTGCAACTAGAGAAAGCCCGCATGCAGCAATGAAGACCCAATGCAGCCAAAAATAAATAAATAAAATAAATAAACTTATTTAAAAAAAAGAAGTGAATCATGAAAGGATGCTCAAAATCATTAGTTATTAGGTAATTGCAAATCAATCCCACAGTGAGATATCACTTCATACCCACTAGGACAGCTATAACCAAAAAGAGGAACAATAACAAGTACAGGTGAAAATGTGGAGAAATTACAACCCTCATATATTGGTGGGGGGAATGTAAAATGGTGCAGCCACTTCAGAAAAGAGTCTGGAAGTTCCTCAAATAGTTCAACATAGAGTTACCAATGACCCAGAAATTCTATTTCTAGGAATATACCCAAGAGAACTGAAAATATATGTCCCCACAAAAACTTATACACAAATGTGCATAGCAGCCTTATTCAAAGTACCCCAAAATGGAAGCAACCTAAATGCCCATCAATTGATGAATGGATTAACAAAATATGATGTATCCATACAATGGGATATTCTTTAGCCATAAAAAAGAATGAAGTTTTGATTCATGATACTGTAGGGGTTCCAAACAGGCCTCCCTAAGATCTGCCACTTTAGCTGTGGATTATTTTGAGTTCAGGCAATGGGGACCTTCTGGGCTCAAGAGAAACTACTGCTCCTCCCTTAACTGCCCAGAAGAATTTAAATTGAAGATTTTTCCCAGAAAAGGAGTTATTACCAAAGATAAATTTTATCTAAGTGGTCCCATCTATACGGCAGAACAAACAACTAATTACCAAACATCTTGTTCTTCTTATCATCCAGTGAATGGCCCTCCCATGCTTGGAAGCACCTGGCCCCTATCCTATTCCTTAGCCCAGGATGACATGTATAACCTTATTTACTTTTCTGTCCTTTAACCTCTCATGTATGTGGGGTCTCTGAGCCTCTCATATATGTGGGGATCCTGTATATATGTATAAAATGTCATTTTCTCCTGTTAATCTGTCTCATATCAATTTAATTCTTAGACCAGCTAGAGGAACCTAGAAGGTTAGACGAAAATTTCTTTTTTCCTTCCCAATTCTACAACGTGGACGAACCTTGAAAACTTTACCTCAAATGAAAGAAACTAGGCACAAAAGGCCACATATTGTATGATCTCATTTATATGAAATATCCAGAATAGGCAAATCCATAGAGACAGAAAGGAGACAAGAGGTCACCAGGGGCTGAAGGAAGGGGATAAGGATAGCAAGTGACTGCTTAATGGGAACAAGTTTCTTTTAGGGGTGATAAAAATATCCAGAAATGAAATGCTGGTGATGGTTACACAACCTTGTGAAAATACTATCAACCACTGAACGGGGTACTTTAAATGGGTGAATTATATGGAGAGTTAAATCTCAATAAGCGAGCTAATGAAATGTAAATTATACATCAATACCCCTGGACTTTAGAAAAAGCTAATGAAAGCTTATGGTGGAAGTTGAGAAATAAGAGAATATAAAGAAGAAGATACGATGCAAATTCAGACACCTGTAGAAATGTCACAAGTTTACAGAAAGATTTTCTTTAAAGAATTCAGTAATGCATTTTCAGAGATTAAAAAAAAAAAGTTCTGCACCATCAGTGATGCAAAACTAAGAGAAGTCCAGTGTGGACCCTACAACACTCAAGAGGAATGGGGCAGCCTTGAGAAGAACGTGGAAGAGGTGCTACAAGAAGAAGGCTGGAGTAATGACATAGAGTGGTCAAGGAACAGCTTAAAAAATATCAGTCATCTCCGAACAAAAGAGAATAATTATAGGCCTACAAAGAAAATGACACTGGCGTCACAAGCAATTGTTTCATGCAACCAGTTATGAGAAGAAACACATGAGATGAAATAGACAATGGAGAGTCAGAAAATCTCCAGAAAAAGAAAGTGAAAATCAGGGAAGACAGGGTATGACTATCTCTAGGGCAAACATGTTATTCATTGCTGAAAAACAGAGACCTCTTATGATCCAAGTTAAATAATGAAATATCAGCTATCCATGAACTGGAAGGAAAAAAGAAGTAGGAATGTAACTTTTGCTCATTGTAGAATGCCCAAGTCAACCTGGAAAATTAATTCAAACCTTGAAGCAGAAAGCCCTTAGCGCACTTATGATCAGAAAGACACATTCTGGAAGAACATGAGCAGAAAGCAGCAGAGGAAGGGAAGATATGTAAGCAGGGAATTCAACAAATGAAGGGTAAACTACAGAAAGTAAAGGCATCACATAAAGATCAATTTGCTGTCAACAGAGGACAAGCTTGTGACAACTGGCTCCTTCCTGCAATACTAGAGGAGCTCTTCCCTGAAAAGCAGCCACCTCCCTGAGACAAAAAAAATAATACAGGAAAACCAACTGAGGAAACTATTTCAACCACCAATGGATATGGAGCAAACTGTAAGACCTTATCATCTACTCCCTCCCTGGAGAGGCTTTCTAAAAGCTGGCGGTGGTGCTGTGAGCCAATGCTCTGAGAGGAAGAACACTGCACTGCCTACTGGGGTATCTGTGAGATCTCTCCCTTTCCCTGACCCCGAATGGAAGAGAACCAAGAATGGATTATATGCTCAGGAGTGGTCCTCCACCTGATCCTAGGAACTGGCTGGATGTCAGAAAACACTGCTCCCTCTAACCTGAGACCTTGGGCAACGTTCAGGTAACTCCTCCTCTTTTATTCCATACATTTCAGAAATGTCTCTCATGAGTTCCCAGTAAGAGTATCCCATGGCCACCACCGGCTGGCCAATCTGGACTATCCCCTCAGTACAGTCACCTCAAGCACCTTCACCTTGCCTTCCTCACACTAACCTGGAGGGCCTCCATCTCAGCTCTAAGAGGAGGTGCCCCAGTCACCACCCATAATGGACCTGCCCTGTGGCCAAGAATGCCAGAGACCCTAACAGGTGAAGGGTGTGCATACATGGAACCACAGTAAAATACATTGTATTGGCGTTCTGACAAGACCACAAGGCTTCTCTACCAACAAGATCTTGACATTTTTGGTGTGCACACTGCTCAGTGGATGAATGAAGCAACAACTCAGTAAATGAACAAGTAGGTCATTGCTGTAGACTGTAAGACATTCAGTGAGCAGGTCAGGTATGTGATCTACCTGAGCTGTACAGATGTTGCTGGTAGCCTTGTCTCTCCGGATGTGCTGCTCCCTGGTTTGAAGAGCAAGACGATACACTTCTTTTCCACTGGCATCTCTGGACCAAGAATAAAACATCTGGTTAGTACAGATCATCATAGCACCAGGAGTTGCCATAAACAGAACTGCTTCTTTCCTTCCCACCTTTAAGTGACTTCAGCAAAGTTACTTAGGTGCAAGGCCATAAAGAAAATTTCCAAACCATCTTCTTCTAAAGGGGACTGTTAATTTTCAGTTTGTACTTTGAGGATTTGAGGCACTGAGATATATACGATAAGCTGGGAACTTTAAAAGAAAATTTTCCAGGAATCACCAGCCTAATAAAATGATGGTGATTGAGGATTAAACTTCACTCTGAGCTTCTGGGCAGACTCAGAGAAAAGGGAAATACCCGACAAAGGAAAAGAGAATTTCTACACTAGAAATCTAAAGCAACTATATGGCTATAAATAAAGGATGTTAACAACCTAACACTTGTCTCTAATAAAATTTCTCCTTTCTTAATACAATTAAAAATCTAGATAATCACAAAGATTCAGCAATCTTAGGCTTTATTTCATCAAACTCTCCGGTCCACTTTCCAGAAAGGTAAGAAGGTCAATACAAAAATCAGAAGATGATAACTGATATAGGAAACTCTTTTATATTAGAAAACCCTCTGTCTCATCTCATCTGGTGAAGAGACATCATTGAAAGAAAATGTAATGTAAGAATACTTAAAGAAACTATTATTTTTTACATTAAAAAGCAAAGTGCCTTTTGCTGTTATGTGACAAAGTGAAAGTATTTCAGAACTTCTCATCACCAGCACATCATTCACTAATTCAGACTCTTCACTTACATTAATAGCCCAGCTTTATGAAAGGTCAAAAACAATATGCTAAAGTTCCACAGTAATAATCATGGCATTCATCTCAATTCTCAACCCAAGGATTTTCATCAATGAGAAGCACTCAAGGAAGTACATTTGGAAATTACTCAAATGGCCAACGGGCAGGCCTCTAGGAAATAATGTAGGTCACGCCCAATGTGTGCATGGTAATCTCTTATTGCACTTGTCTTTACATAGCCATGTGGCATGTTAATACTTTTGAGAAATAAACTAGTTAGATATAAAACACACTTAAAATATTCAGTCTCTCAAGACTTTCATCAATCTAAAATTCATTTCTATGACTTCAATACAAATATGCTATAAATTGTAAACATACTTTTCCAAATATGCACAAATTCATGGCATTCGAGAAGAGGTACATGGCATTTGAGAAGGGCCAGGTATGGGATAATGGTGTGGTGGTTGTGTGTGTGTGTGTGTGTGTGTGTGTGTGTGTGTGTGTGTGTGTGTGTGTGTGTGTGTGTGTGTGTGTGTGTGTGTGTGTTGGGATGGGATTGGGGAGTAGGTAGGGCATTGATACCCCAAACATTCATATCCCAAATACATTCTCTCTTCTGACTCTATGTTTACATTTCCTTAATCGACCCAAAATGGCCCAGTTAAATTCGACCCAAAATGGCCCAGTTAAATTCAAAGAGAAATCAACAACTTTTGTGATCAAGAGAAGGAGCAGGGAAAACCATAACCACAATAAAAGGGAAGAAACATGAGCTGCTTTACCTTGTTACCCCCACCATTCTTCCAGGCATCATCCTCACCAAACTTTCTCTGACAGCAAAAAAGGCTGCATGTGGTCCGCCATAGCCCAGAGGCACCCCAAATCTCTGTGAGCTGCCCAGGGCAACGTCCACCCCAAATTCTCCGGGAGGCCTCAGGATACACAGAGCTAGAAGGTCAGTAGCACAGCAGGCCAAGCTCTAGAAAGGAAACAAGAGAAAACGGACAAGGTTGTGACCTTCCCTGAGACCAGTGGAAGGACAGCAAATTATCTCCATTATAGGCAGACTGGCAGAGTTGGTTTGTATCCTGTGAAATTTATTTACTCATTCATTCATTTAAAATATTTACTGAGTGCCTACTATGTGCCAGGAACCAGTGAAGAAAACAAACTTGAAAAAAGGAGGTTGGAAGGAGGCAGTTTTACCTTACCAAGTGATAAAGGTGTGGAAATTAAAGCACACCAAAATGAGTAACAATAATAGGGCTTCCCTGGTGGTGCAGTGGTTAAGAATCCACCTGCCAATGCAGGGGACATGGGTTCAGCCCTGGTCCAGGAAGATCCCACATGCTGCAGAGCAGCTAAGCCCGTGCACCACAGCTACTGAGCCTGTGCTCTAGAGCCGGCGAGCCACAACGACTGAAGCCCGCGCGCCTAGAGCCTGTGCTCTGCAGAAGAGAAGTGACCGCAGTGAGAAGCCCTTGCACCGCAACAAAGAGTAGCTCCCGCTCGCCACAACTAGAGAAAGCCCGCGCGCAGCAACAAAGCCCCAACACAGCCAAAAAGAAATTAAACAAATAAATTTTTTTTAAAAATCATGCTAAAAAGAGTAACAATAATAATTCAAAATTGAGACACGCCTCCATGGACCCCCCACAAGGAGAGGTTTGCCTACCCCAGCCTGATGGGCTCTCTCCACAAGCTCTGTGAAGTCTTCCACCTTCCCCTCGGTGTCTGGGTACTGGAACAGCGCTCCACTGACATCTTTTCCACTGAAGTCCATTTCATGGGGTAACTTCAGCTCAATGAGGACTCCAGCATACCTGAAAGGACAGAAGACAAAGAACCACCATGCTTTTGGTTTACAGGGAAAGTCAAATCATCTACAGTTTCTTTTCCACGACAGAGCATGCGTATTCTGTGTCCTTCCTCAGTGCCCCCACCCCCTACCCTATCCCAACACGCACACACCCCCATCCCACACCCAGCCCTTCAGTGGTAACTGTGCTTCACACCAACTCACCTGCAGCCACTGTTAGCACCTCCCCTCCCACTTTCCTGTCAGAACCTGTGCCTGAGACAAGAGCAGAAACATGCCTTCCTGGGGCTAAACAACCACTACCTGTAACTACACAGCCACTGCCACTTTGACCTTGGATAGGTCTTAGGTGAATGGAAAGCCTCAGTAAGACAAGGAAGAAGACCTTCCTTAGGTTCCTGAAACTATCTAATTCCTATCATATGTCAGAAAACCACTTCTGAAGGAATGATGGTATGGGATCGGGGGAAAGGCTTTTACAAGGAGAAAGCAAATAAACACACTCACATGTGGTAGTTGTGCTGTGTTTGTTTTATCTGATTACAGCACTTAAAAAATATAATATGCTTTTATCTACATCATACTAAACTAGGTATTGTGTGGATTCCCTATGGGCCATGTTTGCAGGAATATATACAAAATCATAACAGTTGTGTGAGAGTTCCATTTTCACCCTGTGCTTTTCAAACTTTTCAAAACACTGTTGAAACTATTTTAATATTCTTAATTTTCTTTTTTCAAAAAAGAACACAAAACAATGTGTTCTTTTTGTAAAATATAAAGCAAAGGCGACCAAACCCACTGTGTATTTTTTCCTGAATTCTGACACATCTTACTTACCAGTGAGGTCATGGGAAGAAAGTGGGAGGGAAAGTAAAATTCAATAACCCCAGCTTAAACCAGGTTCAACTCCAGTCAGTTTGGAAATTAGAGGAAGAAACAGCAGAGATGAGCATAATATTATCCCTGAGTTCAAAATACAAATAAAATTAATTACTTGGCTCGAGTCTGGACGACAGCTATTGTCTGTGAGTGGCAACGAGGGTCAACAAAAAACTTCCTCCTCTTGTTGTGTCTGTTGAAAAGAAAAATCACAATTCGAACATGAACATTAAAGAAATCAGAGTATCTTCTAAGAATGCAAAGCAAAGATGGTACTTAAGGAAAGTCTGAGCATAGGATAAAAAATAATGAGTCATTAATAACTAATAGTGATATTTCCTAATTAGAATTTCACTGAAATCCAATTCCCATTCTAACCCCATTTAGCAAAATCAATCTTAAACTGGTTTAAATTTTTAAAAATGTACTATGAGGAAAAAGAAAGAAAAGGGTAGTGATTAGGTGCGAGTAGGAACAAAAAACTAAGTCTTCTAGATAAAATCATCTGAGAAGTTTATTGCCAAAGGAGCATTTACAGATTATCTAAACCGAGTGTCCTCATTCAAAGGAAGCAGAGAAGAACTCAGATAGGTTGTGATACGTGCAGGTGCCACACAGCTATGGAAGGAACTGCGTTGGGTCTAAGACCCAAATTCAGGAAGTTCTCTAACAGTCCATAGTTTCAGGAAACAAAACTGATGGGGATGCATAACATTTTGTGTATCACAAGTGCATCTGGGTAAAAAGAAATGAGTGGAGGATACAAGTATATTGCATAAAAAGAAAGATCCACATGACCAGTTAACAGCAAGTTTCTCAATGGAATGCGACTGAGAAACAGCAAGGTTTTACTTGTCATTATACCCTTCTCTACTATTTGAAATTTTCCACTATGAACAGGTATTATTCTTATAATAAGCATAAATTCAATAGAGTAGGTAGAGTTGGGAGATACAAAATTAACTGTCCAACGCACAAAGCTCTTCAAAGTCTGTATCTAAATAACTCTGGAGAGAAGAGCTATCTAAGCCTAAATGACTTCAGATGGAAACAAAAACACTGCTATTGAAGAAAACATTTCCTAAAGATAAGAAACACAAGGCTGCTTCTCAAGGGTAAAATTAAATGCAGGATGTAAGGTATGAGAATTAAGAGAGAGGAAGCAAATCCAGCACTTGCAGAGTGTGCGTAGCCCAGTGACTCTTTTAAGTTCAGGAGAGAACCCCTGACCCACTAACTGCAAAGGTCTCAGCTTCTGGGCTTCGCTGGTGGCACAGTGGTTGAGAGTCCGCCTGCCGATGCAGGGGACGATGCAGGGGATAATGCAGGGGACACGGGTTCGTGCCGTGCCCGGGGAGTGGCCCGTGAGCCATGGCCGCTGAGCCTGCGCGTGAGATGAAAGCTTTTACTCAGAAAAAGGGGATGGAGGTGGGGGATGGGAGAGCAGCGAGAAGGTGGATGAGGAAGAGAGAAGGTGAAAAGGAGTGAAAAGCTTAGACTAGGAAGGGCATTCTTTTCCCCGCTGTCCCTAAGATGACAGGAAGAAGAGCCTGAACCCACCCCTGGGACTGCTTGGGAAGCAGAAGGGCCTGGAACTTAGATGTCTCCATATCTGCCCAGTGAGTTTGAGGTTCACAACTGCAACATTGCGATTTATAGGAGATAAATATTTGATCATTCAGATGACCAAGATATATTTCTCATATATATTTGGTCTTTGTCCACAGTTCCTGGCTCACAGCTCCCAAAACCACTGGAATTTTCTAAGTGTGAAAAGTGATCAAGGTGTCATTTTTAATGTTAATGAGGTGACTTTTGCATCCCACAGAGGAATGAGGGCTGGTTGCTAAAGGAGCCAACCGTGTAATTAGAGGGTTGGAACTTTCAGTTCTACACCCTGAGCTCCAGGGAAGGAAGAGGGGCTGGAGGCTGAACCAATTGCCAATGGCCAAGATTTAATCAATCGTGTCTGTGTAATGAAGCCTCCATAAAAAACCCAAAGGGTAGGATTTGGAGAGTTTCTGGACTGGTGAACATGAAGAAATTTGGGAAGAATGGGGATCTCTGAGGGAGCATGGAAGCTCTGAGCCCTTTCAACATACCCAGCCCTATGCATCCCTTCTGTCTGGCTGGCTGTTCCTGAGTTATATCATTTGATAATAAACTGGTTCTAGTAAGTAAAATGTTTCTCTGAGTTCTGTGCGCTGCTCTGAGGAGGGGGTCATGAAAATTCCAGTCGATTGAATACAGGTAACAACCTGTACTTGAGAATGGCACCCTGAGTTGGAGGGGATTGTTGGAACCCCAATCTATAGCCAGTTGATCAGAGGCACACACAACAACCTGGGCTTGCGACTTGCAGCTGAAGTAGGGCAGGGGCGGAGAGGTGGGGCGCAGTTTTATAAAACTGAGCCCTTAACCTGTGGAATCTGATGCTATCTCCAGGTAGATGGTGTCAGGATTGAGTTGAATTCTCAGACACCAGCAGATGTTTGTTCGTTTGTTTTCAGGTGTGAGAGGAACCCCCCTCCCTGACTGGAATTGGTACCAGAATCAATTTAACCACCCCTCAAGTCTGTGGAAGCCAAGAAAGAGACTTACATGGGCATTCAGAGTGTAAACAAATAATGTTGCCCGCCAGTTCCACAAGGATCAAGCCATTAGCCACTGCAGTCAACCCAGTCAGTCCACTAGGGCCAGCCCCCCAAAACCTCAGACAGACACATCATCAATGTGGGCAGATTTCCCTACCAGATGACCATCTACATGAGAATTCTACCTGGAAGGAAGGTAAACTCTAATGTATTCTCGAGCCAAAGAATAAAAGAAGGTGAGGAGCTGAAGAAAGATTATTAACTAAATATTAACCAAAGTTAACCATGACCCAGCAATTCTACTTCTAGAAATGCATCCTCAGGAAATAATCAGAACTTCAGACAAAGATCTATCCTACAGATGCACAAAAATACCATTAATAACAGTGAAAAATGGGAACAAACAATGTATAACAATAGAGGTGAGGTTATATAAATTATGGTACTTCCATGCAAATGAATATTGCTATGTAGCCAATAAAAGCCACAGTTTAGAAAGCTGACTAAAGAAATGGGGAAATGTTCACAAAATATTGTTAAATAGAAAAAGAAAAGCTATAAAACATTAAATACAACCTGAGAAGAATATTCTTCATAAAAGAGGGTGATACTTATTTACATATTATATTGCAGATTGCTAGTTCCTACCCAATATCCATTCTCCCTGTCACCCATAGTAACAGAACCCCAATATGTAGGGGGCAGCAATGTGCCCATCTGAAAAAAACTGCATTTCCACAGGTCACCTGTAGGTAGGGGTGGTCAATGAAGCATAAGTAAATTGTTGAGTGGAGGCTTCCAAAACACTATTTAAAGAGAGCTTATTTCGCTAGAAGTACCCTTTACTTCTTCCTGAATGCAGGCGTCATGGCTAGAGCTCCAGCAGTCATCTTGTGACCAGGAGGGCTGTGGATGGGACTGTTGTCTGCCATTGCAGTAAACAAAAAATGTTGCCCGCCATCCCAGTTCTACAAGGATCAAGTCATTAGCCACTGCAGCTGCCCACTGATGGTGCACCCTGAGAGGAATTCAGGATGGAGAAAAACAGGAAGTGTTATTTGCTTTGGAGACTGGCCCAAGACAGTTAAGATGCATTTCTAAGGAATAATTTCAATGAGCCCAAACTCTTGCATCTTCCCATATACTGAAAAGCACTAACATTAACCAGACATACTAACATTAACATGTCTGTTCTTTGTGATTAGCAGTAATCTTTTGATGTTTGACTGCATGGTTTTTTTCCCAGCAAAAACCTCCTACATGTTCTGGCTCCTCCCTGACCTCTTCAGAGCAGTTCCTCAGAGCTGTGTGAGAGACTGTCTCCGGGGCTCTCATCCTTAGTAAGGTCCCCAAATAAAACTTAACTTGCAACTTTTAGGTTGTATGTTTTTCTTCAGTCTACAGGATGAAAGCCTCGCACTAACGATGGCAAAGAGAGAGGTGCATTGGTCCTTGATACTATCTCGGAGTTGCTGTAACATCCCTGAACTTAACATTATGTATGTGAAGAGCAAAATGTCTTTCTTACATAATGTTAAACGATAAACAGCAGTGGCTTTTTAAATGTACTATATTTCACATATGTTTGTTACCTCAACTAACTGCTATAATGATACTGATACAACGTATCTCATAGACACAAATGTGTGTGTGTGTGATAGACAGAAAGAGGGGGTGGGGAAGAGAAAGAGAGAGAGAGAGGAAAAGAGGGACAAAGTCACTGGGCACTGACCGGGGCAGGGAAACCCCCGCCTGCACAGCAGTTGTGAGACTGGAAGATGTCCCTCCCCCTGAGGGAATCTCATGCTGGGCCTCTCACCTGTGGCAGAGCTGCATTGCCTCTGCAGCCGCGGTGGCCTCATCCAGCAGGGATGCATTAGCCATGTCCATGCCTGTGATGTCACACACCATGGTCTGGTAATTGAGTAAACTCTCCAGTCTCCCCTGAGATACCTCTGGCTGGTACGGAGTATACTGGGTGATCCTGTAAGGGACCCAAAACACTATGTCCAAACTGTGAATCCACTATTCAGAAAAAGCTCGTGAAATACCTTCATTTTAGAATTCAGTATCTGAAAATTAAGTTTGCCTCTCTTGAGAATCATATAATACAACAATAAGCTTCCTTTTTGTCTTTTGTAAGGAAGCTCAGCATTAAATCACAGTAACAATATTATCCTTTGGGGATAATCAGTACTTACTTTTCTATCCCTCTAAATTACTTAATCTTACATTTCTATTTTAATGATCTTATCATAAGTATGCTGTATTGTAAGTTGGCTCTTAAAATCAACTTGAGACTGCCTATGGTATTATAAACAGAATTAAAAAAAAAAAAAAGCTCACCGCAACCATGGTTCACAATAGAAAAGTATCCAAGAATCTAATACCTAATACTCAAAACTTTTGGTTTTGGGGGAGAGGAGCTTTGTTTATACTGACCAGAAGTTCTATGTGCTCCTAAAAAATTAATAAAGGTCTATTTAAGAAGTGTCGGGAATTCCCCGGTGGTCCAGTGGTTGGGATTCTGCACTTTCACTGCCAAGGACCCGGGTTCAATCCCTGGTCAGGGAACTAGGATCCCACAAGACGCGTGGCACAGCCAAAAAAAACAAAAGAATTGTCACTATCCACTTATTAAAAGTCTATGGGGCTTCCCTGGTGGCGCAGTGGTTGAGAGTCCGCCTGCCGATGCAGGGGACACGGGTTCGTGCCCCGGTCCGGGAAGATCTCACATGCCGCGGAGCGGCTGGGCCTGTGAGCCATGGCCGCTGAGCCTGCGCGTCCGGAGCCTGTGCTCTGCAACGGGAGAGGCCACAACAGTGAGAGGCCCGCGTACCGCTAAAGAAAGAAGGAAAAAAAACGTCTATGGAAGTAAACTCCATACCTATCAAAATTCAAGAATACTAATGGTTAGAAGGCAGCATAGACATGAATTCTAACCTTTAAATCCTCCAGTTATTAGCCAAAAATGTGTCTTTAGGTATGAGAGTTAACCCACTTAGTGACTTCATCACTTTTTCATCCCTTCATTCATTCACTCATCCTACAAATATTTACTGCATGCCTACTAAGTGCCAAAAACTATGATAAGTTCTGGTGGTACATCATAAGCAAGATGGGTAACAGTCCCTGATCTCAAGGAAAATATATTGTAGTGGGGAAAAAGAGATAAAAAATACATAAGATCTTTCAGAGTGATAAATATTTTAAAGAAAATAAAATAAGAGGACAGAGGGTGGCTGAGGACTTGGAAAGAGCTGCTATCTTTTCACCAAGAATCCATTACTGTACTACGAAAGTGTGTCAGATTGGGGTCTATGCTCACACATGAGAGTAACGTTGTTTCATATCTCTATTGTTTTCGTTCTTCCAAGCCTGAAGAGTATTAGGAAAAATAATTTTTTTTCAACCCCTTTTCCTTTCTCTCCTGATCTGGTAATCACGTTCAGGATATTTCCACTTTTTTTTTCTTTTTTCTTTTCTGAAGGCTTTGAAATCAATGTCTTCTTACCTTTGAGGGGGAATAGAGTGGGGGAGATTGCCTTACCAAGCAGTACAATGTCAAGACTTTGAAATAATTTCCCTGAAACTTTCATTGGTATAGTTGTGTGTGTGTGTGTGTGTGTGTGTGTTTGTACAGCAGAGTATGTTTTTGCTTCAATTAATTCCTTGAACAGCCTGGCTTAGCAACTGTAAATCAGTTAGCCAAATTCTAAGCGGGTGGTGAACTGGAATAAATGAAGCACACAATACATAATGTAGACTAAGTAGAAAGGGAATCTAAGCAGAAATGGCACACAAAAGGCACAGGCAAGGGGCCACTGTGACCTCAGATCAGATAAGATCTTCATACAGAGCACAGTCTGCCACCACAAAGACATATGCTTAGATAGCCCGGCTAACATGAAATTTTCATTTTACTCACAATCATTATTTGGCATACGGACAGACACACAAACTTATACACACACATACACAAACAAGCATGCATATGTATCAGCTAGCCCATCCAAAGAATTCATCACGGCACTGAACAGAATGTTGAAAAATGAGCAACAAACTCTCTATTAAAAGGAAAATGATTGAAGACTCTTTCCAAGATGGCGGAGGAGTAAGACGCAGAGATCACCTTCCTCCCCACAGATACACCAGAAATACATCTACACGTGGAGCAACTCCTACAGAACACCTACTGAACGCTGGCAGGAGACCTCAGACCTCCCAAAAGGCAAGAAACTCCCCACGTACCTGGGTAGGGCAAGAGAAAAAAGAATAAACAGAGACAAAAGGATAAGGACGGTACCTGCACCAGTGGGAGGGAGCCGTGAAGGAGGAAAGGTCTCCACACACTAGGAGCCCCTTCGCGGGCAGAGATTGCGGGAGGCGGAGCGGGGAGCTTCGGAGCCGCGGAGGACAGCACAGCAACAGGGGCGCGGAGGGCAAAGCGGAGAGATTCCCGCACAGAGGATCGGCAGCGACCGGCGCTCACCAGCCCGAGAGGCTCGTGTGAAAAGCAGACGCCCTCCAGCGACCTACACGCAGAGGCAGGGCCAAGTCGAAAGCTGAGCCCCTGTGAGCTGTGAGAACAAAGAAGAAAAAGGGAAATCTCTCCCAGCAGCCTCAGAAACAGCGGATTAAAGCTACACAATCAATTTGATGTACCCTGCCTCTGTGGAATACATGAATAGACAGCGAATCATCCCAAATTGAGGAGGCGGACTTCTAGAGCAAGATCTATGATTTTTTCCCCTTTTCCTCTTTTTGTGAATGTGTATGTGTATGCTTCTGTGTGAGATCTTGTCTGTATAGGTTTGCTTCCACCATTTGTCCCAGCGTTCTATCCGACCATTTTTTTTTTTAATTTTTTTCTTAATAATTAATTTTAATTTAAAGAACTCTGTTATACTTTACCTTCTTTCTATCTTTCCTTCCTTCCTTCCCTTTTTGAGACAACGAATCGTCCCAAATTGAGGAGGTGGACTTGGAGAGCAAGTTTTATGATTTTTTCCACTTTACCTCTTTTTGTGAGGGTATATGTGTATGCTTCTATGTAAGATTTTGTCTCTATAACTTTGCTTCCACCATTTGTCCTAAGGTTCTATCCTTCCCTTTTTTTTTTCCTCTAAATAATTATTTTTTTAATTCAATAACTTTATTATACTTTATTTTATTTTACTGTATCTTCTTTCTTTCTGTATTTTTTCCTTCCTTCCCTCATTCCTTCCTTCCTTCCCTCCTCCCTCCCTCCCTCCTTTCTTTCCTTCTTGCCTTCTTCCTTTCTTTTCTTCTTTCTTTCTTTCTTCCTTCCCTCCTTCCTTCCTTCCCTCCTCTCTTTCTTTCTTTCTTTCTTTCTTTCCTATTTCCTCCTACTTATACTAATTCTCTCTACTTTCTCTCCCTTTTATTCTGAGCCGAGTGGATGAAAGGCTCTTGCTGCTCCAGCCAGGAGTCAGGACTCTGCCTCTGAGGTGGGAGAGCCAACTTCAGAACACTCGTCAAGAAGAGACCTCCCAGCCCCACATAATATCAAACGGCGAAAATCTCCCAGAGATCTCCATCTCAACACCAGCACCCAGCTTCGCTCAACGACCAGCAAGCTACAGTGCTGGACAACCTATGCCAACCATATAGCAAAACAGGAACACAACCCCACCCACTAGCAGAGAGGCTGCCTAAAATCATAATAAGTCCACAGACACCCCAAAACACACCACCAGACGTGGACCTGCCCACTAGAGAGACAAGATCTAGCCTCATACACCACAACACAGCCACTAGTCCCCTCCACCAGGAAGCCTACACAACGCACTGAACCAACCTTAGCCACTGGAGACAGACATCAAAAACAACGGGAGCTACGAACTTGCAGCCTGCAAAAAGGTGAACCCAATCACAGTAAGATAAGCAAAATGAGAAGACAGAAAAACACACAGCAGATGAAGGAGCAGGATAAAAACCCACCAGACCTAACAAATGAAGAGGAAATAGGCAGTCTACCTGAAAAAGAGTTCAGAATAATGATAGTAAAGATGATCCAAAATCTTGGAAATAGAATGGACAAAATGCAAGAAGCAGTTAACAAGGACCTAGAAGAAATAAAGATGAAACAGACAATGATGAACAACACAATAAATGAAATGAAAAATACTCTAGATGGGATCAATAGCAGAATAAATGAGGCAGAAGAACGGATAAGTGACCTGGAAGATAAAATAGTGGAAATAACTACTGCAGAGCAGAATAAAGAAAAAAGAATGAAAAGAACTGAGGACAGTCTCAGAGACCTCTGGGACAACATTAAACGCACCAACATTCGAATTATAGGGGTTCCAGAAGAAGAAGAGAAAAAGAAAGGGACTGAGAAAATATTTGAAGAGATTATAGTTGAAAACTTCCCTAATATGGGAAAGGAAATCGTTAATCAAGTCCAGGAAGCACAGAGAGTCCCATACAGGATAAATTCAAGGAGAAATACGCCAAGACACATATTAATCAAACTGTCAAAAACTAAATACAAAGAAAGCATATTAAAAGCAGCAAGGGAAAAACAACAAATAACACACAAGGGAATCCCCATAAGGTTAACAGCTGATCTCTCAGCAGAAACTCTACAAGCCAGAAGGGAGTGGCAGGACATACTGAAAGTGATGAAGGAGAAAAACCTGCAACCAAGATTACTCTACCCAGCAAGGATCTCATTCAGATTTGATGGAGAAATTAAAACCTTTACAGACAAGCAAAAGCTGAGAGAGTTCAGCACCACCAAACCAGCTTTACAACAAATGCTAAAGGAACTTCTCTAGACAAAAACACAAGAGAAGGAAAAGTCCTATAATAACGAACCCAAAACAATTTAGAAAATGGGAATAGGAACATACATATCGATAATTACCTTAAATGTAAATGGACTAAATGCTCCCACCAAAAGACACAGATTGGCTGAATGGATACAAAAACAAGACCCATATATATGCTGTCTACAAGAGACCCACTTCAGACCTAGAGACACATACAGACTGAAAGTAAGGGGATGGAAAAAGATATTCCATGCAAATGGAAACCAAAAGAAAGCTGGAGTAGCAATTCTCATATCAGACAAAATAGACTTTAAAATAAGGACTATCAGAAGAGACAAAGAAGGACACTACATAATGATTAAGGGATCGATCCAAGAAGAAGATATAACAATTGTAAATATTTATGCACCCAACATAGGAGCACCTCAATACATAAGGCAAAAACTAGCAGCCATAAAAGGGGAAATCGACAGTAACACATTCATAGTAGGGGACTTCAACACCCCACTTTCACCAATGGACAGATCATCCAAAATGAAAATAAATAAGGAAACACAAGCTTTAAATGATACATTAAACAGGATGGACTTAATTGATATTTATAGGACACTCCATCCAAAAACAACAGAATACACATTTTTCTCAAGTGCTCATGGAACATTCTCCAGGATAGATCATATCTTGGGTCACAAATCAAGCCTTGGTAAATTTAAGAAAATTGAAATTATATCAAGTATCTTTTCCGACCACAACGCCATGAGATTAGATATCAATTATAGGAAAAGAGCAGTAAAAAATACAAACACATGGAGGCTAAACAATACACTACTTAGTAACGAAGTGATCACTGAAGAAATCAAAGAGGAAATTAAAAAATACCTAGAAACAAATGACAATGGAGATACAACGACCCAAAACCTATGGGATGCAGCAAAAGCAGTTCTAAGAGGGAAGTTTATAGCAATACAAGCCCACCTTAAGAAGCAGGAAACATCTCGAATAAACAACCTAACCTTGCACCTCAAGCAATTAGAGAAAGAAGAACAAAAAAACCCCAGAGTTAGCAGAAGGAAAGAAATCATAAAAATCAGATCAGAAATAAATGAAAAAGAAATGAAGGAAACAATAGCAAAGATCAATAAAACTAAAAGCTGGTTCTTTGAGAAGATTAACAAAATTGATAAACCATTAGCCAGACTCATCAAGAAAATAAGGGAGAAGACTCAAATCAATAGAATCAGAAATGAAAAAGGAGAAGTAACAACTGACACTGCAGAAATACAAAAAATCATGAGGGATTACTACAAGCAACTCTATGCCAATAAAATGGACAATCTGGAAGAAATGGACAAATTCTTAGAAATGCACAAACTGCCAAGACTGAATCAGGAAGAAATAGAAAATATGAACAGACCAATCACAAACACTGAAATTGAAACTGTGATTAAAAATCTTCCAACAAACAAAAGCCCAGGACCAGATGGCTTCACAGGCGAATTCTATCAAACATTTAGAGAAGAGCTAACACCTATTCTTCTCAAACTCTTCCAAAATATAGCAGAGGGAGGAACACTCCCAAACTCATTCTACGAGGCCACCATCACCTTGATACCAAAACCAGACAAGGATGTCACAAAGAAAGAAAACTACAGGCCAATATCACTGATGAACATAGATGCAAAAATCCTCAACAAAATACTAGCAAACAGAATCCAACAGCACATTAAAAGGATCATACACCATGATCAAGTGGGGTTTATTCCAGGAATGCAAGGATTCTTCAATATACGCAAATCTATCAATGTGATTAACCATATTAACAAATTGAAGGAGAAAAACCATATGATCATCTCAATAGATGCAGAGAAAGCTTTTGACAAAATTCAACACCCATTTATGATAAAAACCCTGCAGAAAGTAGGTGTAGAGGGAACTTTCCTCAATATAATAAAGGCCGTATATGACAAGCCCACAGCCAACATCATCCTCAATGGCGAAAAACTGAAAGCATTTCCACTAAGGTCAGGAACAAGACAAGGTTGCCCACTCTCACCACTCTTATTCAACATAGTTTTGGAAGTTTTAGCCACAGCAATCAGAGAAGAAAAGGAAATAAAAGGAATCCAAATCGGAAAAGAAGAAGTAAAGCTGTCACTGTTTGCAGATGACATGATACTATACATAGAGAATCCTAAAGATGCTACCAGAAAACTACTAGAGCTAATCAATGAATTTGGTAAAGTAGCAGGATACAAAATTAATGCACAGAAATCTCTGGCATTCCTATATACTAATGATGAAAAATCTGAAAGTGAAATCAAGAAAACACTCCCATTTACCATTGCAACAAAAAGAATAAAATATCTAGGAATAAACCTACCTAAGGAGACAAAAGACCTGTATGCAGAAAATTATAAGACACTGATGAAAGAAATTAAAGATGATACAAACAGATGGAGAGATATACCATGTTCTTGGATTGGAAGAATCAACATTGTGAAAATGACTCTACTTCCCAAAGCAATCTATAGATTCAATGCAATCCCTATCAAACTACCACTGGCATTTTTCACAGAACTAGAACAAAAAATTTCACAATTTGTATGGAAACACAAAAGACCCCGAATAGCCAAAGCAATCTTGAGAACAAAAAATGGAGCTGGAGGAATCAGGCTGCCTGACTTCAGACTATACTACAAAGCTACAGTAATCAAGACAGTATGGTACTGGCACAAAAACAGAAAGATAGATCAATGGAATAGGATAGAAAGCCCAGAGATAAACCCATGCACATATGGTCACCTTATCTTTGATAAAGGTGGCAGGAATATACAGTGGAGAAAGGACAGCCTCTTCAATAAGTGGTGCTGGGAAAATTGGATAGGTACATGTAAAAGTATGAGATTAGATCACTCCCTAACACCATACACAAAAATAAGCTCAAAATGGATTAAAGACCTAAATGTAAGGCCAGAAACTATCAAACTCTTAGAGGAAAACATAGGCAGAACACTCTATGACATAAATCACAGCAAGATCCTTCTTGACCCATCTCCTAGAGTAATGGAGATAAAAACAAAAATAAACAAATGGGACCTAATGAAACTTCAAAGCTTTTGCACAGCAAAGGAAACCATAAACAAGACCAAAAGACAGCCCTCAGAATGGGAGAAAATATTTGCAAATGAATCAACTGACAAAGGATTAATCTCTAAAATTTACAGGCAGCTCATGCAGCTCAATAACAAAAAAATAAACAACCCAATCCAAAAATGGGCAGAAGACCTAAATAGACATTTCTCCAAAGAAGATATACAGACTGCCAACAAACACATGAAAGAATGCTCAACATCATTAATCATTAGAGAAATGCAAATCAAAACTACAATGAGATATCATCTCACACCAGTCAGAATGGCCATCATCAAAAAATCTAGAAACAATAAATGCTGGAGAGGGTGTGGAGAAAAGGGAACACTCTTGCACTGCTGGTGGGAATGTGAATTGGTTCAGCCACTATGGAGAACAGTATGGAGGTTCCTTAAAAAACTACAAATAGAACTACCATATGACCCAGCAATCCCACTACTAGGTATATACCCTGAGGAAACCAGAATTCAGAAAGAGTCATGTACCAAAATGTTCATTGCAGCTCTATTTACAATAGCCCGGAGATGGAAACAACCTAAGTGCCCGCCGTCGGATGAATGGATAAAGAAGATGTGGCACATATATACAATGGAATATTACTCAGCCATAAAAAGAAACGAAATTGAGCTATTTGTAATGAGGTGGATAGATCTAGAGTCTGTCATACGGAGTGAAGTAAGTCAGAAAGAGAAGGACAAATACCGTATGCTAACACATATATATGGAATTTAAGAAAAAAAAATGTTATGAAGAACCTAGGGGTAAAACAGGAATAAAGACAGAGACCTACTGGAGAACAGACTTGAGGATATGGGGAGGGGGAAGGGTGAGGTGTGTTAGGGCGAGAGAGAGACATGGACATATATATACTAACAAACGTAAGGTAGATAGCCAGTGGGAAGCAGCCGCATGGCACAGGGAAACCGGCTCGGTTCTTTGTGGCTGTCTGGAGGGGTGGGATAGGGAGGGTGGGAGGGAGGGAGACAAAGAGGGAAGAGATACGGGAACATATATATATGTATAACTGACTCACTCTGTTATAAAGCAGAAATTAACACACCATTGTAAAGCAATTATACCCCAATAAAGATGTTAAAAAAATAAAAATAAAAAATAAAAAAAAAAAAAAGGAAAATGATTAAATTAGACAATATGCATACAATACAACGGATTGTGAAAATGATATGTAAAAATATTTTCTGACATAGAAGATGCTCATGACACATTAATTTAAAAAATAAAGTGTAAAATACTACAATCCTATTTTTGTAAATTTGTAAAAACGTGAACCAAAATGTAAACAGTGATTTTCTCTGGGTGGCAAGATTAACCATAATTTTTACTTATATGTTCTAATTTTTAAAGACATTGGCTACCATTTACTGACCATCTTCTGTGTGTCAGGAACATGTTTACAACCTTTTTTTGCTGATTATGTGGTGCATGCTCTTTGTAAAAAGTTGGAAAATTGAGATAACTACTGGAAAATAAAATCACCCATAATCCCAGAACTCCAAGATAACAATAGTTAACATTTAGGTACATTTCTTTTCAGTCTTTTTTTCTTTTTCTTTTTCTGCTCATTTTTCTGTTATGTTGTTTGCCCCTTTTCTTGTTAATTTGTGACTTTTCTATATACATTCTTTTTATTTTCTCTAGCTTTATTGAAGTATAATTCACAAAACTGTGTATATTAAAAGTGTACAACATGATGTTTTGATATATGTATACTTTGTGAAATGACCACCACAATTAGGTTAATTAATTTCAGTCTCTTTTTGACATCACAATCATACTTCCAAGTAAGATGGTACTCTGTATAAAGTTGCATCTCGATTTTTTTTTCTGTTAACATTAGTCCATGGACAATTTCTAATAACTTTAAATATTATTCAGAAATATGAATTTGATTATGTGTTATTAAATCATTTATCATAATTTATTTAACAAGTCCCCTCAAGTTGATCATTACTTTTGGTTTTTAAATATTAGAAATAGCATAACAGTGAACATCCTTATCTTTGTATTATTTCCTTAGGATAAATTCCTAGATTCCTATCTTTGTATTATTTCCTTAGGATAAATTCCCCTCAAGTTGAATATTACTTTTGGTTTTTAAATATTAGAAATAGCATAACAGTGAACATCCTTATCTTTGTATTATTTCCTTAGGATAAATCCCTAGATATGGAATTTCAAATCATAAGGTGTACAATAATCAATTTCAAATCTTTCGGTACATATGCCATGTTTTTCTCTAGACAGTTCACACCATTCTGTATTCCCTTAAGTAATACAGTGATTCACAGGTTTCCCTGTATCTTCACCAATGCCAAGTACTAAGAAGCTCTGGGTGTCAAACTAAATTCTCTAATTTATTACCTGTGAACTGGGACAAGTCACTAAACCTCTCCCTGCCAATTTCTCTTGGCCATCAATGGAGATAACATCACCCATATTGGATATTATCTTAACACTCAAGTCCAATTAACATACATAAAGCATTTTGGAAATGGTAAAGTCCTTCCCAAATGCTGGTTGTTTTGAAAAGTTTTTATCCTCTGTTCCGGTCTTAGAAAAACTTTTTTAAACACTCATAGACTTCTCCCAAAGGATTTATTCATACTTCTATTCAGATATTATTAGATATTTCTACTTGGAAACAATTTCTTTCTGGAAATTCATCACATCCCATGTCAGCATCACATTCCCTATCCCTCCTCCAACCAGATCGCCAAAGAAGGTAGTTTCTTTTCTTAAATATTCTTATTCCTTCAAAGTTACCACTATCATGCCAATTCTCAAGGTAAAAACTCCAGATTTTTTTAGGCCCAAATGATGACCAGTTGCCATTAGTCTTCCTTCCGACATCCTATATCCACCCCTTTGATACCTTACTAGCCTAGCACAGTGCTTAAAATAGGAAATTATCTAATATTTCTGGTGCAAATGTATGTATCTGACTTTCCTGCTCAAATGGGGATGGCTCCCCAGTTACCTGCAAGAAAAAGCCCCAAACCTCCCAAACACAGTCCTTCATACCTGAGACCATGCTATTCCTTTGCTCACAGACTTTGGGATTTAATATTCCGCCTCCCTTGTTCAGCCTTTCTCTCCTTGCTCAAAGTCCAAGCTTAGGCTGATGCTAATTAGCACTGCTAAAAGGAGAGAGTTTTAAAACTTTTCCTGCAAAGATGACAAATACATGATCCTACTTCTTTTACTTGTAAACTTCTTTTATAATCCACACTTTTTTTTTTTACACTAATAAACAGACATAAATGGTCTTAAAAATCATCTACTAATGGACACGGATTGGTGAGTCTCAAGCCTGGAGATACTAAATAAACCCTCCTTTCAGGAGAAAAATGCTAGCACAGGGCCTGCCATCCTGCATAAAAGGGTTTAGTTGCCCCAGGCAAAACAGTGATCAAGAAAATGTCTGTAATCTACAACTTGTATGTTCCAACTGATATTTAACTCAATTGATTTCTGTTTCTGGATATATTTTAATATTAAAAACCAAAAAGTATCTGCATATCCAAGAAGGCATTCTGTTCCGTTCAAAAAGGATGCATGATATATTCAACATGGCATTGACATTTATTCCAAAATAATCAGTATTCTCTACGATGTTAACCAAAAAAGGCGTGGGGGAGTTGCAGGAAGACAAACATTCATGAGATTCTCTAATTTAATCCCAGTGCCAACATTACACAAAACAGAAATAGTCACAAGGGCAATGTAAGTGTTTTGATATTAGTTAACTGATATTATCAGCAATCAAAAATTTCAAAAAGTAGACCCTATAAAATATATTCTAGGCCTAATGTAAATCTTCTTGTAAGATCCCAAATGTTTGTATTCTCTGGAGGCTATGTTACCCATTTATTTTCACCTCACGTCACCGGAATTTGTTGGTTCCATCTCTATGGCAACCATTCAGAAGGGTGATAATGTGAAGTCTACCCAAGCTCATGTGCACAGCCCTCCCTATCAGGGCTGGCAAGGTCAGTATCACCCTCTGTTTCAGATCAGCTTTCGGAGAATGCAAAGGAACAAAACTTAAAATGCACCCTAAAACCAGAACTGAAAAGCAAAGAACAACACTGTCTCCCTCTCAAAACTGGCGGATCCTAAAGTAAATGAACATATCCACTCACAGCCAGGAAGCAATATGGTGAATATTCTGTGCGGCCACCAAGAGCGAAGACAGTTGGCCAGTATTCAGACGGCTGGAATGCTGCAGCCCGTTCATGTACTTAGGAGGCTTGTTTTGTAAGAAGGAGGAGACAGGCCATTTGCTTTTGAAATCAAACTTGGAGTTTACCATCCAAACTTTTACCAATACCCCAGGGGAAAAGAAGCCCTCAGCAATACAAAAACCTTCACACACATTCACACACACACACACACACACACACACACACAAAGCAGAAAAACTACTTCTTTGACAGTTCATTCCTGTTCTCCTATTAATAAAGAAACGGAGCATACTGAAACCAAAAGCAATGCAGGAGTGATTAGGCCAACAGATGTGGCTTCTATAATGATGGGACGTGCATCACTGCATCTAGGACAAACACCCTCACCAACCAGGACTACCTTTGCACCTATGCAAAAGCAGACAAAAGATGCAAAGGCGCTGTGCTTCCCACCCAGTCTAACCTATGCCCTGAGCTACATACATGCCTTGGTCCTCAGACCTACAGGTCTGGGCTTTAGGCCCCAGATGAAGGCCCGCTGTGCTGAGGGCCCAACACATATTCACTCACAGACTCAAACACACAGAAACCGCTGTTTGAGTGTAAGTTCAAACAGAGTGTAAGTTCAGAGTGTAAGTTCACATATGGTAAGTAGTCAAAACAGTACCTCTATTCCTAGTACTAAGAACACTTTGTGCAAAGTTTAAAATTACGTAGGGTATCAGGTTTACTCTCTAAAATGTCAAAATTGACAAAGTTTGTAATCTTAGATGGGGCTGCATATTTCGCTGTGTGTTTGTGTGTGTGTGTGTGTGTGTGTGTGTGTGTGTGTGTGTGTGTGTGTGTGTGTGTGTTTTAGAGGTGACTAGATGTTTTAAAGGGAGAATGAGGGAGTCGGGAGGGGAATGAGCAGGGACTCAGTAGAGTCTGGGAAATGAAAATTAACAAAAACAGGAAGGGGGCCGTCCACATGAAACCCATCTGGGTTTGCTAACTGGTGCTCATAGAAGTTAGGCTCCTACCCAACCACAGAAGCTGGGAGACACAGACCTCATCTTCAGGAGTTGAGTAGAATACTAAATTTGGGGGCTAGCTTTGAGTCTTCTCAGGCAGGCACTTACTTCTGGTTTTTTTTTTTTTTTTTTTTTTTTTTTTGCTGTACGCGGGCCTCTCACTGCTGGGGCCTCTCCCATTGTGGAGCACAGGCTCCGGACGCGCAGGCTCAGCGGCCATGGCTCACAGGCCCAGCCGCTCCGCGGCATGTGGGATCTTCCCAGACTGGGGCAGAAACCCATGTCCCCTGCATTGGCAAGAGGACTCTCAACCACTGCGCCACCAGGGAAGCCCCTTACTTCTGTTTTCGAGGAAAAAAAATGGACTAACAGATGTCTCAATAGTCTGTCATAGGATGGCAGGTGGACAGCTTCTTATATGAGGCGATTATACTGAAATGAGAATTTTGGTCGCTTGATTCAAATTAACTCTGACAGAATTTTATTAAATAACACCTATTTTTAAAACAGATGTGAAGTGTTCAGCAAATGTTTAAGATATATTGCTGTGGAGCACGTACTTAGTGTTTCAAAGGAGGCAATTCCGTGCTTTCCCATGGGCGGTCCACATTCCCTTTACTAAAGTTGATTTTTTTTCTATATGCTAACCTAAAAGATAGTCTCTGCATCTTGCTATAAATACCTTTGAATTGCTGAGGCAATCACTTACTCTGTCTTTGCTTAATAATGGTCCTACTAAAAATTAAATTTACCTCGTACACCAACCAACTTAAAAAAAAAAAAAATTACCCAGGAAGTATCAAAGCCTTCCCAGGCTTGGTTTGTTTCTACACTAGAGATGGTAAGTGCACACATTCCTTTGGAGATAAGGTTATCAGTTGAAATAAAGTTTCAATTCAAAGATGCTGGTGTATACAATGGCACTGATCCAAAAACAAGAGAAAGAAAGGCCCAGGGGTCCCCATCTTTCCTCCTCCATAGTCAGACAATATTTCCCAGTGGGCAGAAGAAGCAGATGCTCTGATCTGCTCTCAGGCACCTTTGAAGCCATGGTCTTTGCCCGTTAAGAAGTACCCAAGGTGTTTTCTTGTTTAGTGTACACTAGGACGTGAACCTCTGTTTCCTTCTTTCTATCATACAGCAAACAGGAATGGAAAAGCAAGATAGCATGGAAGTTTTCCTCAAGTGCAGGAGAAACATTTTCATTTTGCACAACCTGTGGCAGCCAGAGTGGGCAGGGCCAAGAACACCCCCTACCCCGCCCCCTAGAGGACTAGGAACGAGTTACCTGATAGGTGAGGTGGAGGCAGAACAAGTAACAGCATTAACAGCTCAGCCTTGTCTTTGATTGTTTCTAGAAGAGCCTGTTCACAGAATACACATGTTCTCTTTCTCTACAAAGTGCTAAGTAATAAAGCTAACATTTTCATCTCCATCTACCTGATACAATGTCTTCTTTTTTCAGTTGGTCATAAACCCAGACTACTGGTTTGCCACAGGGGGCAGAGGAGGGGGGTATAATTAACTGTAGCTCCTAAAATCCTGAGAGAAGACAATGGACCAAGATTTTGACTCACTGAGTAATCTCAGACAGCCTAAAATCCTAGCGTCTCCAAAGAATAAAGCCCTGAATCTGCCCACCTGCGGGTTTGATATCTTGCTCAAAAACGCTCACTGAGAACAAACATGGAGTCAGCAAGAGGAAGAGATGCCCAGCATCCACAATTTTGAGCTCTAGATTATTTTATGGGAATAAAAGTAGAAAGAAGCTTCTAAGTCCTCTACATTTGAGTAAGGAAATCTCCCAAGCCAGAGAAAGCCAGGTAGGTTCCTACAGGTTAGGGATAGCACTAGAGTATGGGTGTCAGTGGGCAAATTCTGAGGCTTTGGGGAGTGGGAACACAGAAAGAGTCATGCAAATCAAATCACAGCACTCCTGTTTTTCATCAAGAAATACATTACCATCCTGAGTTCTCCAGTAAGTTCCGTAAAATTGTCTGTGGCACTGAGCAGTTATAATAGCCCATGCCAATATATGATCTCCAGATCTGGTTCTTGCTGGAAATGGCATGCAGAGTTGCAAGGATTTCATTTTCACCTGATTGTGGGAAAGAGAGAAATGTTACAGAGAGAAAATGTCTCAAAAGAGAACTCTAGTTATAGTTTAAAGCCCTAGTTTTGTTTGAATATTGACATGAGGAGAACAGCTATATGGAAAATATAAGAATCATCCTCTCAGCAACACTAAGTACTAGATGCAGGAACCTGAAAAATCCCCAAACAGCACTCAGTTACTCCTCAAGGTTGGTTCCTCATAATTTTTTTGGGCTCTTGTTTTTTTGGCTTTGTCAGAATTTCCCAGTTTTGACACCTGCCTCATTCCAGTTTTCTTCTGTTCCCTTCACACGTTTTATTTACACCAAATAAAAATTCTGCTCCTGGTAAAATATTTTTCCTTTTATTCATTTTTGGGGGGGGGGCGGTAATTTATTTTATTTATTTTTGGCCGCCTTGGGTCTTCGTTGCTGCACATGGGCTTTCTCTAGTTGCAGCGAGTGGGGGCTTCTCTTCATTGCAGCATGCAGGCTTCTCACTGCAGTGGCTTCTCTTGTTGCAGAGCACGGGCTCTAGGCGCGCAGGCTTCAGTAGTTGTGGCTCGTGGGCTCTCAAGCGCAGGCTCAGTAGTTGTGGCGCACAGGCTTAGTTGCTCCGCGGCATGTGGGATCTTCCCGGACCAGGGCTCGAACTCGTGTCCCCTACATTGGCAGGTGGATTCTCAACCACTGCGCCACCAGGGAAGCCCTGTTTTCCCTTTTAAATTGCCTTATACCAATAGCTGGTATGTCTTAAATAACACATGACCTACATTTTTCTATAAAATTGCCGTGCTAATTCTGACACTTTGTCCTGTGTGTCACTGAATGGGCTACTTATAAAAGGCCCTTCACCCAACCAAGAAAAAATATCAGTTATGACAAAAGATCCACATGCAGGGTTTTTTTTTTTTAACATTTATTTATTTTCCTTTTTTCCCCCCTTTGTTTTTGTTTTTTTTTTTCTTGGCTGCGTCAGGGTCTTAGTTGCAGCACATGGTATTTTCGTTGAGGCATGAGGCATGCGGGATCTTTCGTTACAGTGCACAGGCTCTTTGTTGTGGCGCATGGGCTTTTCTCTAGTTGTGGCACTCAGACTTCTCTCTAGTTGTGGGGTGCGGACTCCAGGGAGCGTGAGCTATGTTGTTTGCAGCACACGGGCTCTCTCATTGAGGCGCGTGAGCTCAATAGTTGTGGTGCCCGGGCTTAGCTGCCTGCGGCGTGTGGGATCTTAGTTCCCTGACCAGGGATCGAACCTGCATCCCCTGCACTGGAAGGCGGATTCTTCACCACTGGACCACCAGGAAAGTCTTAACCAGCATTTTCATTAGGGAACTAGGTAATTAAGGAGGAATTATAAAAGTCCTCGGATGCAGATGAGACCCTATTTGGGGTCATGCATGTAATAACAGCATCTGACATTTTGAGCACTCACTCTTTGCCAGGAATTGTACCAAATGCTTTCCACATCTCTTTGGAAACTAAGGCTTGAAGAGAACCACTCACCTAAGGCTACACGGTTTTAAATTAGCTACCCAGCCTAACTCCAGCTTCCACACTTTCCTGAATGTGCCAGATTTCGATCTGCTACATGTATAGCACTTATACTGAAAGATACTTTCTAGACACAAATGACCTTACCTGGTTCTTTCTCTGTCCCTCTGCATATAGTTAAATCATGCTACTAAAATTTAACTGAGATTTAACTACTTAGGCAAATGTCTGCCCCCTTTAAGACCTTACAGACTCAGCGACTTCCCTGGTGGTCCAGTGGTAAAGAATCCACCTTCCAATGCAGGGGATGCAGGTTCAATTCCTGGTTGGAGGGCTAAGATCCCACATGCCACGGGGCAAGTAAGCCCCATGTGCCACAACTACTGAGCCCACGCGCCTCAACTAGAGCCCATGAGCCACAAACTACAGAGCCCACGCGCTCTGGACCATGAGCACCACAACTAGAGCCCGTGCGCCACAACTAGAGACAGAAAACCCGCACACCACAACTAGAGAGAAGCCTGCGTGCCACAACAAAAGATCCCTCATGCCTCAACAAAGACCCAACATAGCCAAAAAAAAAAAAAATTAGGGACTCAGTCACTAAATCTTAGAATTTATTGATTTTATTGTTACAAATCTAGGTTCAGCAATCTCTAAAATGGCAAACTGGCTAGGAAGATGCTTCACGATGTTTTAATTCTACTGAACTCTGTGACTGTTATTCTCATTAAACCTTCTTTATCATCATTGTAAACACTGTCACCTTCCATCCTACCCTCCCACCCCACTTGCTTTCACAGTAAATAAATTCACAAGAGATGTGTCATTTTGCCAGACTAGGCTAACAAAAGAGAGGAATAAGTATCAGTTTACAAGTTTCGGTTTCATGGGTAAATGCAACCCTACTGCCTTATGATGGACAATCTTACCTTCTTCCACAGATTTAGGAACTATAGGTGAAAGTACAATAAAACAATATCTGAGGAGATACGCAAGTACAGCATCCTTAGGAACAATCATGCAAGAAATCCAATCACTTCCCAAAGTCTTCTTAGGGCACAGTGATTAAGAAGCCCAGTAGGAGGGGAAATTAGCAGTGCCTGGCCCGCACCCAATTCAGCAAGGCCAGCTTCAATTAAGATCCTGTGCAAGAGGGACAGGTCCCTGTTCCATATTATACCATGAGGACAAAAGGTCCAGCTCTCAAATGAGAACAGTCTTTGAAGGACTTTGTCAAATTAAGAGTTTAACCTTTCAGAGTCATAGAGTATTGAGTAATATGATTTTTTTTCTCCATTACAGAAAGATAATTCTATTGGTAGTGTGGATAGGTCAGAGAGGAGACTCTGGAAACAGGGGGTATGGTAAGAGGCCAGCACAATAGTCCAGGAGGGGGATGGTCCAGGGAGTGTTATGGGTTAAAGGGTTAAACTGTATCCTCTAAAGAGATACGTTTAAGTCCTAACCCCAGGTACCTAAACAGTTACATAAAACATCAATGGCTGCTACGAGAGATGTTGATATTTATCTGGAGACCCTAAACTCTCAGCTAGAATGGTGGAGGAACCTGATTCTTCCTTTTGTGAGAAAACCCATTCTCTCATACCTCCCAGCAGGGCTGAGGATGTTAGTACAAGTTCGTGTGCCCAGTGAAAGAGCTTCAGTTAGAGCCCAGTTCCTTTCTCATCCATTCTGCAGCCTATCCTGTCCATATGCCTTCACCACTGCAGACTAGCCAGGAACCCACTGCCACATCCCACATCAGTTCAGGGTGTCCATATATCAATACATATCATCATCCCTCAGAGTTGCCAACGTCCTACACACTTGGATAAAACACTTGAAAAAATTTAAAGGCCAATTAGCATAAAAGAAGAGCAAAAAAATTAATTATAGATAAGACCCAGAAGCATAAAAATGTTCAAACTTGAGACACACAAGTTTTTAATCCTGTAACAGAGGAGACTTCCCTGGTGGCGCAGTGGTTAAGACTCCATGCTCCCAATGCAGGGGGCGGGGTTCGATCCCTGCTCAGGGAACTAGATCCCACATGCATGCCATAACTAAGAGTTCGCATGCCACATATAAGGAGCTTGCCTGCTGCAACTAAGACCCGGTGCAACCAAATAATCCTATAACAAATATACTCTAGTCCCTATGGGACCAAATTTTCCAAGCACCTGTGGGCTCTGCCCCTACCCAGATAGAGCTAATACAAACACAGCAGGCCCTCCAGGACCCACAGCTTCCAAATTTGTGGATTTCAACCAAAAATAAAAACTATTCGGAAAAAAAATTTTCAGAAAGTTCCAAAAAGCAAAACTTGAATTTGCCAGTGTTGGCAACTATTTTCATATCATTTACATCATATTTACAACTATTTACATAGAATTTACCTTGTATTAAAACTATTTACATAGCATTTACATTGTATTAGGTATTATAAGTAATCTAGGGATGATTTAAAGTATATGGGGAGGGGTTTCCCTGATGGGGGAATAAATAAATAAATTTTTAAAAAGTCTAGACCTCAGGCTTTACCAGTCACATTTAATAAAAAACACTCCCCAAAAATACAACTTAATGAGTGTCTGGATTATTTCTAATGTTTGTTCACTGGTCACCATTTCTCATACCTACTAATGAAATCTGACTTTGGTCCAATCAGCAGAAGAGCCAACCTAGTACATTTAGGAGCCCAGAGTTTGAGTTACTATGTTAAATAATGCCAAGATCCAATGGACATGGAAAAAAGGGGAGAAGAGGGAAAAGTCCACAATCAGAGGTCACCACTGAGCCTCTCTGAAATGGAGCACAGCAGAAGCAGTCTCTAAGAGCAAGTTTTGGGGCATGACTGGTCTAAATAAAAGCCCGGGGGCTTCCCTGGTGGCGCGGTGGTTGGGAGTCCGCCTGCCGATGCAGAGGACCCAGGTTCGTGCACCGGTCCGGGAAGATCCCACAAGCCGCGGAGCGGCTGCTGGGCCGGTGAGCCATGGCCGCTGAGCCTGCGCGTCCGGGGCCTGTGCTCCGCAACGGGAGAGGCCACAACAGTGAGAGGCCCGCGTACCGCAAAAAATAAAAAAAGCCCAAATCCTAACCATGCAATATCCACCACTGTGCTTCACAACAGAGTTAGATTCCTTTCTCCCTTGGAAAAGAATGCCTTTCTAGAGAAACAGGGTGGGATCCTTAAGTCCAAAGTGGCAGTCTTTTCCACCTACGTAGTAAGAGAAGCATTTTAAAAAGTCAATTGTGTCATCCAAACCCTGGGCAGCACAGCCCCAGGAAAGCTATGTGAACAAAGAGGAGAGAGGAAAATGATCAGCTTCCCCCCAGAGTGAGCCCCACAGCAGTGCACATTCCTCACTCTTGTCCCTCCAACTTGACAAAAACAGCTTCCTCCTGTTAACAGGCCCAATTCCAGCAACTATCTTCCTGAATATGAAGGACAATGAAACAAACCAGGGAGGAAATGAGATAGAATGAGAAACGGAATGTCCATTAAAAAACACTTGGATGGATAAACAACAAGGTCCTACTGTATAGCACAGGGAACTATATTCAATATCCTGTAAGAAACCATAATGGAAAAGAATATAAAAAACTATATCTAGATAGATAGATAGATAGATATACATATATATAAAATATGAAAAACTATATATATATATATATGTATATATATCTGAATCACTTTGCTGCAAACCAGAAACTAACACAACATTGCAAATCAACTATACTTCAATGAAAAAAATAAATAAATAAAAACAAAACACTCGGAGACAAACTGTCATTCTGCAGATGTCTGCCTACAGCCTCAAAGAGCAGCCAGACCTTGCATTACTGTGCCCTCCCAGCCATGAAAGTCCTTAGTCCTTTAGCGATCTAAGCAGTTAAGTTCTTTTCTTGTGGAATAAATACCTGCTTCTGACCTTGTTTATTCCTCTACCTCAGCACGTTGCATAACGCCCTGGTCCTAATGTACCAAGAACAGAGTTCAGTGACCTGGGCACCATTCCCTAAGAAACTACAGGTGGGTCTCACAATGTTCCTGCTTCTCAGAATTCAGAATGAATGCTTCCTCCTTACATAATTCCATATAAGAGCCTTTCCAATAGTAACTCCCTTGTCACTTGCACCTAAAACGTCAAGGAGAATTTTGTACCAACCACTTCCCCAAATATACTTTCTGGTAGGAATAAGCTGATTTAGCTGTTAAATTTCTAGGCCTAGGTTTTAATTTCCCATACATGTGAACTTGGACAAGAAGTAGGAGAATGTCATCAGAATAAACAGGCAGGCTATAGGCTATATGGGTCAAGATACCTGCTACACCCCAACACACACACACACACACACACACACACACACACACACACACACACACACACACACACACTGTTCCCCACCCTTAACCCATTCCCAAACACACGACACAATTTTTTTTTTCCACAATTATACGGAAAAATGTATCCATGCTTTGCTTTTGCTTTTCTGACAATCTAAAAATATTATGCCTAAGTTTCCACAGAGTATATATTATTCTACCATTTATATTAAAAAATAAATATATATGGATATGTTGTATATTAACAGAATATCTCTGGGATGATTCTTAAGAAACTGATCAGTGAGAAGGGGTCTTGCTTACCCTGTATATCTTTTCATGCTTTTGAATTTTGGATAATATGCCTGTGTTATTCAAAAAATTTAAATTGAGTTAAAATGTTACACCCAGAACAAAATCCTGCTTGTGAAATACATGTGTGCAGACATCTGTTGTCCCCACAGTGGTTGGCTGTCCACAGAGCATTTCCCAGGCAGCCCAGCAACACCCAGCATGGAGCAGCCATTCAACCAGCAACAGAGCCTCCCTCCCACTCCCTGCCCTTCATGTGCTTTGCAAGATTCTCAGAAAAGGACTCTAAGGAAATCATCAGGACTGAAAACCAAGAAACTCGTATTTGAATTTCCCAGAAAGGGCTTTTTCTGCCAGAGGCTGAAGGGAAGAGCTGGGGCTAGAATGTGAGGACAGAGACTGCTTTAGCATTTTTCTTGCCAAAGCTGCTCAGGAACCATGGTGGGCGGGGGGTGGGGGTGGGGGGTCCGGGGTCTCAAGATAAACAAACCATGGATGATAACACATATCAGGATTTTCTGATTTCCTGAGTGGAAGCCAGAATTTGCCTACAAACTCCATCCTAATGTGTAGCCTTTTTCTAACTTCGCCTAATCATTTGCAGCACCTCTCTCCCTCCCCCATAAATAAGTGGTCTTAAGCATGGCTTAACCCCACTTACCCAGCCCATTAAACCCTACTCCCTCTTATTTGTCAAGTTTCTCTCCCTAGCAAAGGAGGGTTTCACAACCACAGTCTGCTGAATTATAGGATTTGTTCAGTCCAGGAAGGCAAACCAATCTATAAGCTCGTTAATGCAGAATAATGACATGGAAACTCTTTGAATTGAAAACCCTTCAAGACTGGCAGAGGGGCGCCCACCCCATACGTCAGGATGTGGTCTAGGCAGCACCACACAGGCCTGACCTGGGGCTCTGGCCCCCCAACCCTAATCCTGCCAGGCTCTTTCCCATCTTCTTGCTTAGCCAATTAATACCCCAGCTCACCCAGCCCCTCATGAGTCTTGGGAATTAGAACCCCTGGCCAGGCACTTCCAGCCAAGAGGGGCCAAGGCACGTCCAATTCGTGTTTCTGATGGCTCCATGGTCCCTTGTCTCCACAGGAGTGAGCAGTCCCTAGAGCTCTGCCTGCTCACCCAAGAGATATACAGGTTCAAGATCTTTATAGCAGCTGTAGGAAAACCAGAAGAGCATCCCATGGCGGGGTAGTGGGGACATGTCTGTTATTTACTTCTGGGACTTGGGTCACACTACTTTCTGTGGGAGACCTCGTCAGCCGCCCCTTTTCATTCCATCTATAAACATTTACAAAAGAAGTGTACAGAGAAACATTACAATTCATAATATTTACCCGGAACACCAGTTGACCTACGGTGTTCCAAATGGTCAATTTGAAATGAGAATCAGAGTGGAAGTCCTGGAGTGTTTGTTTTTCCTCTTTGCTGCCCTGTGAGTAGCTTGTCATGGCCAGTAGAGCAAGAACAAGAAGGGACAAATATGTATTTAGTCCAACTTAAACAATTTAACATGTTTGCAGGAAAGAGAGAATTTTTACAGATCAAAGGAATACAGGCACATGGAGAAATTTGTAATCCAGCCCAGAATCTCACCAACTAAATTATAATCTCTTTGTGGACAGGGCCATAGTGGTTGCTAGGTACATACTAGGTGCTCAGAAAATACAAGTGAATGAAAATTCACCTAAACTCCCACATATAGTTAGCTCAATATTCACAATAACTCACCTATCACAGAATCCACAATGACAAATCAATGTGCAAACGGTTCTCACATCCCTAAAGGCACGAGCTTCAGAGAAACATTTCTAAAGGGAAACTTGCAGCTATTAAGCAAGTCCTGTGAAATACAGTGCCTACAATAACTTCATATTTTCCAAACTTTTGTTTCCTTACTGTTTAATCAGTTAGTACATTGGATGATATGGACATCGAGAATCCTTACTAAAATTCCCAGTTTGCATTTTTATTAAAATACTTCAGGTTAACAAGTAAAACAAACCTGAGCAGTCAAAACGAGACCAAAGTTCTTCACACATCATATAACAGAGATTTCTAAAAGCAAAGCACAGTGCCATTTGGTGGGGTGAAAAGAGGACATAAGGAATAGAAGCCAGAACACTCACCCTCCTGCAAGCAGCACACAACCTCGTTGTGGGCCACCCCCCTTCAGGCTCCCGAGCTGACTCAGAGGTTTAGCAGGTCAGGCCCCCCACGCCCATTCCCATAAGGTGCTCACTGAGCTCCAATCCCAATGTGGACGGATGGGATTGCCTCACCTGTCTCCCACCCCAGCCAGCCTGTGTGGACCTTGGAAGTCCTTGGCCACTTGACTTTACCAATCCTCAAACTAAGCTAAACTCAGACACCCCATTTCTCTGTTCCCGCTCCCAGGTCACTAAATGATGCTGGGTGAGGGGATCCTAGCAAACCTTACAGATTCAAGCCATTAAATCTCAGCAGGTCTTCCATGCAGGGTGATCTAGGCCCCTCACTACCCAGATGATCACTTTCTCACTTTTCTAATGCTCTGTCTCACCCTTTCTGCCTCTCACTTAGATCATCAGACAGGCAGCCCCTAAACTCCTCCCACCTCAGAGTGTCCTTATGTAATCATGTGGACTTTCTTCTCTCTTATGCCTAAGAAAGGTCCAGAATATGACACTGAGGTCCACAAACCCCTGACTTAAACTGTAACCTCTGGCCTCTTGGATTACTTCATCTCAGGCTGCTCTGCCTGTGTCCTTTTCCATGCTCTATTTCCCAATAACCTGGTTTCCACTTTCTTCCCAATACTTCATCCATAGGAAATCTCACACATTCTCATTCATTCATTCAGAAGACTCACTAAATCTGCAACTCCATCTCTAATCTCTCTCCTGAGCTCTAGACTCGTTATTTCCAACTACTGATTCAGCTTTCTCAAATGCATGCTCCTGAGCACCTCAAATTCAGTTCTGCTCAAACAACACCCATGATCTCGTCTTCGTCTAGGACCCTCCTCTTCTCCCTGTTTGCTCTCCGTTAATGACATCTCCGCCAACCCAAGACACTCAGCCTAGAAACTGACTGACAGTCCTACCTGCTGCCCCTCTGGACCGACCACCATGTTTGTACCAAAACCATACTTCCCACAGGCTGCTCCCAGGCAATTATTGATACTAAGCCCAGCAGGAGAACTAATGCAGACCCATTCCTGTAAGATGTGGGATCCTCTGATGGGTGACTTTGGTTCAAGGACTCTGCTCAGTCTGACCAAAACTGTTTAGATCTGTCCTGCGGTCTATGATTCTTCTTACACAATTCTTCCACCCTTCTCCCCCTCCACCAGGGTCAGACCTGCATCACAGTCTAAAGGCTCCCCTGCCTTCTCATGCTCCCACTCTTACATATCTAATATCATCTTGGTGACTGCTTCCTGGTAGACACATTTAAAATCTCACCTCTAAAATCTCCACCTGGGCTTCCCTGGTGGCACAGTGGTTAAGAATCCGCCTGCCAATGCAGGGGACATGGGTTCAAGCCCTGGTCCGGGAAGATCCCACATGCCACGGAGCAACTAAGCCCGTGTGCCACAACTACTGAGCCCGCAAGCCACAACTACTGAAGCACACGTGCCTAAAGCCTGTGCTTCGCAACAAAGAGTAGCCCCCGCTCACCACAACTAGAGAAAGCCTTTGCGCAGCAACGAAGACCCAAGGCAGCCCAAAATTTAAAAAATAAATAAAATCTCCAACAATCTCCCAGCTGGTCTCCTTGCCTCTATCTCAGAGGCACTCTGCAAAACACAGTTTGAATATGTCACTTCCCTCTGTAATAACTGTTAATGTCTCCCCATTATGTAGAGGAAAACAAATCCTTTATCATGGCTTTGGGCCCTCCATACCTTGCTTTCCATAGCTCTCTGCAGCTCAATATTCTACACACATAGTCTACTCACCATCCTCAAATAACCAGGTTAGGTTATTTGAGGCATGTCCACACTTCCAAGCCTCTGCTCATGCCATAACCTCAGCTAAACCATTCATCCTATTTGCAGACCTAAGGAGCTATTCAGTATCTATCTCCCTATCAGTTTTAACCTATAGTCAGGGACCATATCTTTATCACCCTTTACTTCCTGATTCTTGCACCCTCAGTGCCTAAAGCAGTATTGTATTTTCCACTGAAGTCTCTCAAGGAATGAAAGTAGGTGGAGGAGGCCGTAGACATAGATTTGGTGATAGTGGCTTATAACCCAATGGTGACAAAGGGGAGTAGGTTGGGGCATTTAGTGTATGGGCAAATGGCCCTATGTACCTCAATAGTCCTCAAGAGTAATACCATATTTAAAGCACTGTATATTTTATTTTGATAGCATTGAGTACTTTTCAAAGTTAGATAAAATTCATTATAATTTATGATAGCAAGTATATGCTAATTTAGATGAATGTGGTAGTTTTTAAAATATCTATGCAGAAGATTTTTAGGGCAGTGAAAACACCCTGTATGCTACTATAATGGTGGATACATGTCATTATACACTTGTTCAAACCCACAGAATGTACAACACCAAGAGTGAACCCTAATGTAAACTACGGACTCTGGGTGATGATGATGTGTCAATGTAGGTTCATCAGTGGTAACAAATGTACCCCTCTGGTGGGGGATGTTGATAATGAGGGAGGCTGTGCATATGTGGAGGCAAAGGGTATAGGGGAATTCTCTGTACTTTCTGCTCAACGTTGCTGTGAGCCTAAAACTGCTCTAAAAAGGAACGTCTATTAAAAAAAAATATGCCTGCAATCTTGTTTACACTCCTCCCTTCAAAAGGTGTAAACTAATTCCCCTTCCCTTGAATTTGGGCCAGTCTTAGTGACTCACTCTTATGAACAGCATATGATATAAATGATACTATAGAATTTCCAAGACTAGGTCATAAAAAGAATAGTTTCTGCCTGGCTTTCCTTCTCTCCTGAATCACTGGCTCTGCAGGAATCAAGTTACCATGTTGTGAGGACACTCAAGCAGTCTGTGGATAGACCCATGTGAGGAGGCACCAGGGCCTCCTGCTAACAGCCAGCACCAACTTGCCAGCCATGTTTATGAGCCACCTCGGAAGTGGCTCCTCCAGCCCTGGTTGAGCGTCCACCGATGTGCGACCAACAACCTCATGAGTGACTCAGCCAGAACCACCTAGCTTAGTTGCTCCTGGATTCTTGACCCATGGAAACTGTGAGGATAATAAATGTTCATTGTTGTTTTAAGCCACAGTTTTGTAGTAATTTCTTATAAAGCAAGAGATAACTAATACAGTAACTTTGCCAATTTTTAAAAATATTGTTAAAGAATTCCATTTACATAAAATCTTTGATGGTGCTGGATGAATTCCATGATCCTTTAACAAGATGAAGAGGAAAAAGTTGTTTTACATTTTAAGTTCTTTGTCTCAATCACATGACCTATTTGGCCCCTCATCACCATATGTCAGCATGTTTGTATCCTTGCATGTCAAAAAATAAGCAAGTCCTGTGAAAGGATTTCAATCCAAAATGGAACCCAAGGGGAGTTCCCTGGTGGCCACTGCTGTGGCCCAGGTTCAACCCCTGGTCGGGGAACTCAGATCCCACAAGCCACGTGGCCCGTCCACAAAGCAGAAAAAGGACTACTAAAAAAAAAAAAAAATGGAACCCAAGGATATGAAATGGAGAATCTCACACATGCTCCCTCAGAAGAACGGAACTTAAGAACTGAGAGACTGATTTCCTATAAACGCCTGATTTACAGAAGACTGAGACTTATCTCCGGACCAATGAACATCCACCAAGAATCTCTCCATACTCAAGCCAATGAACTTACTGGCTGGGTTCTGGCTGGATGTCCCTCTCTTTGGGCTCCCTGCCCACAAACACAACCTGCCCCAGGCCCTCAATAACTTGTTTGCAGCTTCTACGGCACATGTCTCCTAAACTGCAATTCCTCTGCTATTCCCAAATAAACTCAAATTTCTGGTAATTTGAGCTTGTTTCAGTTTACATCCTTATTTAGATTGATAGTTCAAAACATGTTAATGCTTAAAAATGATACTTTACAAAGACTGAGATTTCTCATTTGGTGTTCTAGTTTCAAAAGGAAGGGGAAAAAACTGATCACAATTTATTTTAGGGTTCATCTCTTTTAAAATAAATATTTTCACCTCTCCACTTTTATCAGGATATACCACCACATATTTTTCTGAAATATCCCTGTAGTATAATAAGAAATATCTCTGGTCTTTGGTATGTGCTGAGTGACAAGAGTATCTTGTGTTATTCATACTCAAGTCCTTTTGAGCACACCTGAGTATCTGCTAATAAAGTGATTAGAGTGGGGTCCCTAAATAGCCTCAGGATGGTGCTGGTCAGCAAAAAGACCAAGTGATTAGAGGGCTGGAACTTTCAGGCCAAGCAACTGACCTCTGGGAAAAGGGGGGAGGGGTTGCAGGACAAGCTCTATAGAAACAGCAGATTTGATGAGCTTCTGGGCTGGCTAATACATCCCTGTGCTGGGAAAGTGGTCCACCCCAGTTCCATGGGGGCAAAAGCACCTGTGCTCAGGACACTTCCACACCCTACCCTATGTACCTCTTCATTTGGATGTTCACCTGTATCTCTTATAATATCCTTTATAATAAACTAGTAAAGGTAAGGAAATGTTAGTGTTCTGTGAGCTGCTCTAGATAATTAATTGAACCAGAGGAGGGGGTCCAATTTATAGCTTGCTGGTCAGAAGCCCAGGTGACAACCCTAACTTGTGATTGGCATCTGAAGTGGGGGCAGTTTTGGGGGACTTAATCTGTGAGGTCTGATGCTATATGCAGGTAGACAGTATCAGAAGTGAGTTAAATTGTAGGACAACCAGTTGGTGTCCCCTGAGAACTGAAAATTGCTCGGTGGTGTTGGAAAACACTCCAGAATCCCCCAAATCATTGACAGCATAATTATTCTACTAAGATTCCATCCAGGATGAGACTATAACAATACTCAAATAATTCCATAATTATGCTTCACACATTGCATTTTGCCATTTTCTTTCTCTCAATGAAGGAGCTGCCTTTTTGAGTTTTTCCCTTCTTATAATAACATATTTACACACAAAGAAAACATAGTCAATGTAAAGATTTTGTCTTTGTTTCTAACAGGAAAAGATATACCTCAACTTTTCACATTGTTTTCAGAAATCCGTTTTTCTATCCAATTTCACATCACTTCTGTACACTCACAGCATTTTATTCATGTTTCTTATGACATCTTGGACACTTTAACTTTCTGAATCAATTTATGTTAAGATGTAAGCTCCTTGAGGATAGTGACTATGTTTTTTCATACATTTATCCTCACAGTTCCTTGCCTATAGTAAATAGCCATAAACACTTACAATTTAGGTAATAGGTTGACTGTCCAAGGTATCAGTCAGATCACCAGGGGTCTGCCTAACAAGAATTTATGACAAAAATATAAGGACAACAGACTGCTGTGAGAGTCTAAACATATAAATAAGGAATAGCCAGACCACAGAACTTTCACCCACAACCTGCAGCAACCTACTCAGGAAACCAACCCCCCTATCTACAATAAACCACCTCTGAACTCAGCCTGCTACAGATTAGACTTGCAGAAAGCCATCTTTTGCTATCTCCAGTGACAATGGAGGAAAATGAATGATAACTTCTATAACAATTGGCCCAAAAGGGCCAGGACTTGATTAATAACTGACAGCTTCCCTACTCTTGGTCCTTGCTTCCAATTTAGGACCAACCAGACAAAGCCAAACAAGCAGCCCTAACCAATCATATAGGAAGCCCTGCTTTAATTGGCCCACCTACAGCTTGCCCAGGCCAACAGGGCACACCTGAAGCCTTTCCTTTATTTCACTATGTGGTCTTCCCACTCCTCTGCAAAACAGAAGGCTGACTCCTAGAGCAAGTTCAGAATAAACAGCCTTTGCTTTTCTCATTTGGCTGGTCTTTATTTATTTCCACAGTTGTATAATGAAAATCCATTGGAATTATCCTAAAGATGAAACAATAATTCATATGTGCTGGGAACTGAAGGAGCTAGGAATGGCCAAAGAAGAGATTTGTCAGAGACTGAAGAGTTTACAGGTTGCACCTCACAACAGACTTAATCCAGCTGAAAGGTAATTGATGTCCACAGCCAGGGGAACAACTGCCCTGTAGGTGTCCTTGGGGTCAGTTCAGAAGAGTGCCCATGGACTTCCCTGGTGGCGCAGTGGTTAACAATCTGCCTGCCAATGCAGGGGACACGGGTTCAATACCTGGTCTGGGAAGATCCTATATGCTGCAAAGCAACTAACAGCATGTGCCACAACTACTGAGCCTGCACTCTAGAGCCCATGAGCTGCAACTACTGAGCCTGCACACTGCAACTACTGAGCCCACACACCACAACTACTGAAGCCCATGAGCTCTAGGGCCCATGTGCCCCAACCACTGAGCCCGTGTGCTGCAACTGCTGAAGCCCGCACGCCTAGAGCCCGTGCTCTTCAACAAGAGAAGCCACCGCAATGAGAAGCTCGTGCACCACAACGAAGAGCAGCCTCCACTTGCTGCAACTAGAGAAAGACTGCACGCAGCAACGAAGACCCAATGCAGTCAAAAATAAATTTAAAAAAATGGAAGAGTGTCCAACCCCACCTGGGTGACAGTCACCACCTGCAGCTGCGTTACACAACACCTTCTCCCTCTGCTCACTGCCCTCCATTAACCATTTATTAAAATCACTCTAAACGATATCTCTTACAATACTAAGTTCTCACAAGGACATCAAAAGTCTCATTCTGACAGCTCAGCCGGTCAATTCTGGTTGAATAACTTGAACATTAAAGGGTTTAGTGTCTCCTCTCTCTTCCTAAGCATGCTCACAATAAGCAATGTGCAATTTTGTGTAAACTTTAAACCCTGCTTCTGTGAAGTTACAGGCTAGTTCAGTCTGGTTCGCTTGAGATGGCTTCACTGAAAATACTATACAGAGAGAGAGGCATATCATAGCCGAAAGTGACTGGCATGGTTCATAAAGTATTTAAATTTTGTATTAACAAAATAAATACATAGTTATTGTAGAAAATCTAGAAAATCTAGAAAAAGCAAACAAATAAAAAGAAATCTAAAATCATCCATAATGGCACCATCCAGAGAAACAAATGTTCCCACTGACATATATCCTTCTGGTTTTTTTTGTTCTTTGTGTATGTCAGTGAGGGATGGAGAATTCACTTGACTAGATGAGTCTGATAGGGTTTTGAACTGAATATCTTTGCTTGTTTCTCTAAAGTATGGCTTACTGTGAAGCCAACTAATGATCAAGGTATTCTTTCAAGGCACTTCCTGAAGTGTCCAAGGGGAGGGGGAGCATCCTGCGGGACAGCTGAACCCTCTGTACCTCCCTGACTCTGTCAGGCCACTCTGTCCTGTACAAGCTGGTCCCTTTAGCTCCAGCAGTCTCCCCCAGCCTTGTCCAGCAGAGCACAACTACCCACCCTTCGATACCCAGCCCTAGTCCTGAACTTTTGTCATCCCTTCCCTCGCCCTGGCAGCGGGCCCGAGTGTTCTCACACCTGTGCTCTCAGCCTGCCGCTGCATTTCCACTAGGGCAGTTGGCAAATGGCAGAGTGATTCCAGTGTGATTGGCCTTGTGCATACCCGTAAACTGGATGCTTTGGAAGAGTCAGGACAGGAGTTTTCTACTTTATACACCCACCCCCTTGCAGAGGACACCACGAAGACAATGTAGACTGATGGCTGGAGTGTGAACAGCAGCTGGTCTGTGTGGGGTGAATTCTGCCTTCACCGCTTACCAGTGGTGAACTTGAGCAGGATTCTTACCCTCTGTATGCCATGGTTTCTTCATCTTTAAAACAGAGTTTTTAATGGTAGTTACCCCTCCTGGTTGTAATAAGGATTAAATTAATACATGAAATACACTTTAAAAAGTGCCCAGTACATGGTAAGCACTACATAAAGATTTGAGATTATAAAGTTATGCATAAGAACTAACCCAAGTATCTCCATGCTGCTTACAGCTCTCACAATCTTCTTTTTCCTCAGCAATGAGGGATTTAAGACTCATCTAACTAGCTCTTATTAGTTTTCTCTGTATGCAGTGAACAAATATTTGGTCCTGACTACAGTAGAACACAGGCATTCAGCATTCACGTGAAACCAAGTTTGGATAATGCTGCTCCACTGTTAAATGAAAATGCTTCAGCTAGAGGTTACCTGTACCAATTTGCTCTCCTCACGTGGAACACATTCATTACCCATGACGTGTGCACACCTCAGAGGAAAACACTGATGCCTTCTGTGCCGCCCACCACCACCTCCCCCTCCCCCTCCCCCCATTTCCGCCCCCAGCACACTTCCAAGTAGCAAGCTTTGCTGGAGAGACAGCCCACTTCAGGGCAAGGGGGGACTCCTGACTGTGCAATATTTTCTGAGTCACCTCAGACTAACCAGATGGAACCGCCCCAAGTCTCACAGAAGCTGGGTTTAAAGTTTACACTTAAATTGCAAATTACTTATCAGAAGTCTGCTTCTAAAGAGGAGAGGAGGAGAAATGGAATCCCCCAAGGTTCAAATTAGTCAGCTGGAAACAAGCACCTGAACTAAAAAAGGCTAGATAGCTTTGACATGGTTCCTAGATGCTAATGTTCTTCAGGAACATTTTATTTTAGAGTATATGGTAAAAGGGCTGACCTAACATGTCCTGACTTTGAAAGTCTCAGGAGGGCTTTTACTTGTTCAAATATTCACCGATGGCTTGCTTCAAAAATATATAACTCTTCACTCTAAACATTCGATTAATCAGGATTCTGATTTCCTAAAACTGAAGTAGATAAGGCTTCCAGCTATCCCCAAGTCTCAATCAGTTCAATTGGACAAAATGCGTGTATTTTCTATGAACAAGGTCCCTGCCGTCAGGGGAAATGGTTCAGATTTGAAACAAAGGGAGCAGCCCTCAGCACACCCTGAGTTACAGCATCAGCCAGCTGGAGCTGGACCTGCTTCATACCTCAAGTTGTATACTTTAAAACAAAATAAAGCTTGCCTTCCACATATCCTTTCTGTTCTAAAACCTAAAACAAACGAATTGTCTTCTCTTCACTTGACTCCAGAAGTAAGAGATAGCATTTTTATGATTCAAAACCATGAGAATTCTTTCCTGTTTATAAAAAAAAAAAAAATCTCTTCAGCTCTGCCTATTCGCCTTTAATTTTTTTGTGGATTCTTGCTCAGTCCATGCAAGTCAAATAATCTTCAGACCATTAAAAATATTTTAAATATAAAAGAAAATTCTCTTTCTGTTTGAATTTTTTTAAATAAATAAATAATAAAAATAAATAAAAAATAATAAAATTCTAAGAGAGTCTATGGTTAAACTAAGATTTCTTAATCAAGCATGAATCTTATTTCTAAAAATCATTCAGCCTTTAAAAGTACTGCTGCCTTTCAGTAGGTATAAATAGTAAAATGTGGATGTGAGAACAATCTAAAGCTACTGTAGTATAAAGAACCTTGGGGTAGGAGGCCAGATGTCTGGGTTTCCTATTTTTGTCACTCCCCTGTTTGCATGACTGTAGGCAATTCCTTTTCCCTTCTGAGTATCCTGATCTGCAGAGAAGTGATGACACCTCTCAAGCCAAAGGATGAGAGAACCATGGCCTGGGACAGGTGCCTGGAAAGTTGGGAGTCCTCTACACGTGTTTGTGCACTGCCTTCCCCTGGGAAGTTTGCTGTCTCCACGCTGAGATAAAGAACTGAATTATTCCACCCTCTTCCGCCCCGTGCGGTACCCAACGCTGATTTATTTTCATCAACATTCTCCCTCCTGAGCAATCCTAACCCACAGCTGGACTTTCAAAGACCATAGAAGACAAATAGGCCAGAGCAAGCGGAATCTCCCGGTCACTTACAGACTGGGTCATCCATTTTCAAGGGTCTTTTCAAGCGGATGCTGGCGGGGACGGTCTTCTCTATCAGTTCATCAATGCTCTAAAATTAAAACGCAAATCCGTGAACACTAAAGGCAGAGGAAATTGCTTCTCAGTTAAAAGTCACCTCTGCATTTTGCATATACAAAGGCTTCTGGGAAACTTCATTTAAATTGTCTAATTAGGGTTTCTTTCTAAAAAGAACAACTTTGAACAAACCAAAAATCACTGGAGAAAAAAAATAATGAGTCGGGGTAGTGATTCGGCCACTCCGGGTTGGATTTCAGTGGGCAACCGGAGATAATCGGATAAATCAGGAGGTCCTTCTCTTGCAAAGTGAGAGCTCATCTGCAGGGCGACTTAGGTTGGAAAATATACGGTTTTGAGGCGCGAAGAGCG
>NW_006778123.1:541718-542474 GCF_000442215.2 Lipotes vexillifer | reverse complement strand
GAAAGTAACCTGGTGGAAGCAGGCTGGGGCACGCAGACCGAGCACGCGTGCTCGCTCCCACACCAGGGGCCCCGGGCCAGGGTGCGGGTCCCACGCGGAGCGAAGCAGAGCTCCTGGCGGGGGCCGGGAGGCCGTACGGGCAGAACCCGGGCGGCGCAGGGTGAGGCCTCTGAGGGCCGGGTTGGGGTCCTTACCGCCAGCCCCAGGGCCTGTAGCATCTCCCTCTTGTCTTTGTCCCCGGGGCCGATATGCCTCCTAGCAAAGTCGTCGTGTCTGGGCAGGAGGCGCTCGAGGAGGCGCGAGGCCCCAGCCCCGCCGCTATCCCCGCCGCCGCTACTGCTGTCACGGCCCCACGGCGCCCAACGAGGCCCCGCGCCTCCAGCCAGGAGGCGGCCGCCCCCGACTCTGCAACCTAGACGCAGCCCCCAGGCCCTGGCGCACGTCTGCATGGTGGTGGTCACCGTCCCCTGCCGGGCCGGCGAGGGTCAGCTACGCTTTCGGCTCCTCTTCTGGTCGCGGTCCCCTGGGTAGCGGCTGCCCCCGGGTGGCTGGATCCCCTCCCCGCTGGATGACCGAAGGGACGGATAGATGGTCAGAGGAAATGAATGGCTGCCGCGCTGAACCCGGACACGCGCGCAAAGTTGTTACTCCACTCGAGGCACCTGCTTCGCACACTTTAAGCGTCGTTCTGGGGGTGGGCAGTGGGATACGGCCAGGAAACGCTCGGCCAATGGGAGTGAACGGAAGGGCGGGGGC
>NW_006778123.1:540454-541708 GCF_000442215.2 Lipotes vexillifer | reverse complement strand
TTCCCTACCCCCTCCTCAGGCCCTCTGCTCCTCGCCCGGAGCCTTCCATTCTCAATTACTCCTACTCCATCTCTGGTTGACGCGGGGCGGGGGCGCTCCATGCGCTCGGTGACAGAGGCCACAGGCGTAGTGCCTGGGGAATTCAGCTGAGATGGAAGAGGATTCCAACAGAGAGGCCAGACTCAAAGAGTTGGTTAGTCTCCATTAATTTTAGGGTATCTTTCCTGTCATATCTCATGGAAACCAATATGCACAGCTGAGAGTTCTTATATAGTTGTAGGATCATGAGCGAGTTACCCAACCTTTGAGCTTAGGTTTCCGCATCTCATACAGCTGGATGGGATTTAAAAAGAGATTATGCATTGAAAGCACTGCCATAACACTAGCCTTGAGCTCTCTCTCTCTCTCTTTCCTCCTTCCCCCCCCCGCCCCCCCGCAGGTGTGTGGTATAAAAATGCAAAAGATACAAAGGTATACATTTTGCACTGTCATCTTAGTTGGAAATTTATTTATACCTGGATATTTTTGAAATCTAATCTCTCTAGTTATCTCTTGAGATTTTTATCGAGAATGAACTTTCAAAATTCCCACTGTCATTCTAATATGAGGAAGAGAGGACAGAAATCATCAGACCATTAGGTGTACTAACACTAGGAAAAACAGAAGGTGTCCTCTTTCTCCTCCTCTAAGCTTCCTCCTTCAATCATTTTCTGCACACTCTGGGTTCTGTAGCTGACAGGCACAGAGACTAGGCAGAGAGGCAGGAAAGTATAAAATAAAAAGCAGTAGGCAAAATGTTTGTATGGCAGGCGGGGGTGAGTGGTGAGCTAGAAAGGCTGGGTGGAATGTCTCTGAACAGCTTTTCATCCATTTGGAATTGAAATTACAGCCTTCATAAAAGTTGGGAGATATCCTCAGTGCTAGAGGCCATGGGGGGAGGGGGAGAAATGTGCATTTATTCCCCATTCCTGACTATTCTTTTTTTGTGTATCACAGGAACTGGAAGCAAGAGAACTATAATTCCAAGATTGGCTCCAGAGTTCTGAATGTTATTAGTCTTCTGTCAACAAGATACTCTTGTGTGAGAACTGGAAAATGGAATACAAGTGGAAACCATTTTCTTATTTCTCTGACAGCAGCAGACAGATGCATGGGTGGCAGCAGACATGAAGCGCTTCTTTACCAGCCATCCGTGTTGGTACAGCAAGGCAGCTGTGTCCGTCAATGGAAATGTCCTGTGGTTTCCCAGCCTAG
>NW_006778123.1:526950-540444 GCF_000442215.2 Lipotes vexillifer | reverse complement strand
GCAGGAATTTCTCACTGTCCTGGACTAGAGCTTCAGTGGTTGACCTGAAGATGGTGGTATTCTATCTACCCTGTCTCTTGCTCTTCCAGTCCTTCCACTGGTTTTAGATGCACCTATTCCTGGCACTTTAATCCAGCTATGCTTGAAATATTTTGAGTGTTTTGTTTGTTTTCCTAAATAAACCTTAACAAAGACTGTAACTGAGGCCAAAAGTAGCTTTAAGATAGTAACCTTAAAGCTTAAACGGATTAGCTGTCTGACCCAAATCTGTTTGAAGACAGTGATAACATTATCACTAGTAGAGAATGAGATCATAATAGTCTTAGGCATGAAATGGAAAGAGTTACTTAAATTATCAGTGGGGAATAAATTGCCTATTGAAGAAAGGTCTTTGCTAGACCAAATAGTTGCTAGGTTAGACCCTTCTGGTGGGAATGATGCCTACAAGGACTATAGAAAGTGCTAGTGACTTTTGAATGCCCAGGAGAGTTTACCGAATAAAATGACAGCTCAAAGAACTAGAGAGCTTCAATGCTCTATAACTTCTGTAGCTGCAGGGAGAAGGTATTTACAAGTCAGACCCAATGTTTGATCCAGCTGATTGTCAAATTATAATACAAGTTGAATCCACAGCTTTATTAGGACTCATATGTGAAAGCTTGGGATTAATTTAAAACCCTACCAAACGTAAGGTAGATAGCTAGTGGGAAGCAGCCGCATAGCACAGGGAGATCAGCTCCGTGCTTTGTGAAAGCCTGGAGGGGTGGGATAGGGAGGGTGGGAGGGAGGGAGATGCAAGAGGGAAGAGATATGGGAACATGTGTGTATGTATGGCTGATTCGCTTTGTTATGGAGCAGAAACTAACACACCATTGTAAAGCAATTATACTCCAATAAAGCTGTAAAAAACAACAAAAAAAGGGGAGATGGGATAAGAAAACCAAAAAAAAAAAAAAACCCCTAAGATTTGGAATGGGGACATCTTCGTAGTTTGGGTTGAATTATCTTTTTTTTTTAAATTTATTTATTTTTGGCTGCATTGGGTCTTTGTTGCTGCACGCGGGCTTTCTCTAGTTGCGGCAAGCGGGGGCTACTCTTCGTTGCGGTACGTGGGCTTCTCATTGTGGTGGCTTCTCTTGTTGCGGAGCATGGGCTCTAGGCACGTGGGCTTCAGTAGTTGTGGCACACGGGCTCTGGAGCACAGGCTCCGTAGTTGTGGCGCACGGGCTTAGTTGCTCTGCGGCATGTGGGATCTTCCCGGACCAGGGCTCGAACCCATGTCCCCTGCATTGACAGGCGGATTCTTAACCACTGCGCCACCAGGGAAGCCCTTAATTATCTTGAATCCTCAAATCCCACTGAGTTCCCTTTGCCACTTGAAGCAGTCCCTTCTCCCCTCTCTGACATGCTGGCCATCCCTTGCTTGAAGAGCCTGTAATGGCTTCACTGAAAAATTAACCTTTCAGGGACCCCTGGTGGTCCAGTGGTTAAGACTCCACACTCCCAATGCAGGGGGCATGGGTTCGATCCCTGGTCGGGGAACTAAGATCCCGCATGCCACATGGCACAGCCAAAAAAAAGAATTAATCTTGCAAAGGTATGCCAATGCTTCTTTACCTCTAGATCCACAGCCAGAGTCAGATTGCAGCATACCCTAGGAAAGTGAATAAGATGTCTGACACCAGAGGAGAAGCTTACACAGGGAAATAATTGCAAGACATTGCTAATGTACAGTGGCACTGGAGGATTCCTGTGTAGGAGTGGGTTCTAACCAAGGAAGAAGGAATATAATATTGAAGTGATTGGTGTGTTTGCAACACTAGAGATTCTGGATTTAGTGTATTAACTCAATAAGTCAGGAGTGGCTCTAAGGGTCTGCTGAGTTGGTTGACTGAAATCAGACTCAATAATGGCCTTCATTAAATTAGGTTAAGATACTAGAACTTTTTTGGTTTAATAGAGAAGAAAGGATCCAAAGACTTGGTGAGAGGGAATTCCCTGGTAGTCCAGTGGTTAGGAATCCATGCTTTCACTGCTGAGTTCCCAGGTTCAATCCCTGGTTGGGGAACTAAGAGCCTACAAGCCATGTGACCAAAAAAGAAAAAAAAAGAAAGAAAAAAAGAAAAAAAATCAAAGACTTGGTGAGATAAGAGTTTTGGATTCATCATGTGCAACACACTCTTCAACCCTTTCAGTGTATTCCTCAGTAAGACACAGAGGACAATATCTTCACCAAAAGAAATCCATTGGTTCAAGAGGATCAGCATTATTCTTGAAAAGCTCTGTACTTTATGTCTGCACGTGTGAGATGATGGTGGAAGATGCCACTGTTGAAATGGGCACCCTGATTTCAATGGTAATGATGGAGTTCCAAAGTGGTAGAGGCCAGTGGCAACTCTAGAAAACAGAGAACAGTGAGTAAGGTTGCTATAATGCACAGCAGAGTTAGAGAGGTAATCAGGCTTGATCCACAGGGATCTTTGATGTTCACTAATTAATGAGCAGCCCATGAAAATCTTACTTAATCTGGTGAACCAAAATTTGATATGTCACCCAAATGGAGAGACCCAGTTGCTCAACTAGTTCTCTTACTTTAGCTGGTTTCATAGACCCAGAGCATCTTAGATGATGGGAATCTTAAGAAAGAATCCCTGAGAAAAGATCTTATGGCCCTGCTATAAGTATATACTATAAATCTTCCTCCTAAACTCCCCCAAAGATACCTGTGGTCATTTACCAAGTGTGATGGTTAATCTTATATATCAATTTTGCCTGGGCCACAGTGCCCAGATATGAGGTCAAACATTATTCTGGATGTTTCTGTGAGAATGTTTTTGGATTAAAGATTTAAATCAGTTGACTTTGAGTAAGGCAGATTGCCCACCATAAAGTGGGTGGGCCTAAACTAATCAGTTGAAGCCCTGACTAGAACACAAGATGGATCTCCTCTGAGCAAGGGGGAATTATGCAGTAGACAGCCTTTGGACTTGAACTGCAACATTAGTTGTACCCTGATAGCCTTTGGACTTGAACTGCAGCACTGGCTCTTCTCTAAGTCTCCAGGCTGCAAGCCTGGTAGTACAGATTTTGGACTCACCAGCCTCTGTAATCTCATGAACCAATTCCAGAGAGAGAGAGAGAGAGAGAGAGAGAGAGACTATATATATATATATAGTGTGTGTGTGTGTGCATGTGTATACATGGAGAGAAAGAGAGAGAGTGTGTATGTATACTATTGATTCTGTTCCTCTAGAGAACACTGACTAATATATCAACAAAAGAAAATATCCAGACTTTGGGTGGGTTATTAGAAATTTGTTCTAAGATAATGCTAAACTCTGCAGATCCAAACCAAATAACTCTAGTCCACAAATCACAGTGGGGTGTTATGAAGATTAGAATATAAATGGAGATTTGGGATTTCTGGTTTCAGTTCCACTATGTAAAGAGCAAGGAAGTCGGGCTTCCCTGGTGGCGCAGTGGTTGAGAGTCAGCCTGCTGATGCAGGGGACACGGGTTCGTGCCCTGGTCTGGGAGGATCCCACATGCCGCAGAGCGGCTGTGCCCGTGAGCCACAGCCGCTGAGCCTGCGCATCCGGAGCCTGTGCTCCACAACGGGAGAGGCCACATCAGTGAGAGGCCTGCGTACCGCAAAGAAAAACAAACAAACAAAAAAAAAGAGCAAGGAAGTCATCACTCCTGTCCTTACACCAAGAAAAAGGTAAACAAATGAAAAATCAATAACTTTTGCACACATCTGAAAACTGACATTGCAGGGCAAAATGCCACCTTGAAATCTGATGAGACAGGCTCATACAAAGAATCACAGCCAAGATCTGATTACCTGGAGCAGAAGCCACTGGAGCCCTAAACAGGTAGGAGCACATAATGGTTATGATGACTTGCTGGATGCTAAGTGTGGACTAATTTAAAAGAGACTAATTTAAAACTCCTGGGAACTACAGTCTTAGTGAGGCTCTCACACTTTCTTGGGTTTTAGCCCCAGAAGCCCCACCATAGTTAGGGTGAAGATCCAAGAAATATCTCCTCATAGCAGTGGTGGGGGAAGAGAATGAGTGATCACTGTGAAATATGCCCAGAGTCCTCTTTGTGACAAAGACCTACTCTGCAAAGCAAAGGACTTTACCAGAGCTTTATCCCAGTTGGAGAAGGGAATTCCTTCCACCCTATCCCCCTCCAGCCTTCTGGTCTCACATAATGGGGAAAAAAAAAAGTCAAAAGGGTTTAGTGCTTCAAGGAAATAGACTGGGAACTCTGCAACCAGGGAAAGATGTATGGGGCAGGGGTGGGAGTGAGGGAGCTTTATCACTGGAGAAACACTTGGAAGTTCACAGTCCGAGACGTAGGCCCACAAAAACATTAATATTTAATTAGAACATTAGGAAACACTTCCTCTCCTCCACAATATACCACCACATAAACAGGGCTACAATAAAAAGAACTAAACAGGCAATATTAAACACAGCCCAACTCTAGCCAAATTAACATAAATCTCATATTAAAGCCCTATTTACCTCAGTTCCTAATACCCAATACAGCACATTGGGCTTTCAACAAAAATTACAAGGCATGCAAAAAGTCAAGAAAAAAACAGTTTGAAGAGACAAAAATCATCAGAACCAAACTTGCATGTGATACTGGTGTTAGAATGATTCTACAAGGAATTTCAAGTAACTATGTTAAAATAACATGTTAAAAGTTCTGATAGAGGGACTTCCCTGGTGGCGCAGTGGTTGTCTGCCTGCCAATGCAGGGGACACGGGTTCGAGCCCTAGTCTGGGAGGATCCCACGTGCTGCGGGCTCACATGGACCCATGAGCCATAACTACTGAGCCTGTGCGTCTGGAGCCTGTGCTCCGCAACAAGAGAGGCCACGATAGTGAGAGGCCCACGCACCGCGATGTGATGAAGAGTGGCCCCCACTTGCCGCAACTAGAGAAAGCCCTCACACAGAAACGAAGACCAAACACAGCCAAAAATAAATAAATAAATAAATTTATTTAAAAAAAAAAAAAGTGAAGGATAGGGACTTCCCTGGAGGTGCAGTGGTTAAGAATCCACCTGCCAAAATCGTACAGATGAACCGGTTTGCAGGGCAGAAATAGAGACACAGATGTAGAGAACAAATGTAAAGACACCAAGGGGGGAAAGTGGCGGGGTGTGGGGGTGGTGGAGGGATGAATTGGGAGATTGGGATTGACATGTATACATTAATATGTAAAAAGTGGATAACTAATAAGAACCTGCTGTATAAAAAATAAAATAAATTTCAAAAAAAAGCCAATGCAGGGGACACAGGTTCAATCCCTGGTCAGGGAACTTAGATCCCACATGCCACAGAGCAACTAAGCCCATGTACCACAACTACTGATGCCCACACACCTAGAGCCTGTGCTCTGCAACAAGAGAAGCCACCACAACGAGAAGCCCACGCACCACAACGAAGAGTACCCCCTGCTCGATGCCAACTAGGGAAAGCCTGCATGCAGCAACGAAGATCCAATGCAGCCAAAAATAAATAAACAAAATAAATAAATAACTTTTTTTAAAAAGTGAAAGATAGGACTTCCCTGGTGGTGCAGTGAGTGGTTAAGTATCTGCCTGCCAATGCAGGGGACATGGGTTCAAGCCCTGGTTCAGGAAGATCCCACATGCCATGGAGCAACTAAGCCCATGCGCCACAACTACTGAGCCCACATGCTGCAACTGCTGAAGCCCACGCACCTAGAGCCCATGCTCTGCACAAGAGAAGGCATCACAATGAGAAGCCCGCACTCTCCACAACTAGAGAAAGCCTGCACGCAGCAACACAGCCAAAAAAAAAAAAAACAAATGAAGGATACTTTCTCAGACAAAAATTGAGGGAATTCATAGAAGGAAGACATTATCTATATTTTTGCTCTTTCCATTGTTTCTTCTTCCCTTCTAATGTTCCAAGAATGCTTCTTTTATCATTTTCTTTTTGTTTAGGGAACTTCCTTCAGTCTTTTATTTATTTATTTATTTATTTTTTTAGTCTTTTCTTTTTAAAGGCTGACATCTAATTCTCAGTTTTCTTTCATCTGAAAATGACTTGATTTCTCCTTCATTCCTGAAAGATATTTTCACAAGATATAATATTCTGGGTCAACAGTTATTTTCTTTCAGCACTTGAAAAATGTGTGCCACTTCTTTCTGGCCTCCATGGTTTCTGATGAGAAATCATATCATTCAAATATTTTTCCCCCTATAGATAAAATGTCATTTCTCTTTTGCTTCTTTCAGTACTTTTCTTTGTCTTTAGTATTCAGAAGTTTGACTATGATGTGTCTTGGCATGGATTTCTTCGGGTTTATCTTATTTGAGGTTTTCTCGGTGTCTTAGACAGCTTGAGCTGCCACATTGAAATTCCATGAATGAGGTAGACACAACAGAAATTTATTTCTGGAGGCAGGAAAATCCAAGATCAAAGTGCCAGCCAATTCAGTTCTGGTGAAGCCTCTCTTTCTGGATTGCAGATGGATCCCTTCCTGCTGTGTCCTTACCTGGACTTTCTTTGGTGTGTGCACAAGGAGAATGAGAAATAGGAAGAGAGAGAAAGAGAGAAAGCTCTTCCTCTTCTTATAAGGCCACCAATCCTAATGGATTAGGAACCCACCCTTATGACTTCATTTAACTTTAATTACCTCCTAAAAGCCCTCTCCCCAAATATAATCACATTGGGGTTAGGGCTTCAACATATGAATTTGGGGATGGGGAGCACAATTCAGTCCATAGTACTAAGCTTCTTAAATATGTAGGCTTGTATTTTTTGCCAAATTTGGAAAATTTTCTGACATTATTTCTTTCTGTGGCCCTTCCCTCTTTTTTTCTTCTCCTTCTGGGACTTCAATGACATGAAAGTTAGATCTTTTGTTAGAGTCTCCTGTGTCCCTGAGGCTCTGCTCTTTTTTTTTTTTTCCGTTTTCTCTCTGTTGTTCAGACTGGATAATTGTTATTGCTCTACATTCAACTCCACTGATTCTTTCTTCTGTCTTTTCCATTCTGCTGTCAAGCCCAGCCATTGATTTATTATTTATTTATTCATTGGTATTTTTCAGTTCTAAAATTTCCATTTAGTTCCTCTTTATAGCTCTCATTCATGTTGAGGATTTTCCTTGTTCTTGATATGATGAGTAATTTTGCATTGTATGCAGGACATTTTGAATATTATGAGTCTCTGATTCCTATTTAGGTCTTACATTTTAGAAGGCAGTCAAACTGTTTAGGTTCAAAATGCATGTCCTGGCCTACTTTTGTGGGCTATGTTTCAAGTGTCAATTCATTTTCAAAGCCTTTGCATTGCTCTTCTGGTCTGCCCTACTTGGGTGTGACCCAGAAGCCAAACTGAAACCTGGGCACTAGTCCACACATAGTTCAGTTTGCTGTGTTGATTACGGTCAGCCTCGTGGATGGTCTGCTCAAAGGTATGTGCAGGACTTCATACACAGATTTAAAGAATCCTGCTTTCCAGTTCTCTCGTCTAATTCTCACCCAGTCACTAGTCGGGAAGAAGCAGCACATTGCCTTTTTGCAGCTGTTCACTTAGTGTAGGGCAGCGACAGTCAAGAATGCACCCCCTCACAGTCTCTGTAGCGGCAGGTTAGGGGATAGCTGCGTCTGCTTGTGTTGGTGCAGGCCGGGCAATGTCAACAGGGCTCCATCCCACAGGCTTGGCCAGAAATACTGACAGTGGGGATGCGTGTGGCTTTTTTCATGGTGTTTACCTGGAGTAGTATGGGTTTTGTCCTGAAGAGTCACTGTTTTCCCATTCCTTTGGCTAGTGGGAGCAGGATTCCCTTGCACTGAGGCCTGGATATACAGGAGGCAAAATAAAAATCTCACGAAGCTCACTGCTGGACCAGTTTTCAAGTCCCAAAGGGCCTGGCCAGGCCACCTTCTTTTCCCCAACCTTTCAGAGTCTTATGATAGGTGCTTTAAGTATTTCAACCAAGGATTTTAGTTATAATTAGGAGGAGAAATAAGTAAAAGTACATCTAACTCCATTTTTTTCCAGGAGCATAAGTCTGATTCATATCTCTTTCAACTCTTCTGCTTGATCTGTGCAGGACATGATTTTAGAGCTTGATAATGGATTATGAAAATGTATTCAGGTAGGGATTCCAACTGGATCTGCTTTCACTGATTACTGGAGCAGATTAACATAGCCCCTTGCAACTGGTGTACTGCTATTAATCTGGGCAGACTATTTTTTCTCTATACCAATTAGTAAAGGCCACCAGAAGCACTTCATCTGTCAGCAGAAGCAGTACACCTGCCTGTCTTCCCACAGGGCTGTGTCAGCTCCTCAACTTTGTGTCATGTTCTAATCTGCTAGGACTTTTTTTAAAGAATAAATTTATTTATTTTATTTATTTATTTTTGGCTGCATTGGGTCTTCATTGCTGTGCGTGGGCTTTCTCTAGTTGTGGCGAGCGGGTGCTACTCTTCATTGCAGTGCACGGTCTTCTCACTGCGGTGGCTTCTCTTTGCAGAGCGCGGGCTCTAGGTGCACGGGCTTCAGTAGTCGCAGCACGCGGGCCCTAGAGCACGGGGGCTTCAGTAGTTGAGCTGTGTGGACTCAGCAGTTGTGGCGCACAGGCTGTAGGGTGCACAAGCTTCAGTAGTTGTGGCGCACAGGCTTAGTTGCTCCACGGCATGTGGGATCTTCCCGGACCAGGGATTGAACCCGTGTCCGCTGCATTGGCAGGCAGATTCTTAACCACTGTGCCACCAGGTAAGTCCCCTTCCTCTTCAGTGTTATAAACACTTGATTCTTTTAATTTTTATTTAATTTTATTTATTTATTTATTTAGGCTGTGTTGGGTCTTTGTTGCTGCATGCAGGCTTTCTCTAGTTGTGGCGAGCAGGGGCTACTCTTCGTTGCAGTGCACAGGCTTCTCACTGCGGTGGCTTCTCTTGTTGCAGAGCATGGGCTCTAGGTGTGCGGGCTGCAACAGTTGTGGCACTTGGGCTCAGTAGTTGTGGCTCGTGGGCTCTAGAGCACAGGCTCAGTAGTTTTGGTACATGGGCTTAGTTGCTCTGCGGCATGTGGGATCTTCCCGGACCAGGGCTGGAACCTGTGTCCCCTGCATTGGCAGGCGGATTCTTAACCACTGCACCACCAGGGAAGCCCAATGTAAACATTTGATTCTTTGGTTGAAAGGCCCAGAGTGATTTGTTTTCCTGCTTGAACCCTGATGGATACGCTCTTGCAAGTTAAGCCAGCATACCTAAACTTCGTTACAACCGTGATTTGGGGAAGTAATTCCTTGTGGCCGATAGTTTCTGCACAGGTTCCAATTCCTGTCTGCATGGTTGATTTGAACTGCCTGATGTCAAACAGCTCCTGACTGAGAGACTTTATGTTGAGATCTTACATATTTAGAAACCTAAAAGAAGGAAAGTAGCCGAACTTTACCATGGAGTTAAGTGACATGAGTGTGCCTTAGGAACATACAGTTTTCATTTGTCACTATCCCAACTCAGTAAAGACTGCCACATTCTTATGCCTAGAAGAAAACATCTAATGTTGATTCAAGTTAGTCCTCTTTTGTGTAGTTGCTGCCTTGAACTCAGCTTTAGATGATGTGTAAATATGATATATATGGAGCATTCCTATTAAACGTATAAGTTCAGTCAAAAGAGTCAACACCACAAATGATTATCAAACAAATCTAGAAATAAGCAAGGAAGCCCACAATCAACATGTTTATTTAATATTATTTTGGAAACCATAGCCCTTGTATTAAAGCTTGAAATTTCATTAAGTTTTGGATAGGAGGAGTCAAATTTCATTACTTGTAAACTACTACAGTACTTATAAAAATCAAAATAATCAGTTGAAAGTAATTTGAACTAATAAGTGACATCTAATAAGAGTTTCAATACCTTTTCCTTTACATTAGCAGTGATCACTTAGAAAATACAATGAGAAAAAAATTGCATTCATAATAGCAAATGATAAAATACTAGGGATAATCTTAACACTAAATATTCAAGATTTAAATTATTAAAACATAAAACTTTACTAAGACATTGAATAATATTTCAATAAATAATGAGACATACAACTATACTCCAATAAAAATTTTTAAAATTGAAACAAGAGTAATGAGACATAAGACAATCCTGTATGGAAAACCTAAATATAGTAAAAATGATCACTTCTACACAAAATAACATATAGGTTTAACTGAAGTCTAATGAAAATCCAATAGTAATTTTTGGCACTTTACCAATAGGTCTAAATTTTATCTGCAGTAATAAATAAGAATTGTTAGGGAGCAGGCCGCCGCCCTCGTAGCAGTAGACGTGGCCCCTCCCGTTGGCCTTGGGGGCGGGGCTGTAGAGGAACTTGTCAAAGCCGCAGAGTGAAGTGAGAAATCTACTAGAGAGGAAATGGCTGCCTCTTCATCATCCTCCTCAGCCGGTGGGGCCAGTGGAAGTTCTGCCACTGGATCTGGTTTCAGTGGCTCAGACCTTGCCCCACCACTGAAAGCCCTTTTCACCTACCCCAAAGGAGCTGGAGAGATGTTAGAAGGTGGCTCTGAGAGATTCCTCTGTGAATCCGTTTTCAGCTATCAAGTGGCATCTACGCTTAAACAGGTGAAACATGATCAGTAAGTTGCTCGGATGGAAAAACTAGCTGATTTGGTAGAAGAACTGGAAGCAGATAGTGGCGATTTAAACCCATCCAGCAGCTGCTTGGGTTCACCCCCTCTTCAGGCTGACCTTGCCTGGACGGTCACCTCTGGGGCACAGCAAGTGCAGGTCCAGTGAGGAACTTTTCTTACAGCTTACATAGCCTTCCAGAGAGTCACAGCTCCATCACTGGATTGTTAATTCACATCCATACTTGGTTTCTCTGTATCTATCCACAAGCAACAAATACTTATATGTGTGATCTTACATGGAAATTTTTTGTTTATTTGTTTAAAAAAGTACTGAGAATCAGGGCTTCCCTGGTGGCGCAGTGGTTGAGCGTCCGCCTGCCGATGCAGGGAACACGGGTTCGTGCACCAGTCTGGGAAGATCCCACATGCAGTGGAGCGGCTGCGCCCGTGAGCCATGGCCGCTGAGCCTGCGCGTCTGGAGCCTGTGCTCCACAGCGGGAGAGGCCACAGCAGGGAGAGGCCCGCGTACCGCAAAAAAAATAAATTAATTAATTTAATTAAATTAAAAAGTACTGAGAGTCAGATTTAGGCAATTGGCATCACAGAACCAGGAGGTTTGGGTTTAAGAGAGATTTATAAAACGTCACAAGCCAGGACACATGCCAGAATTGGCCAACGGAATGGCATCCCTCCTGTCAATTCATGCAGTTCCTAGAATCTCACGAGTCAAGTCCAAGGTCAAGATCTGGAGTTATAAAATACAGCATTTCTGACCTAAAACCATTCTTTTTGCAGATGAATGTGATTTCAACTCAGGACCTGTCCAAAGTAGGAATTTTTTAATGTTTGGGATTTTTTTCCTATTTTCAGACATCTAATTCTATAGATTCTATCTTTTTCTAACCTCCTCTAGGCATGCTAAATTCTGGCAAAAAGAATTGCTTTCTGAATGTTGAAGTTCTGGTAAAAATAAAGCAGTGAGCAAAATCCTTTTAAACACAGAAATCCTGAGTTCATTTTGTTGGTGGGCTCAGGCAATTCTGTAGCAAATAAATCCTTTGAAAGAGCTGCAAACTGGTTTCTTTATCCTTTCAAATCCTCAGGGATTTGGGATAGGGGAAAGAGGGCAAATTACTTTTTATAAGAAGGGAATCTAAAAACCATTTCTTCTAAGCAAATGGAAGATTTGCTTTCTCTCAGGGATATTTGTCTTTTTAGAAGTATATGAATTTATCATCAATATCTGAGTAGGTTTTTTACCATGAAAAGGAAAAACCTGGAAAGCTAAGAGGTGTCTTTTGTTGCTCCTCATGGGACCACAGGGTCCACACTGCACAGTTAGGAGAATCATTTATTAAATTGTATGCAAATTTTGCCTCAGAAAAAAAAATAAGAGTTGTTAGGACTTTTTTTTTTTCACCATAAAGAATAATGAGGATAGAACTTTAAAAATTACAACAATGTGATACACACAAGAATTCTGATTCAGTACTGGCTCAAAACACTAGCTATAAAAAAGCAAGACAAGATATTACATGGCATTAAGGAATTTTTGTTAATTAACTTAGGTGTGATAATGGTTGTGTAGGAAGTGTTCTTAGGAGGTGTGTATGAAGTATTTAGGAAGAGACATTATGATGTCTGCAACTTATTTTGAAGTGGTAAAGAAATTTAAAAGATAGTCTCATAAAGAAAATATGGCAATGATTGTTGAATCAAGGCAATGATATATATAATTCATATATATATAATTCTTTTCTTTTTCTTTTTCTTTTTTTTGGGAAACTTGTAATAATAAAGTAGAAGAAAAAAAAAAGCAGTGAAACACTAACCTAAAACACAACAGTCAGACGAATGGACCAAAATCTCAAAGTATATCCTAGTATATACAAAAACTTAATACATAAAAAAATAAGAATTTGGAAAAATGCTCAAGGTAGAGTTTCACTTCACATCAAACTAAATTCCAGATTAAAAAAAAAAAATACAGCTACACACACACACAAAAGAATACAGAGATGCATACTCTGGTCGGGAAAAGGCCTTGTATATGTTAAAATAATGAACAAAATTAAATAGGTATGTAATATTAATAGCTACTTGAGATTCTAATATATAATTCATTTAGCCATTTTCCTATCTGTAGATACACATCTCTCCCCCAGATCCTTCAGCTCCAGCTTTCTCGCTCTGCACTTGTTGTTCTCTCTGCCTGGAATATTCTTCCTCTGAGTTTATTCAGCTTAAATATCACATCATTGAAGAGACCTGTCCTTGCCACATAATCTGAAATGGCCCTAAAATAAGTCACGCTATATTCTTCTTGCTTTACTGTTCTTCATCACATTTATATGTTTACTTGCCGTGATCTTATATGTTTATTTGTTTTCCAACTTTCTCCCTTACTAGACCATAAGTTCCATGAGGTCAGGAATAATTGCCTTTTCACTGTTGTATCCCTAGTGCTTAGAATTAGCCTAGTGTCTGGCTCCTAGTATGCGCTCAAAATAATTATTATATTATATTATATTATATTATATTATATTATATTATATTATATTATACAAATTCTGGTAATTAATCTAAAGAGAAAAAACAGGTGCGGTAAGAGATATAACAAGGGCAACCTAATTTAGATAGAGAATTCATGGAAGGCTTTGCTAAGGAAGTGATATTTAAAGTGATATCTGAATATCAAATCAGATGACAAGTAGAGGGAAAGGCATTTTCCAGGCAGAGAGAACAACGTGGGCAAAGGTTTAAAAGCAGGAAAGAACAGCCATAAATAAGCAGCTAAAAGACTGACATGCCTGGAGCATAGTGAGGGTGGGGGGAAAGA
>NW_006778123.1:510738-526868 GCF_000442215.2 Lipotes vexillifer | reverse complement strand
GGTACGCGGGCTTCTCACTGTTGTGGCCTCTCCCATTGCAGTGCACACGCTCCGGACGGGCTGGCTCAGCGGCCATGGCTCACGGGCCCAGCCGCTCCACGGCATGTGAGATCTTCCCGGACCGGGGCACGAACCCGTGTTCCCTGCATTGGAAGGCAGACTCTCAACCACTGCACCACCAGGGAAGCCCTACACAAATGATTTATTCAAGTCCTTTGGTGTATAGAAGTTACTGAGGTCAAGGAATGGACTGTTAGTTTGTTTCAGTAGAAACAGGGCTAGAATATAAGACTTCGGGTCCTAACTCCAAGATCCTCTCTATTGGAGGAGGCTGCTTCATCATTATACTAGCATGTCAAGTCTTGTAAATAGAAAAGATCCTTTAATTACTGCAGTGAGTAGCTGAAATTCCTTCCTGACCCACTCTCCCTGCTTCTGGTAAGAACACAATGGCTTTCTTTGGGAAAGCATTTCCCCCACATTGTCAGGCCATGTATTTGGATGGGCTGACTCCACTCCAGGGCCACAGGTATGAGCATGGGAGACAGGCCTTGCAAAGAAGAGTAGTAAATCCCCCTGGCCACATTCATTAGTTTCCATTATCATGTTAGCTTATCAAGCTAAGCTAAGTGAATCTGCCCAGAGCTCTGAGAACTGGGGTTGCACATCAGATAGGATTAGATTCAATGTATATAACAACCTCCCCAAAAGTGGTTTAATCACACAGAAATGGACAAATAAAAAGAAATATCCAGTTCAAATCACATCATTTGAGAACCTGGACCCAGCCATATCTGAAAGCAAGGTCCCTTTAAACTGTGTGCCAAAAACCTCCCTCACTAAAAATGCGTCTTACAAAAAAATTCAGTATTTCATGATCCTTTAGTATCTTCCAAACTAAATTCCATGGTAATGCTTAGACTTGAAGGGTCTATATTAACAGGAATTCAGCACTTACATTAGGGAGACAATATAGTTTAGTAGTCAGATACATAAGCTTTGAAGTCTTGTTGCCCAAATTCAAATCCTGCCTTCACTGCTCACTAGTTTGGTGACCTTGGATGAATTTAAACCCCAGAGTCTTCAGCTATAAAGGAGAGATGCAAATAGTACCAGCTCACACAGTTACAGTGAGAAGTGAATGAGATATTTCAGGTAGAGCAGTTGATGAAACAAATTTCTATAATATGAGTGATATATTCTAAGAAATGCAGAAGTGATTTTATTCAGCAGTGCTTTGTATGACTGGGCTATGGGAAAGGGCTGGGGAGAAAGAAATCTGTCTCTTTTGAGCACTTCTGTGTCCACAACCACTTTGTGACTAGGAGAAGGAAACCTTCTTGAAAGACATGTAATCCCCACAAAAATGGGCCCTTGTTAGTCTGGGCAGGGAGAGACAGGAACAGGAGCCCAGATCATGGTCACCTTGTAGATAAATCTGAGAGCATCCACGTAGAAACAGAAAAGGAGTACAGTGCTTGGGTTTGAGGGGCTTAAAGAGAAGCATCTGGGGAAATGCTTTAAAATGTTTCCTTCCCTCCTCTCATCCACTGCATTATACTTTTTCTCTCAAATCCATAGAAATCATAAAGCAGAATAAATGCAGAGCAGCATCTTAAACATGCCTGGCACAGAGCTTGGCACATGATCAGCATTCAGGAAACATCCTTCAAGCCCTAAGGATGCTTACATCTACAAATATCATGTGTTTGGATCATGTTCAGGATTCGCTCTGCAACCAGAACTAAATGACACCCGGGTTTAGCATCTAATATCTTGTTTCAAAGGAAACTGGCAGGGATTAGTTGCATTACCCCAAAATATCTGCCTTTTGCAGTACAGAGACCTTATTATTTAGGATTAGATTAGGGCACAAGTGACAGAAAAGCTGAAATAATAGTGGCATATTTCTTCTCATCTAAACAAGATATTGGCACTGTAAATGCTGGCGTTGTGGTTGTAGGCTTAATGCTATGCTGTGAAACCACAGGCTCTTTTACTTAAGATAGGATTAAGACATATATTCAATATATTCTAGATTCCCAGTAAGAGAGCCAAGAAGGCCTGGCTCTCAGGTGATGCTTTTTGACACACACACACACACACACACACACACACACACACCAGTGATGCTTTGTTCTCCAAGAGAAGCAGAATTGTCAAAGGACTTAGATGCAAGGTAAGTACCTGAATTTTGTTTCCTGGCTGACTAAGGGTGGGGTGGGGAAGCAGAGAACAGAGGAACACCAGTGGCCCCTGTCCAAAAATATCTCTTCCCACTATACATCAACTAGAGATACATCTCTGTAAATGAGTTTCTCCTTTAAAAGCAATTACTGCCATGCCAAACATCATTAACAACTCAGTGTGAATTCCTTTAAACAGACAATCCACTCAGCTCTCACCTGAAGTCCTGCAAGTGTCCATCGGTGATTTTTCTAGATGAATTGCTGAATCCCTCTTTCTCTTTATTACACAAGCCACATAATATTACACATTATTTGGGAACTTTATTTTTAATAATAAAAAATAGCTATATAACAATGAACTTTTATGTTTGTATCAAGTAACTAACTTTATTCATTGTATTTTATGTCTGCCTTTATAATAATGGAAATCTTTATATGACATGCTTTTCCTAAGTTACAGCGAACTTCTTTCCTTTTCTCTTAGGTCTGATGTGAGGCCAGTCCATTTCACAGTCAATACCCCTAAGTAAACCATGGGAGAGGAGCAACAAAGAGGGTGGAGAATTCTTGGTTCTCATCAGTCTGTGACTCACGTACCTACATGCCGCTGCTACAGCATTCCCCATCCCTCCTCTTCCTGGGAAGAACAAGTAGGGCAGGATGATGTTTCGGCTAGTGGGACTCTTTTTTTTTTTTAATTGAGATAAAGTTCACATAACATAAAATTAGCCATTTTAAAGTGAACAATTCAGTGCTTTTAGTACATTCACAATGTTTGCAAACCCCACTACCATCTAGACCCAAAACATTTTTATCACTCCAAAAGAAGAACCCATACCCATGAAGCAGTTACTTCTCCTTCCCACCTCCCCCCAGACCTTGGTAACCACCAACGTGCTTTCTGTGCCTGTGGGACTCTGCTTGACCACTTCCTCCCTACAGAATCCATGGGGATGTGCAGGTGGTGAGGTCGTCTCTATGGCCTTAGAGAGAGACGAGGATGTAAAACACCCTGAGAACATGGCTGAAGTGTAGAACTCCCTGGGGGAAATTATTCTGTTTCTTCAATAAGAAAATATTTGAGGTGAGGGCTTCCCTGGTGGCACAGTGGTTAAGAATCTGCCTGTTGGGCTTCCCTGGTGGCGCAGTGGTTGGGAGTCTGCCTGCTAATGCAGGGGACATGGGTTCGAGCCCTGGTCTGGGAAGATCCCACATGCCGCAGAGCAACTAGGCCCGTGAGCCATAACTACTGAGCCTGCGCGTCTGGAGCCTGTGCTCCGCAACAAGAGAGGCGGCGACAGCAAGAGGCCCGCGCACCGCGATGAAGAGTGGCCCCCGCTCGCCAAAAGCCCCCCCAAAAAAAAAAAAACCCAACCCAGCCAAAAAAAAAAAAAAAAAAAAAAAAAAAGCCAAGCATTTGAAGCCATTTAAAAAAAAAAAAAAAAAAGAATCTGCCTGTCAATTCAGGGGACACGGGTTCAAGCCCTGGTCCAGGAAGATCCCACATCCCGCAGAGCAACTAAGCCCGTGTGCCACAACTACTGAGCCTGAGCTCTAGGGCCCATGAGCCACAACTACTGAGCCCATGAGCCACAACTACTGAAGCCCGCGTGCCTAGAGACTGTGCTCCGCAACAAGAGAAGCCACCGCAGCGACAAGCCTGCACACCCTAACAAAGAGTAGCCCCTGCTTGCGGCAACTAGAGAAAGCCCACACGCAGCAACGAAGACCCAATGCAGCCAAAAATAAATAAATAAAATAAATAAATTTATTTTTAAAAAAAGAAAATATAGGTGAAACAACCTAAGTATCCATCAACAGATGAATGGATAAAGAAAATGTGATGTACATATACAATAGAATATTATTCAGCCATAAAAAAAGAAGCAAATCCTTCCATTTGCAGCAACACGGATAGACCCTGAGGGCATTATGCTAAGTGAAATAAGTCAAACAGAGAAAGACAAATACCATATGATCTCACTGATAAGGAGAATCTTTAAAAAACTGGACTCATAGATACAGAGAATAGATTGGTCGTTGCCAGAGGTGGGGGTAGGGGAGTGGGAGAAATGGGTAAAGGTGGTCAAAAGATACAAACTTCCAGTTATAAGACAAATAAGTCTTGGGGATGTAATGTAAGGCATGGTGACAATTGTCAACAATATTGTGTCGTATATTTGAAAATTTCTAAGAAATTATATCTTAAAAGTTCTCATAATAAGAAAAAAAATTTGTAATTATGTGTGGTGATGGATGTTAACTAAATTTATTGTGGTGATCATTTCACAGTATATACATATACCAAATCATTATGTTGTACACCTAAAATTCATATGTTATATGTCAATTATATCTCAATTAAAAAAAAAAGAAAATATAGGAATTGGATTAAGAAATTGAGTCGTCATATATTTAAAGCCTTACCTAATAGATGAGTCAGCAGACTTCTCCTTGAATCTTATTAGTCAGACCCAGTCTCATGGCCACTCCTGTACACTGGGAAGGCTCAGCTTTCCCAGCCTCTGTGTTTGTAGAAAAGCCAGGAAAAGTGAGTTGGGATACCCGTACAGTCAAAGAAGTACCTATGGTTATATTTAAATACTAATAATCCAGTCATTTAAAAAGGAGACATCGACCCCATAATAAATTAAATATATATAATTAAGCCTAATATTAATGTAGGGGAATTATGATGGAAAAATGCACTCCTGAAAATATTTTAAAACTTTAAAACAAAAATAGTACTTGATATTATTAAGATATAATGAAAACCCTTCCTATGAATAGGTAAGGGACAAGAGAAAAAGAATAAAAGGTCACTCCCAAGTTTTGAGTCTAGGAAATGAGAGGATGTTGGCAGACATAATGGAAATGGGGCTGTCCAGGAGGAAAGCGAGTCCAGGGTGTAGGAAGTTGACTTTGCCTCCAAAAAGGTGAGTTTGATGTTGCGGGGAAGGGGTACTCAGGAAAAGGACACAGCAGGTCAGTAATAATGTAAGATCAGAGGTCAGGTCTAGGGATCTGGGCCTGAGAACCACCTACTTCCAGGGGGAGGTCGGGTGAGGGGGATATATGTCATGTCCAAGTAAGCTCTCTGGGAAGGGGTTTGACAAAAGTGATCAGAACAAACCTTGAAGGTCACCCGTATTTGAGGAGAGAAAGCAAAGACCCTGCAGGAAGCAAGGAAAAGTGTTGAGAAAGAGGGAGGAGACATGGGCTGGCCTAGAGTCTTGGAGACCAGAGAGGAGAAAATGTCAGACAAGGTGGGGGCACTGTGCCCAGGTGCCCCAGGGAGGTCAGGGGAAAGAGAAACAGTGACCTCTGAGAGGCAATTACCCCAGGTCTAGAGCCTGTCTATGCAGGGCTGAAGTTGAGAGTGATGTGGGAAGGGATGCAGCAGATTCCAATCATCTGCTTGAGATATCTGGTGATAAAAGGGAGGAAAATCCCATGGTGGCTTGAGGAAACAGTGAACAGAGAAAGTTTTAAAAGTAGGCTGACCTTGACCCTTGTGGCACTGGATGACACATTTACATGGGTTTTCCTGGCCAGTGCTGACCTCAGTGGTGTAATCCAGCACTCTCTGGTCAGATTTTTACACCAACAGGTATCACAGAGTCAATTCCAAAGTTCACTTGGTGGCCAGCTTGTGAAAAGGGCAAATAAACCATAGGTCGGGTTTGTTTTTTTTCCCCCCTCAAATCCTATTCTCTCTACAAAAAATGACCTCTGAAATAGCACATAGAACCTCCTCTACCCATTTTGGAAAGGAAACGCAATGGATATAGAGACACTGTATCAGAAGATGAACAGCTCATCCACACGTCTGGAGACGTTGGAGCACATACAAATACAGTCCTCAAAAAAAAAAAAAAAAAAAGGAGTAGAGTGGAGATGATAACCCCTAATTAATTTGTCAGACTGGGATTGGCTGGTGGTGGTGGTGGTGATGCTTCCTGAGGAGGGACTTGGAGAGCCTGTTAGATGGGAAGGGTCATGGGTCAGTTCACAGTTCAGGGGGAAGCATAAGAATGCGAGTGTGGAGCCTTCAGGAGATTGGAATCTGAGAGGTTCAGCTGTTTAGCAATAGCCACTGTGGGGTGGGAAGAGGATTTTTCAGCACCAGCAGCCAGAGCTTGGCCTCAAGAAACTTTTTTTTTTTTTTTTTTTTTAAGGCTATTAGTAGGCAGAAGTTCTAGCAAGCAGTAACTCCAAAGAAAGATCCAGTCTCTTAAATTTGACGTTAAATTCCAATACTGTAAGGAATCGGTGAGGCCCTAGAGACACTGGGGGAATAGAAAATCTACTTAGAACTTAAGATAATTTGGGTGACATGGTCGTTGAATGATATAGAGTGCCGGTTACTAAAATCCAGCTAAAATCCCAGTTATTGGAACCAGGAAATAAGGTCCAGGTGGATCACCACCCATCCCCACCCCAGGCTAAGCAGAAAACTAACCTCCTATGTATTTCCCCAGTTTAGAGGCCAGATTAGTGGATTACTCTAGAGTTTGGGATAGGTCAAGGCCTACAGCAGGGAATGAAGTGAGAGCTACTTGGAGCCAAAACCAGGTCAATCATTGCCAAAGCTCTGTGACCAGCTCAGCCTTGGGCATTGACTCCTGGAGTGTTTTCCAATACCATCAAGCAAATCTCCAGTTCTCAGAGGACACCAACTGAATGTCCTACAATCTAACTCAAGTCTGACACTATCTACCTGAAGATAGCGTCATATCCCACAGGTTAAGGGCTCAGTTCTACAAGACTGCCCCCACTTCAGATGCCATTTGCAAGTCCAGGTTGTCACCTGTGCTTCTGAATGACCAGCTGTAAGTTGAAGGTTCCCATGATCACCTCGTCGAGTTCAATTAATTTGCTAGAGAGGCTCACAGAACTTCCTATGTTTACCAGTTTATTATAAAGGATATTATAAAAGATACAGATGAACACCCAGATGAAAAGGTACATAGGGCGAGGTCCAGAAGGGTCCTGAGCACAGGAGCTTGGGTCCATGTGGAACTGCGGTGCACCATCCTCCCTGCACATGGGTGCATTCACCAACACAGAAGCTCATCAAATATTGTAGTTCAAGAATTTTCATACAGCTTAATCTATAGTGTCCCTCTGCCTTCCCTTCCTGGAGGTCAGCGGGTGGGGTTGACATTATCAGCCCTCTAATCACTTGGTCGTTCTGGTGACTAGCCCTATCCTGAGGCTATCTAGGGACTCCACCTTAAGTCAGCATCAACTCTGGTATGAATAACTTTTTTTTTTTTTTTTTTTTTGCGGTCCGTGGGCCGCTCACTGTTGCGGCCTCTCCCCTCACAGAGCACAGGCTCAGCGGCCATGGCTCACGGGCCCAGCCGCTCCACGGCATGTGGGATCTTCCCGGACCGGGGCACGAACCCGTGTCCCCTGCATCGGCAGGCGGACTCTCAACCACTGCGCCACCAGGGAAGCCCAAGTATGGATAACTTTTAAAAGACACTTCTGTCACTCTGGAACTTCCAAGGACTTTAGGAGCTTTGTGCCAGGAACTGAGGACAAAGACCAAATATATTTCTTTCTATACCACAACTCCTCACATGGCTTCAGAATGGGCCATGCCTTTAGGGGCTTCAGCAGCCTGAGGGTGGGCTCCCATATCTCCTGAAGCACACAGAGACTGAGAAAGCCCTCAGCACAGTGTTGCTAACAACCTGAGCACTTCCTTCTTCAGAATCCCGGCTCTAATGCTGGGATTCTCCCTTTTCTCCTACCATATTTCATCAAAGGTGGGTGTGCCAGACTGAAGTCTGTGCTTTAACCACTCTGAATGTGCGAGAAAATATAAAGGGAGTAGCCCACATGTCCCCTACTATGCTCTAGGATCTGCCAATTTAACAGGGGTTTGGAGGAGAGGACCTGAGGCAGGGACCCAATATAAGTGGCATCTGCACATTCATCTTACAGGCCAGTGCTTAGCAGGAAGGTGGCTTTAGAATGAAAAAGTGAGTGTTGAAGTGAAAAAATCAAAACTATTCAGGTGTGGGGGACCAGAACTTGATGTCCCTCACCGATCTGAGTTCTGTGGATAAGATCAAAATGTGGAAGGCAACAGGGAAAATACAACAGGGGCTGAACTAGAGCAGAGGTGCTGGGTCAAATGGAGGACTCTCCTAAATGACCGACTTCACAGGTAACTTCCATCCCGGGGCAGATTTCTAAACTGGATTCTTTTCCCCTTTTGAAGAGGCACTGTTGGGGCTTCCCTGGAGGTGCAGTGGTTAAGAATCCGCCTGCCAATGCAGGGGACATGGGTTCGAGCCCTGGTCCCAGAGGATCCTACATGCCGCGGAGCAACTAAGCCCATGCGCCACAGCTGCTGAGCCTGACCTCTAGAGCCCGCAAGCCACAACTACTGAGCCCGCGAGCCACAACTACTGAAGCCTGTGCGCCTAGAGTCCGTGCTCCGCAACAAGAGAAGCCACCACAATGAGAAGCCCGTGCAGCACAACGAAGAGTAGTCCCCGCACGCTGTAACTAGAGAAAGCCCGGGAACAGCAACGAAGACCCAATGCAGGCAATAAATAAATAAATAAATAAATAACTTATTAAAAAAAGAGGCACTGTTGGGACTTCCCTGGTGGCGCAGTGGTTAAGAATCCACCTGCCAGTGCAGGGGACATGGGTTCGGGTTCGAGCCTTGGTCTGGGAAGATCCCACATGCTGCAGAGCAACTAAGCCTGTGCACCACAACTATTGAGCCCACGTTCTGCAACAACTAGAGAAAGCCCGCATGCAGCAATGAAGACCCAACACAGCCGAAAATAAGTAAATTTATAACAAAATAAAATAGGCACTGTTTACACACATTCTTATCCGACTGAATATCTGCTATTCCAGCCCCAAATCCTCTGGCTCCTGTGTCTTTGTCCATTCTGTGCCTAGAGCTTCTTTTACCTCCACTTGGCGGGTCAAAACTCTATCATCCTGTAATGTACATCTATTACTTTATATCCTGAAAAATACATCTGTATTCTCTTTATAAATTGAAACAAAGAGCAGCAACTGTTATTCATCCAAGATGCCTTATTTTACCCCTTCCTCTGTGCCCTGGGGGCAGGTTACTTAACCTGCTTAAGACTCAATGTCCTCAGCCAGAATTGGAAATATTAACAACCACTTACATAAATGAAAATAAATGTTCATAATTGAAACACTGTATATAAAGTGCCTAGCAGGGTTCTGGAATGTAGTATGCTGTCAATAAATATTAATCTCTTTCTCACTCTATGCTCATCCCATATAAAATGACTCACAGCTCCTTTGCTGCACACTCCACCTTGTCCTACAGTATCAGTGCTCTTTCCTCTTCACTCTGCAGTGCCCTGAAAGGCTAGAGGCTTAATCTTATGTGAATTATTTTACCTTCCTATCTCTGCCACAAACTGACCCACTTAGCACCCTAAATATAGTATATACTTAAGAAATACTTGTTTTGAGATTTTTTGGAATTAATTTTATTTTTTAAGCTATAGTTTTTGTTAAATTGAAGTACAGCTGATTTACAACGTTGTGAGAAATACTTATTTTGTTGAAAGCATGAATGAAAGTGATAAAGAAGGAAGAGACTGAAAAAAACCTACCTGTCCATCCACTATGAGAAAGAGGAAATCACTTCATGTTTACTTTTTCTCAGAAGTTTAATGGGGGGGAGGGGCTTTTAGGCTAGAGTTTTGTTTGTTAATTTACTTACTCTTTGTTTTACCATAAGTAAAAGTGCTTAGAACAGCACCTGGCACAAGTAAATACTATAATAACCTTTTACTATTATTCCCCTCTCCCAAGTGTACTTCTTATAGTTTAGCTACTGGCAAACCGCATTCTCAAATACTGTCCCTAACTAACCTAAGGCAAGCAGGAAGATCACTGGGCTTGTGGGGTTTTTTTGTTTGTTTTTTTCTTTTTTGGGGTGGGGGCGAGTAGGGGGAAAGTAGCCCATTTGGTCTGATGCATAAAATCCCACCTGAATGCTGCCATCTAGTGTTCACTTCAAAAGTTAGGTGCGGTCCTAGCTAAGTAACCCCGTCCTCCCTCTCAGCAAAGACCATTTTAACACAGTTTTGTTATTGGATCCCAGGTTTTGGGAAATTTTCGTTACCAAAAGTACAACAGAGCTTTTGGCAGTAATGAGGGGGTAACTGAGAAACTGGAAATTTTCCTAAAATTCTAACAGAAATGATTCCACGGCAAAGTGATATGATTACAACCAAAATCAAAGAAATGAGAGATTTAGGTTATCCTGTGAATAGTCGTTGCAGTACATGTGGTTTCTGTTGTAGAGAGGAGTGAGGAGAACACGACTGTTTATTTGAGTACCTTTCATGCATCAGTCTCTTTACATAGGGTTACTCTAATTCAGATCTCCCCGTAACCCTCTGAGTTAATACTGCTATCCCCATTTTAAAGGTAAGAAAATAGAGGCCCTGACAGTTTCACTTGTTTTCTTTTCCAAAGCTAGCTGAGAAAAGAATTGGGTTTTGTACCCATGTCTATCAATTTTCAACTCTGCCCTTTCATCTGTACCCCAGTGCCTGCTAAACTTTTGGAAATCCCAGCAACAGGCCACCAACTCTGGTTACTATTCTCATAGATTTCTACAGTGTCCTTGCTTGAGAACCACTGCACTAAAGAAATACAAAACCCTCTGCATGTTAATGTCCTAGAAATAAACTGTACCATTAAGACCTGAACCAAGACTTTCAGATATCTAAGTTAGAAACAGTAAGTACTAAGAACAAATCAACTTGCTTCACAGTGATATAAAGGGAAAATGATCAATAAATAATAAAATACTAATCTTCCCCAAATTACTCTATATCTTTATGAGAACTGAAACCAAACAACAGAATCATAGAAATCTGCATTGTAGAAATCATGGAAATGTTCTTTTTAACAAGCTTCTATCTTTAATAAGCTTGGGCTCAATGTTGAAAAGTTTTTTATAAAGGGGAAGAGGAAACAAAATTAAAAGGTAACAATAATCTCCGAAATCCAATTACTTAACCTCCCAATATTTTTATGTATAGCATAAGTTTTAAGTGCATATTTGAAACAAATGTATATGTATATATATAATTTTTAAAGTAGCAACATGCTAAACGTGCAGTTTAGTTAGCTCTTTTTAAAAACTAAGGTATATTGGTAATAGTTTTCCATGACAGAATTATTATTCTATAATTTTTTAATGGCTGCATTGAGTTCCATTTAATGGATAATTATATTATATTTAACCAGATTAACGACATTTAGTTTGTTTCAGATTTTTACCAATACAAGATAATGCAGGGGTAAATAACTGCATTCCTAAACCTAACATATATCTCTGTGTTAACATTCAAAGGAAGATACGCAGTGCAAACAGAAAGTGGACTTAAGAGACTCTTAAAGAAAGCAAGGGGTGCAGCCAAAAAATTAATAGGAAAATTACAAATAATCAATTAGCTAAGCAGCAAAGCTGCCCAAGAATTAATCCTCTTATCCTCAGTGTTCCAAATAAAGTTAAATTGACAGAAATTGCTTTCTCATAGGCAGGGCTCTGGCTCTTTCTGTATGCCATTACTGCAAAGTTAGAAGGAATCAGGGTGCAGTCGAGGGTGAAGAATGATAAGCCAAATGCTTACACAAAGAAAACCATCAGAAACCAAGTAGTATTTCTAGACTGGGCTTGCAAACACAGGCAGAGGTTAAGAACCTGAGGTAAAGCTGAGAGACTAAACCAGAGTCATAGCACCCCATGAAGTCAGCGTTCTGGAGTGGGTGGACCAGCATTAGAACCACAGATCTGCCAATCACAGGAATTGTGAACTTGGGCTAGTCCCTGAAACTCCTTGACCCTCAGTTTCCACATTTTCCTCATCTTTAACATGGAAAGAGCAAAGTTGTCCCTCAAAGTTGTCAGGATTAAATGGCATAATGTTGCTTCCATGTAGAGGAAAGAGAATGCTATAGAGTAGATGTTCAATAACTGGTAGCTATAAACCAGGAAACCAAGTTTTATCTAACTACGGTAGAGGGTCACTGTGCTTTAGCCTCAGAGGCTGGAACTAGATAGGGCCCAATCCAAAGGGTGGAAAGTATCTGAGCCACACAGGGGACACTGGTGAGAGCTAGAGCATGGAGGCTAGATCCCAGAAACCAGGATGACACTTGGGGCCCGTGAAGGGTAAGGGAAGGCATGTGGGAGTGCAGGCAGGGACTGAGTCCAAAAATCAGGTCCCCAACTGGAACTCCTTTAACTCCTCTGATTTCCCTAAGATCCCCCAAAGCTGTACAGCTTTTACTTAGCTCCTTTTACAGGAATTTCCTTCTCTTTCCTCCTGTGACTCTTTGTGTTTGCCTCTATTAAGTTTCATATTGACCTAACTTTCAATGTTTACCACTTTCTGAATAGTTAAAGCCTTATTCCAGAAGGAGAATATAAATCTTTTCTTTCCTAGGAGAAATGAGAGGAATTCCTTCAGAAAAGCTTGGCAGCACTCTTGATCATCTCATTACATCTAATACATCCCCACACCCCAAGGATCCTTCTTCTAAATATTTTGTGAATACACTTCCTTAGATCTTTTTATTTGATTTGATTTTATTTTTTGCAGTACGCGGGCCTCTCACTGCCATGGCCTCTCCTGTGATGGAGCACAGGCTCCGGACGCGCAGGCTCAGCAGCCATGGCTCACGGGCCCAGCTGCTCAACGGCATGTGGGATCTTCCCGGACCGGGGCATGAACCCGTGTCCCCTGCATCGGCAGGTGGACTCTCAACCACTGCGCCACCAGGGAAGCCCCTTAGATCTTTATTACCACCACAATAGTTCAAAATGTCTTTGTCTTTTCTTGGACTCCCACAATCAGCTGCTAACTGGAGCCTTCATTTCTACTTGTGTCCATGCCCATTCTCCATTTGCAGCTAGAATAATTCTGTATTATAAAAACAAAAATATGACCAAATCTTTTTCCAGCTTAAAAAACTTCTAATAATTCTCTTTACTATCAGGATGAAGTCACAATTCCTTAACGTTGTCCACAAAGCCTCTATGACCTGGGCTTTGACTTTCCACACTCACTGGCAATTCTCCTCTTTGTTCATAATGCTGCTGTAGTGGTAACTTTTCTTCAGTTCCTAGAAGTCATCGAGCTTTGTTCAACCTTGGGCCCTTTACACATAATCCCCTCTGCCCACAGGCTCAGTGCACAACTTTTCACTTGACCAATTCCTCCTTATCCTTCAGGTCTCTAATTAATTTGTGACTTATTCACTGAAACTTACCCAAATCTTCTAAACTAGATTAGGTCTTTGTTTTATGCTTTCATAACACCCTGTACTTTGTCCTGGCTGCACTTATCACAACTCTAAATAATAGTTGTTTGGTTATTCTTGAATACCTAGCTCTTTGAATTGAATATGATCAAGGATGCATGTCCTATGTTCAAAGCTATAAATCAAGCACATAGCACAAATACTAGCACATAGTAGGCTTCTAATAAAAAGAATGTATGCCCACAATTATCCATATTTGCATCTTCAGTCATATATCTATGTGTGTGAAACACATAAAACTAGAACAAAAGAAATTTAGCTGATTTCCTGCATGCTCTTTGGAAGTTGGAGGTTACTCTTTGCCTACTTATCTTGCAGTAGGAGGTGCTCAATAGCTAAGAGACTCACTATAGTAAATTTTCTCCAAGTCTGACTCTGAAAAAGTGGTTTATACATAGAAAAGGAGCATGTCAGCTATAAAGGATAGAGAAAATCAGGTTGGCTTTAGCAATCTCCATATCAAAATTCAATGCTAGAAGAAAATGGAACAATGGCCTACAAAGCACACAGTTAAGGAAAAAAAATATAGTGTGATGCAAGAATGTAACATTTAGCAAGGTGTCTTGAGATATAAAAGCAAGAGGGACTTCCCTGGTGGTCCAGTCGCTAAGACTCCACACTTCCACTACAGGGGAAGCGGGTTCTATCCCCGGTTGGGGAACTAAGATCCTGCATGATGCGTGGCACGGCCAAAGGTTTAAAAAAAAAAAAAAGAGACAGACAGAGAGATAAAAGCAAGAAACTAATGAAATCTCAAATTTCTATTTCCAGTTATGATGGGTTAGGTTATTCAAACTAATATGCCCACTGATAATGACTAAAGATGTTGGATAAACTATAAAAAAAAAATCTCAAAAGCATCAAATTACTGAAAGAAGATAAGGAACTATTAGGCCAAAAGCTAAGAGAAGAAAGAAACTGAAAGAAGCAGATGGGGCACCAGAGCACAAAAGCTATTCTTGCCCTGAGGACATTTTCTAGTCAGAGAACATGTAGCTTTTTTTTTTTTTAGTTGCTTCATTGGGCATGGAATGAGCAGACAAGGTCCAGGGCTACCCAAGGTGAAAATGGTATAATGTGATTCTCCCCATTTTAAGCTGAGATTTCACAGGCTATACCCTAAGGGGAGGTATGAACCAGTACCCTAGAATTTTAGGAAAGTTTGCTTTCATATTGACAAAAAAAAAAAGTTTCCTTTTACATAGGAGAAAGAAAAGATAGTTTAAAAAAACTCCCATCTTTGAACAGATGGGCAGCCATTGGGCAGCTCTTGCTCAGATTTGTAGCCTGGGTTAGCAATGGCCCAAGGAAACTCCACCCATGAAAACTGGTCTCTGATTGAGAAGGCCTCAAGGCACCCAGCAGAAACAAAAATCCTCTTTGAAAGCAGCCACAAATACTTTTTTTCTCACAAATCGTTTTTCAAGGTTAAAAAGTGAAGACACAAAGAAACTAGACACCACGGACCATACACAGCACATATATCAGGCAGCAGAAAGGAACCTGAAAATAATTCAGACATTAGAACTATCATGATACAGATTACAAAACAACTATGACTACTATGTTTCAAGAAATAAAATAATCCAGCTCCAATTAGCAGGACAGGGACAGAGAGGAGAGAGAAACATGCTGAAATGCTCCATGTATATGGAATCAACAAAATCCAGGCTGAGCGGAAACACTATAGAGTCTAAGGTCCCAGGTTTGTCAACAGAACACTGTAAGGAATATAAAGCTTTAAACGTTTTGCCATAAAGTAGGATGTTTGGTATATGGTTCATTGCAGATACCCTTTATTAGATTAATTTCCCTTCCATCACTGGTTTTCCATGAGCATTTATCATGAATAAGTATTTGATTTAATCATTTATGCTACAATTATTGAAATAATCATATTCTTTCCATTAATCAATTAATACTTTGAATTCTGGTGTTAAAACAACAATGTGCTCAAAACGTCTTATTCTCCTTATATAAAACTAAATTTGGCTAATATTTTGCTTACCAGTTTTTGCACCTACATTCATGGGTAAAACTGTAAATACCATTCTCCTTCAATTTGCTCTCCTTGTCAGGTTTTCCTATCAGGGTTATACTAACCCTCATAAAAAGTTGAAGTGTTCCCTGTTTTTGCCTTCCCTTCCCCATTTTTCTAGAAGTATTGTATTTGATTAATATGGGAATTATGGTTATAACAAACTTATGGTTACCAAAGGGGATGCGAGAGGGGATGAATTAGTTTGGGATTAACATATACACACTACTATACATAAAATAGATAAACAACAAGGACCTACTGTATAGCACTGGGAACTACATTCAATATCTTATAATAACCTATAATGGAAAAGAATCTGAAAAAGGATAGATATGTGTGTATGTATAACTGATTCACTTTGCTGTACACCCGAAACTAACACAACATTATGAATAAACTATACTTCAATTTTTAAAAAATGCTTTTAAAAAAGAGAGAGAAAGCAGAAAAAAAAACGGGAATTATGTTTTCCTCATAATGTTTGGTTTAACTTGCCAAGAAAGCCTGGGTGGCCTGGAGTCTTCTTTGTGGGAAGGCTT
>NW_006778123.1:504662-510728 GCF_000442215.2 Lipotes vexillifer | reverse complement strand
CTTCCGATTTGTTTTTAAACTGTTTTCCTTCATATGGACAAAGAGGTTCCTACCCAGGACTTTTCCATTCCGGGAAGCAGACTGCGTTGTGCTCGGGCCACAGAACTGAAGCAAACGCGCACAAGGTGCGGTCACTACGGGCCAAGGGAGAAACCGGGAAACCACTCGGGGCGCAGCCGGGCCGCGACCACCCTTGCCCCGGAAGCCGCGTTCTGACGTCACCACGCGGCAGCGTCCCCTCAGGACCGCAACCGAGCCTATTGTATCACGGGACACGCATGGCTACTCTCTGGTCTTAGAGCGTCGGTGCAGACTTTCGCTCGGTGCTCTGTGCACCTGTTCCTCCCGCCTGCTCAAACTTCTTTCCTATTTATGAAGAGGGGGGCGTCCCACCTCCCGGAAGCAAGGAGATGCGAGAGGACGGCGCCAGTTTAGGTGCAGCTAAAGGTAATGGAAGCTGATCCGGAGCCTGAGACCCATCAGGGGCTCACGTGACGGTCTAAGGGCTACTACTGCCTACTAACGTTCCCCGCCACCGAGGGATCACGTGACAGATGGCTGGCGCAGCTGAGTGTCTTTGCCTCCGCGGCGGCTTTGGTCCCCTTCCTTTGCCGCATGCGCAACACACGACTGCCTCCTGCGTTGTCCCCCGAGCCACACTTCACCATTTCTTCCTCCCGGGTCCAGAGATGTGTGTCCGTTTGTCTGCCCCTCTTGGGCTCTGGGGGAGAAGGTGATCGGGGAACCGGAGGTCAGGGGAGTCGGGACAGAGGTCTTCGCCCGCATCTGCTGAGACTGTCGTGATCGCCATCCCGAGGGTTGGGGAAGAGTGCCACAGTCCAACGGCGCTCCCGGGGATTCTGCCTTGTGTAACGTGCTCTCTAGAGAGAGCTGGAGTGAGGAGCGTGTGTCCTAGTGACTTGGGACTTCCTGGGAGTGAGCCGGTGTCCTAGGAGCTTATCCTCATCCTTACGAGAATCATCGTCTCCCTCTCCGCTAAGGGGTTTCGGGCCTTACAGGACCTTTTTCTGGATTTCTGACCATTAGCCTCTACATCCCCCGAGGCTTAACTCTGAGCTGACCTCCCACCGGTACTGGACCTGCGCCATGGCCCTTATGGGTATATAAAGTATAAATATAAATTGACCTGGGTTTTTAAGATTTTTAGCTCCCCAGTTCAAAACATATCTTCCTCGTCCTTGATTTCCATCCTCACACCATGGAAGTAGGACTAATCCACCATTACAGTCCACTACTACCGTCTGTAGACAATTATACTGCTGGACCTGGCATCTCCCATCCGCTCCTCTTATGATATTTGACATAATATTATCTGGCTACTGTATCGAAACAAATGCTTCCAAAATCTCAAAAGTATTTTCCTCTGGTTATTTAGGTGTGCTGTTTTATTAAAACTTTTGTTTTCTTTGTACTACCTTGGTATTACCAAACAATTCAAACCTGATCCTTACAAGAACAGTATTTTTTATTAGTAGTAAGAAGACTATTTTAAAGTGAAGTCTCTGCACCAGACATGCAACAGCGAAATTGCTGTTTTAGCAAATAAAGATGAGGCTGTCTGCTCATTTCAAATGTCATGAAAAAGTAATGCTTAAAAATAAAACAAATAGCTGCCTGTTTGTCTTTTAAGTGTAGCTTGTTGAAAACACTTTTATGATCCAGTCTAGCACATTGTGAAATATGTTTTTATTGAATGAATGAATGACTCCTCTATCTCAGGTTTAAAGATAAAATATATGATTTATCTGTCCAGTGCACATGTTGATAGCCCTGTGTTAATGCTCTTGGTAGGTCTGCAGTTCAAAACAATGTTCTTTCACTCTGAACCATGGAATAAAGCATTCAGTGCACTTATCACATTATCGGGAGTTGTTATAAATGGATCTCCTTCTTTTTCTTCATAGTTAAGCAAACTTAATTCTAAGGAATTACTCTCAAAACTTCTGCTACTAAAGGTAAGAGTTTCAGTGATTTTTAAAAATTCAACACATTTTTAACCTGTTTGGTAAAATGTTTTATAGTCATGTGATTCAAATATTGAAATGTAAAAAAGTATATAGTGAAAAATCTGTTTCACATCCTTGCAACCTATTTGCTCTGTTCCAAATGCACTCTATCCCAAAGACAACTAGTTGGGAGGAAATACAAATACACTTATTTTCTTTCTTTTTTTTACACAAACAGTAAACTATTTTATACAATGTTCTGTATCCTGGTTTGTTTTTGTTTTTTGTTTTGGCTGCTTTGGGTCTTCATTGCTGCGTGTGTGCTTTCTCTAGTTGCGGTGAGTGGGGGCTGCTCTTCGTTGCAGTGCGCAGGCTTCTCATTGCGTTGGCTTCTCTTGTTGTGGAGCATGGGCCCTAGGCATGCAGGCTTCAGTAGTTGTGGCATGTGGGCTCAGTAGTTGTGGTGCATGGGGTTAGTTGCTCCGTGGCATGTGGAATCTTCCCAGACCAGGGCTCGAACCCATGTCCCCTGCATTGGCAGGCGGATTCCTAACCACTGTGCCACCAGGGAAGTCCCCACACATTTATTTTTAATTTAACAAGCTATAATACATTTGTAGCATTCCACACCCTTTTTTAGAGGGGAAAATTATATTATGTACTTTATATGTTAAAGCAGAGGTGCTTTCAGTTACACACGTTTAAATTTTAGTATTTATTAAGTGCCTCCAGCTAGACTAAGATTCTTTATTTCAAGTTCTGCGATCCCTGGCCTTTAATTTAGACTTCCTTTGAATAGTGTGAAATTACACTATTATATTTCCAATTACTGAAAAGTTAGAAAGGAGTTAAATTCATTAAAATATATGTGTGGAGAAGTCTTGGGTCCATTTAATGTGAAGATATGTCTTCCTTTGGAGCACATATCTTCTTTTGGCAATTAGCTGGGTACTCTAAATGCATCCTTTCTATGGTATGCCCTCTTAAAGGCTATAGGCTTTTGGTGATAATGCATCAAGTAATTAGTCATATATGTAGACAATTTAGTAGAAGATTCCTGTCATCAAATAGTTCCTGGCATCCCCAGAAGAAGGAAACGTGGAGGCTTGTGAGTCAGAACAGGGTGACTTTAACAGCAGCGTAAGGGAGTTGCTGAGGTTAATATGGGCTTTCATTTTTTTCCAATGGCCATGTTTTTACCATGGTTACATTTGTACTCCATGGTCTGTTGAAAGGATGTGGCCTGCTTAGGGCTTTCATAGGTACCCAAGAAGGCAGTATTTACTCTTTGACCTGGGCAAGAGGACCCTGCACTGTAGTGGCCACCACATATCAGAAACATGCTAAACTGCTAAGGCCTATAGGGGAGGAAAAAATTTTCTTTTCCTTCTAGCCGTCTTAGGTTCTCTGGCTGGGGCCCTGTATTTACACTGACAAGACAGACTAAGAGAAAACAAAGAGTTTATTATGTGGGCTTCCCTGGTGGCGCAGTGGTTAAGAATCCACCTGCCAATGCAGGGGACACGGGTTTGAGCCCTGGTGTGGGAAGATCCCACATGCCGCGGAGCAACTAGGCCCGTGTGCCACAACTACTGAGCCTGTGCTCTAGAGCCTGTGAGTCACAACTACTGAAGCCCGTGCCTAGAGCCCATGCTCCAGAACAAGAGAAGCCACCTCAGTGAGAAGCCGGCGCTCCACAACGAAGAGTAGCCCCCGCTGGCCGCAACTAGAGAAAGCCTGTGTGCAGCAATGGAGACCCAATGCAGCCATAAATAAATAAATAAATAAATAATAAATTTATTGGAAAATAGTTTATTAATGTATGCATCACGCAAACACATGGGAGCAACTCGGAGATGAGAAACTCAAAAGAGTGTTAGAACTAGGCCAATGTAGCACCTTAAAAAAAGAACAATAAATTTTTAGATAAATGACAAGGCAAAGGAAAAGACTTTTGAGTTTCTAGGGCAGCAAATTGTGGGAAGGCAAATATATGGGGGAACTAATGGAAGGTAAGATGTGTTATGGAGATTCCTCTGGTGCTGTCTCTGGGCTGAAAAAGCATCTAGAGTTGTCTCCAGTAATTAACTTTTGTCCTTCCTGGTAGAGAGAAGAGGGGGAACATGTTAATGAATTTATGTCCTGCTTTTAGGCACATAGAGGGAGGGCAGAAAGCTTTCCTTATATCTGCTTTTCTCAATTGTCTTCAGCAAAAAATAATCCTGATGCCAAAGTGGCATATTTTGGGGTGGTATGTTCTGCTACCCTTCAGGCCCCAGGAGATAAACACCCCAGCATATCTCTAGCTGTGTGTCCTCAAAAGAAAATGACATTGTGTCCAAATGCTAAGAAGCCTCCTCGGTTGTGCATGGCCAACGTCATAGATGGATATTGCTTCAGAGACTGGAAAGGTTTTGAGTAGCAGAAGCACTTAAGTAGGAGAAGGTAACAAATTACTTCGTCAAATCCTTTCAGATAGCATTAATGCAAGGGATTCTTACATAGCACAGTTACATTAACAGTGTGGAGAATTGATTTCTTGCTTCTCTTTATATTTCAATGAGTGGTTCCAGAATTACTCAGGAATTAGGTTATTAGCACAGCATCTGCAACAGCTGTGGCTGAGAAACACTTAAGAATATTAAACAATTCATATTATCTTTAAAGTCCTTTGTATGAATGTCAAGACCTAATATACACAAAATATGATGCTGACTACTAACATTGGCAACTGGATGGACTACGAACAGTAAAATCATATTACTTTTATTTTTATAACAATATTTAGTAAGATTTAATTTCATTTGCCAAAAATTAAGATTGTTTAACTCTAAATAATTTTGATTTAAAATCTTTATATTCTTTAATTATAACACATTTTGCCTTTTAATTTTGGAAGATAATTCGGAAAACTTTAGAAGAAAAGTAACTTCTTAAAAATGTGTGAAAATAATTTGAAAATGTTTACAGTAATTTAATTTATACTTGGGGAAAATATATTAAAATCTATACACTTAGAACACAATTACATTTTACATTTTTAGTCATTTAGGTCAGGGGTTGGCAAGCTTTTTCTGCCAAGCTCTAGATAATAAATAGTATTTTAAACTTTGTGGGTCAGTCTCTAGGACAGCTACTCAACTCTGCTGTTATAGCTCAAAACCAGCCACAAACAATACATAAATAAATGGACATAGCTATATTGAAATGAAACTTTATTTACAAAAAGTTGGTAAACCAGATTTGACCCATGGCTGTAGTTAGCTGACCCCTGATTTAGATTATTACTGTCAATAGAACCTAAGTAATATTAAAGTCTTAAATATAATAACATAATTAGTAATATTGCTTAAATAAGGGCAAGAAAAATTAATATTACAGAATAAAAAAAGTTTACGAATTATGTGTCTTAATTTTATGAACCTTCCAAACATCAGCAGTCCATCAACAGAACACCTGAACAGGTGCAATATTAAAGAGAATCAGCAAAAAACTGAGAAAGAGCAGGAAGTGAAGTAGGAGAAAACCATTAGAATGGGTGTCCCGGAAGTCAAGAAAGCATGTCAGGGAGAAGAAAGTGATCTATAGATTGATGGAGGGAAAAATCCAGTGAAATGGCTTTGAGGGATCATGGGAGATGAGTCATCTAGACAGTAATTATAGACAGTTTATCCATGTCAGCGTCATTATGTATATTACTGCTCCTCTAATTACTCATGTCGCTTTGCCTCCTAAGTAGAGTTAAAGCCTGATATTGTACACTGTATTAGGAATATTCCCAACTGTGTGCTAGTGTAGGGCAAATTCAGAAGTTTTGTGTATAAACAATATTTTTGTCTTACAACAATTAATATCACTTTCCTTTTATCCTCACTGCCCCTCAAAACAAAGAAAACATCTGGGACTAGAAACACCGAGGTTTTCAAATAAGCTAAAATCAGAGTTTTGTAGCATTGAAACTGAGTCTTTTCACCAAAGTATAATATAGCTTGAAATAGGAAACAGCAATTAAGAGTCTGCCCAGGCTTCCCTGGGTGGCGCAGTGGTTGGGAGTCCGCCTGCCGATGCAGGGGACACGGGTTCGTGCCCCGGTCCGGGA
>NW_006778123.1:495561-504573 GCF_000442215.2 Lipotes vexillifer | reverse complement strand
AAAAAAAAAAAAAAAAAAAAAAAAGAGTCTGCCCAAATCCACTGACCAGCATTAGGATTGGGCTAATCTTTCTTAGTTGAGAACACTATAGAAGAAAGTCCCATTGGGCCTGGCAGTGAGATGCTTTCAGGCAGTTAAGAAAATTCAATTTACCTTTGCTGAACGTTTACACGTTGTGCCACCTGCCTCTGGCAGCAGAGAAGACCTAAATTGCACACCCTGAAGGGTGTTTAAGTACAAAAACAAGGCTGCCTTGACACAGTGAATGGAACCAGGGTGCATTTGCACTTCCAAATTTCTCAATTTCAGCCCAAGATGGGCTCTGTCCAAGCGTTCCTGTGAAAGTTCCTGTTCGGGTTTCCCATCTGAACGCTCACACGCGCAGGGACAGAAGATGCTCCACACTGGTGCCTCCAACACATGGCACTTGTGCTCCCTGAAGCTTACAACTCAGTCGTTGCTTAAGGGGCCTAAGCAAGGTCTTTTAAGCCCTCCCAGGACCTTCCCACTTGACAGAGGCTGTAGGGCCTTGAGCCTTAGGGGAGTCCCTTCACACGACGCGAGCTCTAGGATCCAGGGCAGCACCGAGGCCACGCCTCTGATGTCCCCGCTCCGGATGGCCCGCGCGCGGGCACGGAAACCTGTTTCCAAGGGAGGGCGTTGACTCCAGAGGTCTCTCCCCAAAGGCATCCCGCGGGTAACTGGGCATCAGTTCCTCTTTCCTGCCTGAGTATCTCCCAGTTCTGTGACGACCAAGTCCCGCTCCAAAGGTGCAAGAAGCTTCCGGGCTGTGGATTTAGCTTCTGTGCTGCGCGGAGCGGACCTGGAAGAACTGGAGTGGCGTAGGCAGTCAGTTGACCCACGTGACTCGCCTGGGCACTGCTTAATGGTGCTCGCATTCCTTGGATTATGTGAGGCCGTGGGCAGTCAGGAGGATCGGCATCCAGCTCTTTCTGCGCGTGCGCTGCCCCCCCCCCCACCCCCGGAAAAATCTTTCAAATGGCATACTCAATACTGGTTCACTTAGTCCTGCTACCTTCCTCTCCGAGGTCGGGACAGACAAGCCCAAGTTTTCTTCCTTCCCGGCGCCTGGTGCAGGTGAAGGATCTGGAACCAGGCAGTCAAGAGGTGCGGAGACCACTGGGACGCAGCAGTTTTCCTTCGTTTTCGCGTGTGCTGCAGTATGCCTGCTGTCACGTTCAGCGAGCTGCGAACGCTGCAAGTCTGCCGGGTTTTTGTTTTGTTTTGTTTTGTTTTTTAACATCTTTATTGGAGTATAATTGCTTTACAATGTTGTGTTAGTTTCTGCTGTATAACAAAGTGAATCAGCTATATGTATACATATATCCCCATATCCCCTCCCTCTGGCGTCTCCCTCCCCCCCTCCCGATCCCACCCCTCTAGGTGGTCACAAAGCACCGAGCTGATCTCCCTGTGCTATGTGGCTGCTTCCCACTAGCTATCTATCTTACATTTGGTAGTGTATATATGTCCGTGCCACTCTCTCACTTCCTCCCAGCTTACCCTTCCCCCTCCCGGTGTCCTTAAACAGAATTTTAAGAAGTTAGCCAAGATAAAATGAGAAACTGATTTAGACTTAGGTCCCAAATTTACAGTTTCAATGATTTAGGAGAATTCCTTGGTAGCCATACTGAGCCTCAGTTTTCACATTTGTAAAAGGGTGAGGATTAAAAAAACTGATACTTCTGGAAACGCCTGTCATTCTGATTGGATATTTTTAAAATGTTGACTGAAATTTAAATGGATAAATTATAAAAAGAAGATGACAAAAAGGCCTATTATCATTTCATTACCCAGATAAATCCTGGTGATCCACTGATAGGAGAAGGGGCTTCTCTAAGTAGTTTTCTTCATCCTGATTTCTGGACACTCCCTTCTTTAATCTGCTTTTGGAGGCAGGGGGTGACATTTTGGCAAGTTTTTTTTTTTCTTTTAACATCTTTATTGGAGTATAATTGCTTTACAATGGTGTGTTAGTTTCTGATTTATAACAAAGTGAATCAGTTATACATATACATATATCCCCATATCTCTTCCCTCTTGTGTCTCCCTCCCTCCTGCCTGGGTTTTTGATCCCCAAGCTCGCAGTTCTCTGGAGGTCGGATGCCAAGCCCAGCAGAGCGTTGGTGCGTGCGGGGGTCATTTGGTGCCAGACTCAGTCCTGTCCCTTGCCTCTTGGGCCCTTCTTTTTCTGAAACCACGATCCCTAGAGTTAGTTCCTCCAGGATATTCTCCAGACCCTGTGACCAGCTTTTTCATTTCTCCCTCCTGGGGCTGATACTTTCTACAGTGTCTACAGCCAAAATATCTCACTACCAGGAGGACCTTCACCACCAACTGGTCATTTAGGACTCTTCCTCATTTGTGGAAATCCACGGGCCTTTTGCCACTTCTCTTTTCTGGTAGGCTATCTCTCAGGCTTAAGGTAGTGCAGGCCTCCCACCTGTAAAAAATGGGTCATCCCTATGGCCCTTAAGACAAATTACATTAAACTGACCCCCATCATTTTTTAGACTTTTAACCCTCCAGTTTAGTTTGTTCTTTTCTCATGGTCTTGATTACCAACCCATCTTGGGACCAGAAGAATTTATTCACCTTCACCTTTAAAAGGTGGAGCTTGGTTGGCATCTTTCCTCAGGCTACGTTGTTAAAACACATGTTTCAAAATCAGGTATAACATTTCCTTTGGCATTTAGGTTTAACAATTTTATGAGACAATATTTTTCTCTTTGAGCTGTCCTGGCATCATGCACTTCTGAACCAAATAATTCATATCTGATCCTTATATCAAAGGAATAGATTTGGCATTAGCTTCAATGGAAGACTACCTCAAAGCCTGTCCTCTTTGAATGGTCTTCCTTGGACTTAAGCTGCTGCTGTGTGGAATCCCAAATAAACCCATATGGAGGAGAAATGAGGCTTCTGGCCAGCAGCCCCAGCTGGGTTTCCAGCTGGCATCTACCAACAACTGTCTGCCTTGAGAGGGGGGTCAGTTGGGCCTTCTTTCTTCCACACCTCGGAGAATGGAGTCATTTTCAAGATGTAGTCTATGAGTGAGGTTTGGGAAAACAGATATTAGTTGGTATGTTGCAGTGAGATGGGAATGAATGACAAGCAAAAGTTGGCAGAAAGTGGGGGGCTTCCCGGGTGGCGCAGTGGTTGAGGGTCCGCCTGCTGTTGCAGGGGACACGGGTTCGTGCCCCGGTCCGGGAGGATCCCACGTGCCGCGGAGCGGCTGGGCCCGTGAGCCATGGCCATTGAGCCTGCGCGTCTGGAGCCTGTGCTCCGCCACGGGAGGGGCCACAACAGTGAGAGGCCCGTGTACCGAATTATATTTGGAATATTTCCAGTGGAGTAAAAAATATTTCAGCAATGCAGACAATTTGTGTTGTGAGTGATGGTGTTGTTGGTAAGATGTGTCTTGACATGCTATACAACAATAAGTTAATGTCTGAATACGTTCCATGGTTTCTGACAACTAGGCAGTCAGTAACTGGTGAGAGCCATACACTTCTGGAATTTTTGATCCTGCAGGACAAGAAAGATTTGACAGAACAAGCCCTCAGCTATCCACAAACATATATTTCTAGTCTTTTTCAGTGGTCTTCGGCTCTTATTTGAAAATGTGAAAGAAAAGTGGGTACCTGAGATAATTCACCATTGTTTGAAGACTCCTTATTTGTTGGAGCCAAAACTGATCTCAGAAATGTGATACCCTCTATTATCGAGAAGCTTGCCAAGAACACAGAAACCTCTCACTCCGCAGACTGCTGAAATGCTGTTCTGTGACCTGAAGGCTGTCGAATACATGCAGTGTTCTGCATTCTCACAGAAAAACCTAAAGTATGCATTTGACAAAACACTACTGACTGCCTCGGAGACTCTGGAACCGAAGAAAAGCTGCAGGTGATTGCTGCTTTGAACATATCTTCAGAACTCTGCACCACTGGTGTTGTCATCAGACTAAAAGCAATGTTTAAATCAAATTAAAAATTAAGGCTCTGAGCCAATTTAATGTACCATTGTAAAAGTGTATAATTTAAATGATACGTTACTCTTTTGTGCTATGAATGCTTATAAAGTGTTAGAGAAAAGCTTTTTTTTTTTTTGCGATATGTGGGCCTCTCACTGTCGTGGCCTTTCCCGTTGCCGGACGCGCAAGCTCAGCGGCCACGGCTCACAGGCCCAGCCGCTACGCGGCATGTGGGATCCTCCCAGACCGGGGCACGAACCCGTATCCCCTGCATCGGCAGGCGGACTCTCAACCACTGCGCCACCAGGGAGGCCCGAGAAAAGCTTTTTGATGTCCAAAGTTTCCTGTGTAAATAGTGTCTGTTGGTTGACAGATCTAAAGTTTCTGTCTCGATGGCATTATTACAATGTTAGCAGATGCTTGCCAGCAGGTGTGACTAGTAAACACTGACAATACAGAGGCTTCTTGCCAAAAAATAAAAGTCTGGGGACAATGAAGGTGAATTTACCACACTGAAGTCCTCCAGCAGTCATAGAAAAAACCATGTCCTGTCCGACGTGTAACTCCTGCCAAAAGTTGGCCTTATCTGTGGTAAAAGAGGCCATACCATTGTGGCCCTTGAAACTTGTCTGTATTATCTTTTGTTCAGTGAAAAGTTTACACACCCAAGTGGTTGTAACTGATACCTCTGAATGTATTGTGGGAACAGATGTGTTGATTCTTAGGAATATTCCCAGTGGGGAAATGCCACAAATTAAACAGTGCTAGTGGGATGAGTATACAACTAGGAGCCCACCTGGATCTTTCAGCCCAGTTATGTGATGCCAGTCGAGCAGGACAGGATGCCAGGCGAAGGGAGGAGAGGGGATGAGCAGATGACTCTACTGACTAAGGAAGCAGTAGTAAGGAGATACATAAGGAAACTACCTAGCAGGCTATACAGACTGCCCTCCTATTTCGACAGGCTAGTTCTAATGAGCCTCTTGAGCTTCAAATATCAGTGCTTGACAGTGCTTGCAGAAGACTGCATCTGTGGCACCAGGCAGTGGTGCCCACTAGGGTTTTGGACACAGCATTTTCGTAACACCACTGCCTGGTATACTCCATTTGAGGGGTAATTATTGGCCTGTTGTTGAGCGCTGGTGGACCCTGAGAAGCTAACTAAGCAATAGCACATGATGTTATTCTCTGACCTGCCCATTCTGGAATGGGTCAAAAATAAAAATGTCAACAAAGTGGGTATTGCCCAGCAAGCATGCATTATGAAATGGAAATGGTATATCCAGGAAAGAAGTAAGACTTGGTATATTACTTTTCTATTGCTGCTGTAACAAAGTACCACAAACTTAGTGGCTTAAAACAACACAAAATTATCTTACAGTTCTGAAAGCTAGAAGTCCAAAATGGGTTTCAGTAAGACTGAAATAAAGGTGTTGGCACGGCTGCCCTCCTTCTAGAGGTTCTAAGGAAACATCAGTTTCCTTGCGTTTTCCAGTTTCTGGAGGGTCTTGGCTCATGACCCCTTCCTTACATCATTTCAGCCTCTTGCTTCCATCATTACATCTCCTACTTCCTCTTCTATAGTCAAATCTCCCTCTGGCCTCTTTCTGTTAAGGACACTTGTGATTACATTTAGGGCCCAAACGGCTATTCCCCATCTCAGGATCCCTAACTTGATCACATCTGCAAAATCCCTTTTACCACATAAATTAACACTCATAGGTTACAGGGATTAGAACCTGGAAATCTCTGGGGGCTGTTATTCAACCTACCACACTGGGCATTAATGGAATCTCACAGCTACATAACTACTAGGAAGATGTGGCTATCTCAGATGCAGGATCTATGCTATCACCTTAGGCTTCTTGGGGGTCTGGGTACACTACAGCTCCTAAGGATCCCTAAGCCTCATGGATATGCCAGCTAAGTTAAAGGTCAATGGGGTTATATAGGAAAGAGTTAACATAGCAGATCTGAGCCTGCTTATCCTTAGGAAGTTCTGCTTACAAGGTCGGCCTTTTGCTGGTGTCTAAGATGTGATTTGGAGAGGGTTCCCACCATCCACAGAACTGGTAAGAGTGGCTCACTGTACCTAAAATGTTTGTACAACCAGTGTGGATTATGCTGGATACCTGCTTTCCTCCTGGGAGTCTGGAATTTTGGTATGTGTTAGGCAGAAGGTGCCTATATGACCAGCTTCCCCAGGAGGTAACATTTCACATGTGTTGGCACAACTTGTTGATGGGGGAATTAAGCTGTCCTGTGTGACTCTACTGGGAGAGGACTCTTGGAAGCTTGTGCCTGGTTTTCTCTAGGCTTTGCACCATATGCCTTTTCGTTTGCTGACTTTGTTTTGTATCCTTTCACTGTAATAAATCTTAGCTGTGCGTACAACTATGTGCTGAATTTTGTCAGTCCTCCTAGTGAATCATTGAACCTGGGGTGTGGTCTTGGGGCCCCCTATACAGGAATGTACTGGAATGGTACAGCTGTGCAGCTTTAAAGAAAACTGTAAAACTATGCATGGAAAAGGGAACTCTGCTCATTGAGCAGAGTTTAAGTTGTGATGTTTGCTCTAAAAATGCCTCCCAAAATATGCCTTGTTGCATTTTCATTGACTCATGGCATTTTCATTGACTCATGGGTAGCAGTGTAGTCTGGTACTTGGCAGCAGGAAAGTTGGATGATCAAGTCTCAGCTCAGAGGGGCCAAATGGGGCATAAGATTGCACAAGACCCATGCCCTCTGTTTGTGACCCGTGTGAATGCCTATGGAAAAGGACTCTTGGAGGATGAACATCAATGGAAGCAAGCTGATTTGACCTGAGCTTCCCAGGTAAGGACCATAGCCACCTGAATATACTATTGCACAGGGCAGCAATCCATCTACAAGTCAGAACCGGGCCTAAAACTAAGCTCCAGTGATTCCAGCACCTGAGACAAAGGAAGCCTGGCACACATACCCAAACTGCCAACTACGCAAAGGGAATTTGGGGACACATAGTCTGGGGCACTGGACCTGGCTGGTCTTGGCACGTGGACTGTGTAATTAACTCATTCACTCTTTTCCTCCCAAGTCTACCTCCTGGCATACTAGGATACTGGAATTTGTGTGTATCAAAGAAGAGCCAGGATGTGGGAGATTCTAACTCGATGTCCTTTTACTGCCCAGCTAAGCTTGCTAGATTTGGGTGGTTACGGATAATGATGATAATGATCATGGATGTGAGATGACAACTCTAAAGTGCTTCTGGTGTTGCCCACATATCAGAGGACTGTAGGTGTTCTAGGTGGTACAAGGAAGAAACTACTGAGCCACCTAGGAACAAGTCTGGGTGTATGGTGTGAATAAGACATGGGGACAACTGGCAAAAGGGTGACATGATTGCTGTGGGGACTGATGCCAAGCACTTGGGTGTGGTAGCTAGCACAGGACAACCTTAACTGCTGGGGAGGGATGGGACTGGGGCCATTCATCTCTTTCAGCTCTGATCTGCAGAGCATCGTTGCAGAGCATTTGGTTTTTTTTTTTTTTTTTTTTTTTTTTTTTATGTAATGACTGTAGTAATCAGTTTATTACACAGATTAATCATTCTTGAACGTACAAGCTCCAGAGGAGCAATTGGGTCTTTAAATATACACAAGTATTTCCATTGAATGAATTTTCACTCTTACATCCAGATAGACCTAAGCAGTTAAAAACATAAGAAAAATAAGAGCTATTAGCTATGTATTAACTGAGAAACCACATACAAACCAAAGAATATGGAAGAGAGAAAGAGGGGCTGAAGGGCGAAGGTTGAAGGGTGGGGAGATGTAAAAGAGTTGGAAACAAAGCCCATCACACTTTACTTACTAATAGCTCCAATCCATTTAAATGTTGACCAGTTAAACTTAGACCTTAAAATACAGGATGTAGGTAGAGTTTAATCTGATTGGTCATAACTTTCACCTAAGACGTTAAGTCCTTCGGAATAAAACGAATACAGAAACAGCTTCATGTTCTTCGTCTTGCTTTTCATAACTGTTTTGAGTTTAATGGGATTTCACTTAAAAAACAATCTCCTACAGGTCAGTGGAGCTTTCCTTCCCCATCCAAGCACACACCATACCCATCACCCCTCACAATGCCGTTATCCAAGTTTAAGTCAATAAGGAAAGCTTTTAGTCTCACACCTAGGTTATGCCTGGAGAACTGGCTTGTCACACACACACTTCTCTGCTAGGAGGCAATGTTGGTACCGAAGTACAGTATTTCTAGTTTGTTGTTTCAAGTATGTACAACACACAGCACTGCTGTATCAGGTAAACGCGCACAGGGGAAGGTGGAGGCCTGGGCTCATAGAAAGCAGTCAAATGGAAATCAAAAGGACTTTCTTTCAGAGTTCCCCTATCCTTATTTGTAGAGGTTATCCAATAATTTCTTTAATTACATCGCATACTTCTGAGTCCCTTCCGGAGCCGTTTTTTTTTTTTGCGGTACGCGGGCCCCTCACTACTGTGGCCTCTCCCATTGCGGAGCACAGGCTCCGGACGCGCAGGCCCAGCGGCCATGGCTCACAGGACCAGCCGCTCCGCGGCATGTGGGATCGTCCCGGACCAGGGCACGAACCCATGTCCCCTGTATCGGCAGGCGGACTCTCAACCAGTGCGCCACCAGGGCAGCTCCCAAACTCTTCTGTTGTACTTTTCTCTATCTGTTTTGTAGATCCGAGCAATCTCAGGCACTAAAGGATCATCCGGATTGGGATCACACAACAGAGAACAGGTGGACAAAAGTACTCCTGAAACAGTCCTGGAGACCACTGTGACCGTAGAACATCAAGACAAATGCTGCCATTACTGTTAATATTTGGATGATAAAGTCTTGTTGTAAATGCAACCTTAGGTGGTTTGAAGGGGTAATCTGTTGGGAAATGAATTGTCAAGAAAAATACTCCACCCTGATAGGGACTGTCATTTGGCCTCATTATTGTAGCTTGCCAATGGAACAAATCATCTCCAACGGGACCTGCTGAA
>NW_006778123.1:494726-495548 GCF_000442215.2 Lipotes vexillifer | reverse complement strand
GGGCTCCTGCGCCATATGTTTCAATTCCTTGTGGATTCTCTTCAGAGCCATCGCGGGAGGCGGGTGGAGGCGGCCCCCCGGGCGGTAACAGGGGCAGGGGAGGGACGGGGAAGGGGCGAGGGGGCGCGAGGCCGCCTCGGTGATCGGGGGTCGGCAGGAGAAGATGGGGAGTTCCGAAGCGCGGCTCCGGCGGGACGGACTTGGGGCCGTGGCCCACTCAGCTCCTGAGCCTGCCGCAGGGGTCACCGCATCACCCGACGGCGGCCCCTTTATGCGCTGCCGCTGCCGCCGCCGCCGCCGCCGCCACCGCGTTAGCTGCCGTTTCCGTCTAGGCTCAGCGCCTCCTCCTCAGCCGCCGCGGATCCCTCCGCCAGGGAACAAGAGCCCAGGCCTCGGGCTCGGCCGGCGCTTCTGGGTCGGACGGTCGAAGGGACTGCTTGCTGCAGGGGGACCGAGGGACGCGCGGGCGGGCGGCCTGGCTAGTTTTTAAGGCAGACTGTCACCTCCAACTTGACCATTGGCCGATAGGGAATCTTAATCTAAGACCTCTCAGAAACTTCCCAGCAGCTGCTGACTGCAGGAGTTAACAGCTGCCACGCCAGACAGCAGAACAAGATCAACTTTCTCGAACCCGATCCGATTTCTTTTTACCTATTCACAGCCCTATTCACAGACTATAGCAATTGCTCTAAGTTTAATCGATTGTTGTATCTCTGTTCCCTAGGACAAATTAAAAGGATTTGTATAACTAGGATATCTGATGGGGTGGCCTATGTTTCTAAAGAGAGTTCTTGACTGGTGATGTGAAAGGTGGGGGTGAAG
>NW_006778123.1:484640-494349 GCF_000442215.2 Lipotes vexillifer | reverse complement strand
GTAGGGAAACTGCTCTGTGCAGTTGTCCTTGCAAATATCCATATAGGCCACATGGACAAGGCTTCACCTCAGGAGACCTAAGTCTTGGTAAAATGCCCCATAATCCTCTCAGAACATGAGAGAATGGGAGGCTTGGGAGGAGCTGCTACAAGGCCATTTCTCACCCTCCTTTTTATCTTTCCTTGAGGCTGTTATGAGACAATTTCTTACTGCCTCCCAGGTTCTGGTAAGATATAAGGGCTTCTGCCTTGAAACTCCTCTCTCCCCCACACTTTAGGGTACAGCTGCATGCCATAAAATTGCTTAGCAGGAAATACTCAAACTGCTTAGTATAAAACTGGTTCCTGGGACTTCCCTGGTGGTCCAGTGGCTAAGACTCCATGCTCCCAATGCAGGGGGCCCGGGTTTGATCCCTGGTCAGGGAACTAGATCCCACATGCCACAACTAAGAGTTCGCTTGTCACAACTCAAAAGATCCCACACGCTGCAATGAAGATCCTGCGTGCTGCAACTAAGACCCAGCGCGCTGCAACTAAGACCCAGCGCGGCCAAATAAATAAATAAATGTTAATAAATAAATAAATAAAGCTGGTTCCTCAGAACCAGAGCTCCTTATCACCCATGTTGCCTTGTTATCTGACCCCTTTTGCTTTAGTGCTGTCTTGTGGGGCAGAGGACACAGGGAGCTGGCACCTTTGCGGACCTTGCTATTGCTGTCTATGGAAATAATAAACTGCCTGACTACAAAGGACTAATTATTTCTTTAGCAGCTGAATGTCTCAGCCTTGCATGAGGGCTCTGCACCCACCCTTGGCCCGTAAGTATGGATTTCTTTCTTCTCCCGACTCAGTTTAAATACTAGTTAAATTTGAGTATGTTAGAAAAGTGATCAGGACTAGTTTTTGGTTTTATTGTTACAAAAATTTTTGTGTTTGGAAGTAAGGCATGTTCATGATGCCTTTGTAACAGATGAATTCTAGGCTTAAACTGTTGAGCCTAGAACCACTGGTTCCTGTCTGGAGAGTAATCTGGGACCCCTTAGTGTTTTATTTTTCTGTTTTGGTGGTATGTGTGAAACTGTTGTTTTTTAATCTTGTTTTTTTTTGTTGTTTGTTTGTTTTTTAATTCATTAATAAGTGAACAGCCTTTGGAGGGGAGGAGGACAGATTGAGTCCATATTGTACTTCCTAGATCTAGTTTAGAAAACATACTCCCCACCTGGTACTCCTAGGAATTGCAAATACCTCATTTAATAACATACTTCTTTAAAAAATTTGCCTTTTCTCTTCCACCCATGAATAGGTCTGGTATTTGATGAAATTCGTGAAAGTGGGTGAACCTAACTTGCCCCTCTTCTCTAGGATGCAGTGAATGCATATGTGACTGTGACTTTTCAGGTAATTTGTCATTTCCTTATTTCTTTGAAGTTAACTTCTAACTCCTTTTATTGATAATGAAGAAAAATATTGCACTTTTTGAAATACACCATTTGAATTGAGTGCATAATTTAAATAGTTTTTCCTTGTCAAAAAAAAGTAGATGTAGCAACCAATCTGTGTTTTCCATGTGTACTTATATTATCATTATCTCCAATTTATAGAGAAGGAAACCGAGGCTTACAGAAGCTCTGTGTGATCACATTTCCACAATTCACAGTGAGTAGAACTGAGACTTGAACTCAGGTCTGTCTGACGTCGAGTCATTCCCTTAACCACTCTGCTCTACTACAGGAAATTACAAATGAACCTCAAAGGAGCTCATAATTTGACAGGGCATTTGAGGGAGGCCCAAGTAAGACATAATTATGAGGCAGGGCCTCCATTTGATTTATGTTGGCAGTTATGACCTAGGGCAGGCTTATAGTAGGCGTTCAAAAACTATGTGTTGAAAATAAATGATAGGCATTAGTACCAGTATTCTGAGGAGCTGGTACATTCACCTCTGAGTGGACATATCATAATGTAGAGGCAGCAGGGAAACCCAGAACAGAAGCTCAGTAGAAGCAGGACACCAAGGTCAAATGGAGAAATCCTAGAAATAATCTCCTGCAGGTGTGTTGACACAGGTTCTAAATCTCCCTGTGCAGATTTAAATGTCTTTCTTTCCTCTCTTTTAAAAACATTTTTTAGGTCTGAGAAATTAAGATCAGCCTACAGGCAGCCCATTCCAGTCAGCTTGAGTGCCCACCGTTTCTCTCCCTCCAGCCTCTACGTCTATGTTGATGCTGTACTGAATGTCTGTTTCCTGCCTTTCAATCTCTTACAATTCTTCTGTCCTACAATGCACATACATAAAGTTTCTATTTCTTAAAACTGCAATAAATCAATTTCAAAAATAAAAATAGTAACAGATATTACCTCTCCCACCTGCTATCTTTAGAGGCAAACAGACCAGGGTTCAACCCTAGATTTTGCTGCTTCCTAACTGGAAACTTGCCTTGGTTACTTATTCTCCTCAAGACCCAGTTACCTCTCCTGAAAAGTGAGAATTTTTTTTTTTTTTTTAACGTCTAACAGGGTAAAAAGTGATATGAAATTAAATCATGCATGTCGGGACTTCCCTGGAGGTCAAGTGGTTAAGACTACGCACTTCCACTGCAGGGGGCATGGCACAGGCTCGATCTCTGGTCGGGGAACTAATATCCCACATGCCAGGGATGCTGCCAAAAAAAATTATTCATGTTAACCATCTAGCTCAATACCTGCCATATAATTCGCCCTCAATATATGTTATTTTCATCCCTTTTCACTAGTTATCCCAGAATGAGATAATCCTTTCCTTTACATCTGGTAAAACTTCACTTCATGGGCATGTCTCACTTTCTACCTGTACTGTGGTTTTTTTTTTAAAATTTATTTATTTAAAATTTATTTTTATTTTTGGCTGCGTTGGGTCTTCGTTGCTGCGTGTGGGCTTTCTCTAGTTGCCGCAAGTGGGGGCTACTCTTTGTTGCGGTACGCAGGCTTCTCATTGTGGTGGCTTCTCTTGTTGTGGAACACGGGCTCTAGACACGTGGGCTTCATTAGTTGCAGCATGCGGGCTCAGTAGTTGTGGCTCACGGGCTCTAGAGCACAGGCTCAGTAGTTGCTCCGCGGCATGTAGGATCTTCCTAGACCAGGGCTTGAACCCGTGTCCCCTACACTGGCAGGCAGATTCTTAACCACTGTGCCACCAGGGAAGCCCCTGTACTGTGGTATTTTTGTAGTTGTCTTATTTTCCCTGTTAGACTACAGTGTCCTTAAGGGGAGAGGATTGCTTAGAATGCAAGATCCAGTCCCCGCTTCCCTACATCCAGCTACCTCAGCCCCCATTTACACAGAATTCTTTGTACACAGTATGTTCTTGTTAAAGACTTGTTAAAATATGATTAAAATATAAGTAGAGAGGAAAGAAAAAATGAAGAGATAAAATAACAGACTGTTGCATTAAAAAATTTATTGAAGTCATCAAAATGATTCAGAAAGATTTCCAGCTAATATTTACCTTTCATGTACCCTTCTCTCCCAAATTGTAGTACTAAAATATAGCATGTAACTTTTTTTTCTTTAAAAAGTAATAAATAGTGGGAATTCCCTGGTGGTCCAATGGTTAGGACTCTGCGCCTCCACTGCAGGGGGCATGGGTTCCATCCCTGGTCTGGGAACTAAGATCCCACAAGCCGTGGAGCGTGGCCAGAAAAACCTCCAAATTAATAAATATTGTAAAAGTGGATCTAGCTGTTTGGGTTTTAGTGATTGGTATTTGTTCATTCCTTTTACTTCCCTCTTCTAATTTGACTATCTGGCAAACAGTTTCCCAAATATCTCAACTACCAATATAACTGAACTGTCACTCACAAAAAGGAAATCAGAAGGAGGTATCAACTGGCTAAGCTCCAGGATTGTAGAAAAACCCTAATAATTAGTGACCCCCAAAATACTGTCTAAAATCTGCCATCTAGTGTGGACTTTGTAAAATTACATATTACTGGACACATTAATGCTGTGATTACTACTAGGGCTTCCCTCAGTGGACACTAGGTTTGAAAATTTTAATTATCAAACAAAATGATCAGAAGTAGCATTAAATTTGATTTCCCATTTAGTTTTAACCATAGATATATAGAGAGGTAGAGAGATAGATAAATGCTAAATAGATATAAATAGATTGATATGCAAAATAGAGCTTTTGCTCAGCATAGTAAGGTGGTATTGGAAACCTTTAAATATAAAAACGATCTAATAATGAATTTATATAATTGGTAATAAAAACAAAGAAACATATTCCCCTTGTTTATCCTTATTATTGGTAAATGTCATTCCTGACAGGAGAGGGTGAGTAGGAAAGTATCATTTGTTGGGCACAATCTCTGTGCCAGGCTCATAACCTACTTTTTTAAAAAATATTTATTTATTTATATATTTTGGCTGCATCAGGTCTTTGCAGCATGTGGGCTTCTCTCTAGCTGTGGTGTGTGGGCTTAGTTGCCCTGAGGCACGTGGGATCTTAGTTCCCTGACCAGGGATCGAACCTGCATACCCTGCATTGGAAGGCGGGTTCTTAACCACTGGACCGCCAGGGAAGTCCCTCTTAACCTACTTTAATCTAATTTAAATCTTATCTTTTGGTCTTTGAGTTAAAATATTACAAACCTCATTTTATGTATAAAAAAATTAAGACCTAAAAGGTGAAGAAGTTGGCTTTCTATCACAGCTGGTTAGTAAAAGCACCAGGATTTGTACCCATGTCTGGAAACTCCAAGGCTCATGCTCTTTCATCTCCATACTGCCTTTTATACTTTGTGAGATGCTGGAAATAGTGTACCAACTTACACTATGTAGCAATAATCCCCTCTTTCATTTCTCTCTTTTTTTTGTTTTCAGTCTTGCTAGAGATTTATCAATGTTTTTTAACCTTTCAAAGAACCACCACCTTTTAGTTTCACTAATTTTCTGTATTGTTTTTTATTTTCAATTTTATCTCTGCTGTTATCATTTCTTCTGACTGCTTTGGGTTTATTTTGTTCTTTTTCTAGTTTCTTTAAGTTTCTTAAGTCTTAGATTATTGATATGAAACCTTTCTTCCTTTCTGATATAGGTATTTAATGCTATAAAATCGCCCCTAAACACCACTTTATCTGAATTCTACCAATTTTGTAATATATTTTCATTTTCATTCAGTTTAAAATATTTCCCAGTTTCATTCAAATTTCATTTTCATTCAAATTAAAATCTTGTCTAATTCGAGATTTCCTCTTTGACCTATGAATTATTTAAAAGTATGTTGTTTAATATCCCTCTGATATTATTTCCCTCACATCTGAACTTCCTTTAGCACCTTTTTAGAGCAAATTTTTTTTTTTTTTGGCAAAAACTTCTCTTAGTTTCCTTTTATCTGAGCATGTCTTTATTTCATCTCTATTTCTGAAGGGTATTTTCACTGGATATATAATTCTGAGCTGACATCTCTCTTTCTTTGGCACTTTAAAATGTTATCTTTCCTTCTGCCTCCACAGTCATTTGAATCTTTGTTTACCTATAAGCAATGCATTTTTTTTGGTAAAAAATTTATTTATTTATTTATTTTTGGCGGCATTGGGTCTTTGTTGTCGGGTCTTCATTGCTGCGCGTGGGCTTTCTCTAGCTGCGGCAAGCGGGGTCTACTTTTTGTTGCGGTGCGCAGGCTTCTTATTGCGGTGGCTTCTCTTGTCGCAGAGCTTGGACTCCAGGAGTGTGGGCTTCAGTAGTTGTGGCACGTGGGCTCAGTAGTTGTGGCTTGTGGGCTGTAGAGCGCAGGCTCAGTAGTTGCGGCGCATGGGCTTAGTTGCTCCATGGCATATGGGACCTTCCTGGAACAGGGCTCGAACCCGTGTCCCCTGCATTGGCAAGCGGATTCTCAACCACTGCGCCACCAGGGAAGTCCCAAGCAATGCATTGTTATTCTCTGGCTGTTTTCAAGATTTTCTTTGGGTTTAGTTTTCAGCAATTTGATTGTAATGGATTTTGATTCAAGTTCATTTGTATTTTCCTGTTTAGGGTTTGCTGACCTTCTTGAATCTCTAGGTTATTGTTTTCTTGCCAAATTTGTAGCCATTGTTTTTCATACACACACACACACACACACACACACACACACACACAATAATGCGCTCTTTCCTCTTCTTCTGAAACTCCAGTGACATGAATGTTAGCCCTTTTGGTATTGTTCACAGATCCATGAGATTCATTTTTGGCAGGGAGGGGATCTTTTTTTTCCCTCTGTTGTTCAATTTAGATAATATCTATTGACCTATTCTCAAGTTCATTGACTCTTCTGTTACATTCTTCTGTAAGATTTTTTTTGTTGTTATTGTATTTTCAGTTGTAGAATTTTTAAAAAGCTTTTTGCCTAATTTATTTAAAGAATGGTACTACTTTCCAGCATTTTTAAATTTTGTATTAGTATCTGCGTTTGAAATGCTAATTTCTCTTTCTCCCAAGATTTTGCAGCCATCTCCACTACACAGTTAGGCTGATGGGCAGTTGTTTGCCAGCCACAGCTGGTTTTAGCTATGAAGTATACACATGTACTTAAGTGAAATATCAAATCTAGTAAAGAATCCATCCCAAGTTACCTCTACCTTCTATAAATTTTCAGCTCTTCTAAGATGTCTACCTATATATGTATCTTGTCAAAGTTTAAATCTCCCTTCTAATATGTTTAAATATATGTATTTCATAAGGGCAGTTTAAACTTTGGGGAAAAATGTTTCACTTTTACTTCGGATTTCATTATACATTCTCAGAAGCCTTAACCTTCACCCTTTTGATAACTTACAATTCTTCTTTGTTCGTTTGCTTGTTTTTGTTTTTTGTTTGTTTGGGTTTTTAAAAATTTTTGTCTTTCTTTTTCTCCAGTTCAGTTATTTTTATTTGAATGTTTGGGCTGTTGCTCTCTGGGAAATGACTGCTCCCCAAGAGAACCCAATAAAAAGAGTCTCTAAAAGTGTCCTCTTCACCTTTTTCTTTCTTTCTTTTTTTCATTGAGCTATAATTGACATATAACATTGTGTAAGTTTAAGGTGTAGATTTGATACACTTACATTCTGCAATATGATTACCACTGTAGCATTAGCTAACACCTCCATTATGCCATATGATTATCATTTCTTTTTTGTGGTGAGGACATCTAAGATCTAGTCTCTTAGCAACTTTCAAGTATATAATACAGTATTGTTATATTAACTATAATCAGAATGCTGTGTATTTGATCCCCAGAACTTAGACGTCTTCTAACTTCAAGCTTATATCCTTTGACCAACATCTCCCCAATTCTCTCACCCTCTTCCTAATTCCCACACCCTAAAACTTCTATTTGGTTTCTCTTTATATCTGCTACTTATTTGCTAAGAGCATCTGTCTTTCCATTCATTTCAAGAGTATTTGCCCTTGTTGGAGGTTTTTAATAATAGCTGCTTTTTTTTTTGGCTGCACCTCACAGCTTGTGGGATCTTACTTCCCCAACCAGGGGTTGAACCCGGGCCCTGGCAGTGAAAGCACCGAGTGCTAACGGCTGGACTGCCAGGGAATTCCAATAATAGCTGCTTTAGATTTTTTTTTTTTTTGGCTGTGTTGGGTCTTTGTTGATGCATGCAGGCTTTCTCTAGTTGCGGCAAGTGGGGGCTACTCTTCGTTGCAGTGCACGGGCTTCTCATTGTAGCGGCTTCTCTTGTTGTGGAGTGTGAGCTCTAGGTGCGTGGGCTTCAGTAGTTGTGGCACACAGGCTTAGTTGCTTCGCAGCATGTGGGATCTTCCTGGACTAGGGCTTGAACCCATGTCCCCTGCACTGGCAGGTGGATTCTTAACCACTGTGCCACTAGGGAAGTCCTAGATTCTTTATCTGATAATTTTAACATCTGTGTGATCTCAGTTTTGGCATCTGTTCATTGTCTTTTCCCATGTACACTGAGATTTTCATGGCTCATCATATGTACTTTTAGATTGTATCCTAGACATTTTGAATATAATGTTGTGAGACTCTGTGTCTTGTTTAAATCCTATGGAGTATTTTGATTTTTTTGCTTTAGTAGGCAATTAACCCAGTTTAGTTCAGACCACAGGTTCCATCTAGCCTTCTGTGGGTTTTGGTTTCTATGTCGGTTCCATTTTTAAAGTCTTTGCACTCTATTTGGATCTGTCCTGTATGTGGCCAGTGTGAAGCATGGGCAAAGGATTGTTACTTTAGTTGTCAAAGATTTTAGTCCGCTACTTAGGATCAGATCCATGCCTGTGCAGCTTAGGGGTGAGCTTAGGAGTTCAGAAACAGCTTTTTGAGGTTACTTTCCCAAAATCCTCTTCTGTAACCTCATCAGTACTGTTCAGTTGCCTAGGCTCCCTTTGTGGTCCTCTCACCAGAAAGCTGGGGCTTTATTTACCTTACTCTGATAAACACTTTCCCTGACCCATCCAGAATCAATTGCTAGGAAGACAGAGAGAAGGAGAGAAAAAAAAGCAAAGGTTGTTTTCCCCATTCTCTTGGGACCACAGATCGTCCAGTTGGAGAGCGAGTTTCCCTTAGAGTTTTAGGTACCTGCTGCCACCACCGCTGGTCACTACCAGGAGAACACTTTCCCTCTTCACCAGCCTGAACTAAAGGACTTCTAGAGCTATCTTTGTCCACATAGATATGTACTTCCTGGTTTGGAGCTGTGCTGTGACTAGGTTGGGGGATGCAAAAGGGGGAAGGAAGTGGTAAACTCAACTCTAGTTCTCTGGTACTGTGATTTCTGGTCTTCTCCAATTTACCTGCTTTTTTTTACTTTTCATAGTCCTTAGACTGTTCCCTGCATTCTGTCTAGGTTTTTTAGCTGGATGAGTGGAAGAGACAAAGCAAAGTGTGCTTACTCTTTTTTACCTTCAACTGGAACTCACGGTGTTTCTTTCTTTTTTTTTGGCTGTGCTGGGTCTTCGTTGCTGCATGCAGGCTTTCTCTAGTTGCGGTGAGTGGGGGCTACTCTTCGTTGCAGAGCACGGGCTCTAGGCGTGTGGGCTTCAGTAGTTGTGGCACGCGGGTTTAGTAGTTGCAGCACATGGGCTCAGTAGTTGCGGAACGTGGGCCCTAGAGCGCAGGCTTAGCAGTTGTGGCGCATCTTAGTTGCTCCTCAGCATGTGGGATCTTCCCAGGCAAGGGACTGAACCCGTGTCCCCTGCATTGGCAGGTAGATTATCAACCACTGCACCACCAGGGAAGCCCTCCACGGTGTCTTTTTTATACAAATAAACTTTATGCAAATTTGTTGAACATCTATTAGTACATGAAGTAACAATAATGTTAATATTTTCCCCCTAAACCCAAGGCTATATCTTTAGTTGTATGAAGCATGAAACTACAATACAAACTCCCATATTACAGGGTATCATGGAGATTTATTTTTTGTCTAATTACCAAAGTAATATGTGTGGAATTCAAAGAGTCTGAAAAATGTAGAAAGGTACAAATTTAATTTGAAACATAAATCTCTGTAATCCCAACACATACAAAGAACCATTGTAGGGCCTTCCCTGGTGGCGCAGTGGTTGAGAGTCCGCCTGCTGATGCAGGGGACACGGGTTCGTGCCCCGGTGCGGAAAGATCCCACATTGCCACGGAGCGGCTGGGCCTGTGAGCCATGTCCCCTGAGCCTGTGTGTTCGGAGCCTGTGCTCCGCAATGGGAGAGGCCACAACAGTGAGAGGCCCACGTACTACAAAAAA
>NW_006778123.1:471767-484630 GCF_000442215.2 Lipotes vexillifer | reverse complement strand
CCCACGTAATAAAAAAAAAAAAAAAAAAAAAAAAAGAACCATTGTTAAAATTTGTATAGATTGTTTCTAAGATTTTGTTCATTGTAAATATGTACACGTTTTAAATGTTTTAAATAAAGGTAAAAACATTATATATTATTTTGTTTTTTTCTTTAATATAAGAATATATATTGTTATTTTTTCCTTTAACATAGTTATTTTTTTCTTTAACATAGTAATATATTGGCCAGTGTTTTCTATGACAATAAATACTATACACTACAGCAAGCTTTTTTAAAAAAGAATTTATTTTATTTATTTATTTTTGGCTGCTTTGGTTCTTCGTTGCTACGCGCGGGATTTCTCTAGTTGCAGTGAGTGAGGGCTTCTCTTTGTTGCAGTGTGCGGACTTCTCATTGCGGTGACTTTGCTTGTTTTGGAGCTCGGGCTCTAGGCACGTGGGCTTCAGTAGTTGTGGCACTCGGGCTCAGTAGTTGTGCCTTGTGGGCTCTAGAGTGCAAGATCAGTAGTTATGGCGCATGGGCTTAGTTGCTCCACGGCATGTGGGATCTTTCCAGACCAGGGCTCGAACCTGTGTCCCCTGCACTGGCAGATTCTTAACTACTGCGCCACCAGGGAAACTCAACAGCAAGCTTTTTTTTTTTTTTGGTCTCAAAAAGACATTTTATTTTTCAACAGCAAGCTTTTTAACGGCAGCATTGAATCCTATAATTTATTTAGTCAGAACAACACTGTGAGGATTTAATATTTCAAAATTTTAGCTATCAAAATAATGGTAGGATAAGGTCTCATACACATAAATGACTCTCACCTCCAATTGATTCCTTGCAAAAAATGCCTGAAGTAGACTTGCTGGCTTAAAGGCAATGCACATTTTTAAGGATTTTGATACATCTATTCAAATTTCCTTCTAGCAAAGATGTTGGAATGTGAATTGATACCTATTTCTTTTTTTAAAAAAAATACATTTATTTATGTATTTAATTTTGGCTGAGTTGGGTCTTTGTTGCTGCGCACGGGCTTTCTCTAGCTGCAGCGAGCGGGGGCTACTCTTCGTTGTGGGGCATGGGCTTCTCATTGCGGTGGCTTCTCTTGTTGCGGAGCACGGGCTCTAGGTGTGCAGGCCTCAGTAGTTGTGGCTCGCGGGCTCTAGAGCTCAGGCTAAGTAGTTGTGGCGCACGGGCTTAGTTGCTCTGCGGCATGTGGGATCTTCCCGGACCAGGGCTCGAACCTGTGTCCCATGCATTGGCAGGCGGATTCTTAACCACTGCGCCACCAGGGAAGCCCCCTATTTCTTATTAGGTAGTTTTTTTCCTGTTTTTATATTGAATTAATTTTAAATTTACAGAAAATTCACAAGACTAGAACAAAGAATTCCCATATACCCTTTACTTAGATTTACTATTTTTGACATTTTGCCATATTTGCTTCCTCTCTGTTTTTCCACACACACCTGCATGCATACACATGCACACATTAATTATTTATACTTTTTGAAACATTTGCATACATCATGTCTCCTTTCCCCCGAAAACTTTAGTTTGTATTTCCTAAGAAAAAGAATACTCTTTTACATAACTACAGTGCAGCTATCAAATTTAGGAAATTTAACATCACTAAAATACTTCAATATGAAAATAACAAGGGATCAAGAGGACTAAACAATACATCTGCTAGATAATTAATCCTCTTAAGTAGAGCTAATGAAATTAGGTCGACAGAAATGGTTTTTGTCAGCGCTGGGGGCTCCCGCCTTCTCAGTGGCATCACCGAGGCACTTCATATAGGCAAAGCCATACCTACCTTGTACGCAACTCTCACCAGCATCTCTGACAACTCAGGGCACGAGGCAGGCACTCAGTGAACATCCATTTACTGAGTTAATGAGCAACAAGGATTACCCAGAGTTTGCACCTTTAGTCTCGTGATTATTTTATTTTGTTCTTTTGTTTGCTGTTGTCAAATAGCAGGAAGTTAGAACAAGGGAAAATACAACATTTTCCGCCTTCTATGTGGAACCCGTAGCTAATCTTTGTTAACCTGAATAGCGGAAATGGAAGTAGCTAAGAGAGTCTCCAAGTCTGACCAAAAATGGGGCTTCACCAGACAACGTTATGTCACCTCTAAGGGGTAGGGTGGGGGCGGAGTGGGGAGAAGGGCTGAATTCTGCAGTCTCATTACAGACAGTCTTTGGAAAAACTTACTTCCAAACCTAGGAGAACTCAGGATCTAGTTCACGTGGGACCTCCTTAAAGAAGTAGTAGCAGTTTAACGTCTGCCAAGCAAGAGGTGAGAATGCAGGCTTTGGCAAAAGATCTGGCAAACATGAAGGGGAGCATGTTAGTCTCTTCTTCTATACCTGTGGTGTTTCTTTAACAAGAATTAGCTCATAGGACATTGATAAATAAGCCTACCCCAGTATAACAGTGGAAATTATGGGTTCAAGTGGAATTTTCCTCTGCACATTAATGTTTGGGAGCAATTAAAGGAAAAAAAAGCAAAACAAAACAAAAACTTACAATGCAGGAAGACCTTAGGAAAAAGATGAAAATACTACAGAAACCCCCTGTTTAGAGAAAAAAAAGTCTGGGTTAGTGATTGCAAAAACCTGGCTACACTTTCCCACGTTAAACTATTTTGGGAAGCTGTGTGTGCAGATGAAAAAGTGTAAAGATATTTCTCTGGGTGTTGCTAAAATTTGATCAAGAAGGCTATAACCCTTGGGCTTCCCTGGTGGCGCAGTGGTTGAGAGGCTGCCTACCGATGCAGGGAACGCGGGTTTGTGTCCTGGTCCGGAAGGATCCCACATGCCGCGGAGCGGCTGGGCCCGTGAGCCATGGCCGCTGAGCTTGCACGTCCGAAGCCTGTGAGGCCACAACAGTGAGAGGCCCACGTACAGAAAAAAAAAAAGAATGCTATACCTCAGATAAGATTTTAATTTTTTAAGAAATATTTACCGATTTATTTATTTTGGCTGCGCCGGGTCTTAGTTGCTGCAAGCAGGATCTAGTCCCCCAACCAGGGATCAAACCCGAGCCCCCTGCATTGGGAGGGCAGAGTCTTACCCACTGGACCACCAGGGAAGTCCCAAGATTTAAATTTTTGATGAGATTACTCTCTAAGGCCCTCAAGAACCTATCTTGTCTAAGAAGGAAGCAGAAGTCCCTAGTGCCTAACGCGGCCAGAGGTCCCCTAAGGGTGGCAGCCAAACACTCCGGAGGAATTTTAACTGTGCCAGCAGTGGGATTGCTAGTGCTCTGGCTAGGCTGCAAGTGGTCTACCCCATTCCTAATTAGCCCGAAAGTCCGCAATTGCACAGAACTTGAGGTTTTTTAGGACCGCGTATCTGGAGTTACTGCAGAAACGCCTGTTCCACAGCAACGCAATCTCCCAGTTTCTATTTTACTAAAACTAAGTCCCCTGCCAAAGCTGTCTCTGTTGTTCACGAAGGAGGCGTGGGCACACAGACCTGGAGCCCTGTGCTCGGCGCGGGGGAAGGGGTGGAGGGCAGCAGCAGAGTCCTTGGGACCCTGGGAGGAGACTGCAGCGTGGAGGGGGTGCCAGGGGCGGGCTGGAAACTCCGGGCACTCAGCCAGGCAGGCGGGAAGCAGCACGCAGAAGAGCTTTGCCTGGGCGGTGGGTGCGGGAGGACAGAGAGGTGGAAGCTCAAGGCCCACTCCTTCTCCAGCTTGCGGGTCAGCACCTCGCTGCCCCTTCGCCTTTGACCTCGCGGGTCTCCCCGACGCGGCAGCGGTACAGCACAGCGGTGGCTTCAGTCGGCAGCCCACGCTGGGGACGACGCCCCGCGGCCGCAGTTCCGGACCCCTCTTCTGGGTCAAATGCCCCAAGGAAGGAGAGGGCGCCTCAAGGAGGGACTTGCCCAAGGAGCATCCCAAGAATTGACAGCTAAGGAAAATTTAGCCTAGGGTTCTCAAACTTATTGGTCGTAGGACCCCCTTAACACTCTTGAAAATTGTCTCTGTGGGTCTATCCATCGACATTTATTATATCAGGTTTTAAAACAAAGAATTTAAACACAGTAATACGGTGCCTTTCCATTAGCCTTCGGGGCAGTGTTGAAATCACTCCTAGTTGTAGCTGCAGAAAACCTCACTGTGAATGAGAGCAGAAAAGGCCAATACAGTCGAAGTATTATAATGAAAATGGTTTTAACCTTGCCAATTCCTGGAACAAACTTTGACAACCACTGCTCCAAAAATCCCCACAGCTTAGAAACAAGGCCTTTACTTCCTGGAACGATTTAGACAGGAGCCCTGGGGAACCTAGACCAGGGCCTGTGCTGCTGGAGTTAGCTAGACAGTGACCTGCAGAATTTACAGGGGTGCCTTGGGATGCTGTGCACGTTTCACAAAGGAACAGAACACTCCAAGTAACTAAACACGACATGCTGAGAAGGATACACTTCACTTGAAAGGAAAAAACCAGAAGCTCCTGACAAGGTACCGCAATGTCAATAGCCTCACAAGCTAAGAAATCACTTGAAGAGAACAGCCAACAAAATAGGAATGCATCTCTCTGATGAAGGGGCTAGATAAAATCAGGAAACATTTAAAAAGTAATCTAATTCCAGTGAAAAATATACTTGTTATGGTGTAAACTAAGAAGAAAATACAAAGAAATCTGTAGAAAAGTTTTAAGTTTATAGAAAAATGACGAGTAAGAATTTAGTATACCTTTTAGAGAAGATAAGATAGTTCTTTTTTTTTTTACATCTTTATTGGGGTATAATTGCTTTACAATGGTGTGTTAGTTTCTGCTTTATAACAAAGTGAATGTTGAACATATACATATGTTCCCATATCTCTTCCCTCTTGCGTCTCCCTCCCTCCCACCCTCCCTATCCCACCCCTCTAGGTGGTCACAAAGCACCGAGCTGATCTCCCTGTGCTATGCGGCTGCTTCCCACTCTCTATTTTACGTTTGTTAGTGTATATATGTCCATGCCCCTCTCTCACTTTGTCACAGCTTACCCTTCCCCCTCCCCATATCCTCACGTCAATTCTCTAGTAGGTCTGTGTCTTTATTCCCATCTTGCCCCTAGGTTCTTCATGACCTTTTTTTTTTTCCTTAGATTCCATATATATATGTTAGCATACGGTATTTGTTTTTCTCTTTCTGACTTAAGTTTACTCTGTATGACAGACTCTAGGTCTATCTACCTCACTACAAATAACTCAATTTCGTTTCTTTTTATGGCTGAGTAATATTCCATTGTATATATGTACCACATCTTCTTTATCCATTCATCTGTTGATGGACACTTAGGTTGCTTCCATGTCCTGGCAAGATAGTTCTTAATGAAGCAAAACTACTTGAAGAGAAAGTTAAGTGTACTCTGTCCTGTGACAGGAAGAGGAAGTTGAAATGAGCAAAACAGGAAAAACTGAAAGTACATCAAAGGTCTCCAAATGAGAGGAAAGGATCTCTCGACTATAAAACTGATGATGCTAAAGTTTTGAATAATTGTCTTGCACAGATCAGTTATGTGAAGGTCAATTCTGAAACTGAGGGCAAAAAAAAAATGAAAAAGAAAATAAAAAAGAAATTGTATTTTCTGAATTAGACAATGGAGGGCCAGGGATCAGCAAGTTGAGAAAGTTAAAGACAGAGAAGATAATACTATCAGTTATCTATTGTGGCATAATAAACAACCCCAAAACTTAGTAGCTTAAAGCAGCAATGATTTATTATTATCTTTAAATGATTCTCTGGGTGGGTTGACAGTTTATCTGCTGGTTTTACCTGGGCTCACTGGTACAGAAACATTCAGCTGAAAGACAGTTGGGCTGGAAGGTCAATGTGGCCTCACTTAACATGTCTGACAGTTGGTGCTGTCCATTGCGAGCTTTGGTTCTTTCCCATGTGACCATTATTCTCTAGCAGGCAAGATTGGCTTCCTTACATAATGGTCTCAGGGCAGCATCATAAAAGGGTAAAAGCAGAATCTGCAATGTCTCTTAAGATCTGGCTTTGGAAGTCACAGAACATCACTTCTGCCACATTCTGTTGATCAAATCAAGTCACAAGATGAGTCCAGATTCACAGAGTGGGGAAATAGATAACCTCCTGATGGAAGGAAGAGCAAAGTCATTGCATAAGAGCATGGGAGAAATTTGTGGTCATATTTTGTATTTTATCATAACAGAATGAATATGACAAAGAAGACCCTAGCTATATTAACATTAGTTTCAGTAGAGAAACCATTTACAACTTTATCTGAGTGATGAGATGTCAATTATGCACGATTGGAAGAGCACTTAAGGAAGGTGGAGCAGGTTAGTTGATCATTGTAGACAGTGCAAGGTCCCTTGAAAATATAAAGCTTCAAGCTGAAAATTGGACTCATTGATCAGACAAAATAGCTTACTGGAAGAATTTGAGCAGAGAAGAAAGATTAGGAACAGTTAGGTACAGCGGAAGGGAAATATTAAAATTAGTGTATTTGGGCTTCCCTGGTGGCTCAGTGTTTGGGAGTCCGCCTGCCGATGCAGGGGACGCGGGTTCGTGCCCTGGTCTGGGAGGATCCCGCATGCCACGGAGCGGCTGGGCCCATGAGCCATGGCCGCTGAGCCTGTGCGTCCGGAGCCTGTGCTCCACAACAGGAGAGGCCACGACGGTGAGAGGCCCACATACCGCAAAAAAAAAAAAAAAAAAAAAAAAAAATTAGTGTATTCAACAAAATAGAGGGAAATTATAGAATATGAAAATATCTTATAAGGCAACACGTTGTTCTGCAGAAGAAAGCCCATGACTATTGGATCCTTGTTTGTGATACTGAAAGAGCTATTATTGCCAGAGAGATGAAGCAAGCCACATTTCTGAGACAGAAATTAATAGGGGAATGAGTTAAAAAAAAAAAAAGTTGCTAATGCTCTGAAAACCAGGAATTGTTAAAGCAACATTTTGTGGTCTCTTTCCAACTAATACACAAATTTCATTTCCACGAAGCAGAGTCCTTTATTTTCTGTTATAATCAGAGACTATAAAAGTAGCAATACAATATCTGATATCTCCTTCAATGAAAGGATCTTTTAAGTTCATGCCTGAGGGTGGAGGGGTACAGTACTCCTCAGTGATGAAGGATCTTCTGTGAAATTACAGGTACTCTGTGATCATTAGTAGAAGAGATTTGCTTAGACTGGAACCTTGATGCGGTCGGTACTAATTAGTATTGCCCCAAATTCCTCCCCTTCCACCACAGTAGATGGCTTGGTTGACTCTGATACAAATCCCAACCTGTCTCAGGTTCACTCATCACAAGCTTACTACCAGCAGGGCCTCTGTTTTCTCCTGGTCAGTTTGGACCACTTCCCCACCACAGGGACTTCATGGGCCCGAAACTTTTCTTCTACCTTTTCTTTTTGGCTCCACCTGAGGCCTAAGAGAGGCATACCTGGCCTCTACCTGAAATATATGGCCTGTTCTATGATTATGAAATCTATAAACACTGACCTCTATCTTTTATCTTTAGTAATATGTTTTTGCTAATTACCAATAATGCTGCTCTTAACATGTATTTTGATGCATATATATATGCAGACTTAGGGGAGAAATTGCTGGGTCACAGGGTATGCATATGTTCAACTTTAGCAGGTAATGCCAGTTTTCCCAAGTGGGAGTGAGCACTTAAAAGATATATAAACAAAAGTCCTTCACTTCACTTGCTGAAGACCCCAAAGCATTTTTTATGGAAAATACATATTAACTTACGATGAAACATAGAAAAAGTATGTATAAAAAAAAGAATTTGTTTTCATTTTGGCAGAGACAATAATTTCTCCACCAAATGGAACATTTTGTTTCTATAATTCATATCAGAGTACTATTTCCTAGCATATTTCAATAAAGCTTGAATGAGTGAATTAATTAATAGGTCTTCTCCATAGATTGATTTAAATCAGATACACTTTAATACACTGGAGATTATATGGTATTTAATGGTTAGATATGTTGTAAGATAGACTTATTACTCCAGATAATTTTTTCTTGGGTTTACAGTGTGAACCAATACACCTTGTTCCATTAAACCTCTGGCTTACAGACTAAAGAAGTTGGTTAACGCACACATGGTATTGTCATATGCTGTCGTAAATGGACCTGCTGCTTTCCTTACTAACCAGAAGTGATTTCAGCAAACTAAGGAGAGAAAAGATTTTTAAAATCATCCCCCTTTTTATAAAAAATAATAATAATAACAAGGCATACCTTGTTTTTGTTTTTTATAAATTTATTTATTTTATTTATTTATTTTTGGCTGTGTTGGGTCTTCGTTGCTGCACGCGGGCTTTCTCTAGTTGTGGTGAGGGGGACCTACTCTTTGTTGTGGTGCCCAGGCTTCTCATTGCGGTGGCTTCTCTTGTTGCAGAGCACGAACTCTAGGCACGTGGGCTCAGTAGTTGTGGCTCACGGGCTTAGTTACTCCGCAGCATGTGGGATCTTCCCGGACCAGGGCTCAAACACATGTCCCCTGCATTGGCAGGCAGATTCTTAACCACTGCACCACCAGGGAAGCCCCATACTTTGCTTTATTGTACTTCGCTTTATTGTGCTTTGCAGATAATGTGGTTTTTACAAATTGAAGGTTTGTGGCAACCCTGCATTGAGCAAGTCTATGGTCACCATTTTTTCAATAAAATTTGCTCACTTCCTGTTTCTATGTTGCATTTTGGTAATTCTCACAATATTTTGAATTTTTTCATTATTTTATTTGTTTTGATGATCTGTGATCAGAGATCGTTGATGTTACTGTTATAATTGTTTTGGGGCACCACAAACCACACCCATATAGGACGGCAAACAATTGATAAATGTTGTGTGTGTTCTGACTGCTTCACTGTTCCCCCTCTCTCTCCCTTTTTTTGGGCCTCTCTATACCCTGAGACACAGCAGTATTCAAATTAGACCAAGTAGTAACCCTACAATGGCCTGTAAGCGTTCAAGTGAAAGGAAGGGCTGCACATCTCTCACTTTAAATCAAAAGCTAGAAATGATTAAGCTTAGTGAGGAAGGCATGTCCGAAAGCCAAGACAGGCCCAAAGCTAGGCCTCAAGCAAAGTACTTAGCCAAGCTGTGAATGCAAAGGAAAAGTTCTCGAAGGAAATTAAAAGTGCTACTCAAGTGAACACACAAATGATAAGAAAATGAAGCAGTCTTTTTGCTGATATGGAGAAAGTCTGAGTGATCTAGATAGAAGTTCAAACTAGCCACAACATTCCGTTAAACTAAAGCCTAATCTGGAGCAAGGCCCTAACTCTCTTCAATTCTATGAAGGCTGAGAGAGGTGAGAAAGTTACAGAAGAAAAATTTGAAGCTAGCAGAGGTTGGTTCATGATGGTTAGGGGAAGAAGTCATCTCCATGACATAAAAGTGCAAGGTGAAGCAGCAAGGGCTGATGTAGAAGTTGCAGCAACTTATCCAAATCTAGCTAAGACGAAGGTGTCTACATTAAACAACAGATTTTCAAGGTAGATGGAACAGCCATATATTGGAAGAAGATGCCATCTAGGACTTTTATAGCTAAAGAGGAGAAGTCAATGGCTGGCTTCAAAGCTTCAAAGGGCAGAATGACTGTCTTATTAGGGGCTAATGTGGCTGATGACTTGAAGTTGAAGCCAATGCTCATTTACCATTCGGAAAAGTCCTAGGGCCCTTAAGAATTATGCAGAATCTACTCTGCCTGTGCTCTATAAATGGAACAACAAAGCCTGATTGGCAGCCCATCTGTTTACAAGATGGTTAACTAAATATTTTAAGCCCACTGTGGAGACCTACTGCTCAGAAAAACAGATTCCTTTCAAAATATTACTGCTCATTGACTGCTCAATGTACTTGGTCACCCAAGAGCTCTGATCCAGATGTACAAGATTAGTGTTGTTTTTATGCTTGCTGACACAACACCCATCCTGCAGCCTATGGATGAAGGAGTCATTTTGACTTTCAAGTCTTGTTTTTTAAGAAATACATTTCATAAGGCTATAGTGGCCATAGTTATCCTCTGATGGATCTGGACAAAGTCAACTGAAAATCTTCTGGAAAAGATTGAGCATTCTAGATGCCATTAAGAACATTTGAGATTCATGGGAAGAGGTCAAAATATCAACATTAGAGGAATTGGGGGGCTTCCCTGGTGGCACAGTGGTTGGGAGTCCGCCTGCCGGTGCAGGGGACATGGGTTCGAGCCCGGGTCCGGGAGGATGCCTCATGCTGTGGAGCAGCTGGCCTGTGCACCACTGCTGCTGAGCCTGCACGCTGCAGCTGCTGGGGCCCGCGTGCCTGGAGCCCGTGCTCCGCAACAAAAAGAGAGGCCACCGCCATGGGAGGTTTGCACCCTGCGGCGAGGAGTGGCCCCCACTCGCTACAACTAGAGAGGGCCTGTGCGCAGCAGCGAGGACCCAACGCAGCCAAAAATAAATAAATAAAATAAATAAAGGAATTTGGAAGAATTGGATTCCAACCCTCATGGATGACTTTGAGGGGAGTGGAGGAAGGAGCTGCAGATGTGATGGAAATAGCAAGAGAACTAGAATTAGAAGTGGAGCCTGAAGATGTGGCTGTATTGTTGTAACCTCACGGTGAAACTTGAATGAATAAGGAGTCAATTCTTATGAATGAGCAAAGAAAGTGGTTTCTTGAGATGGAATCAACTCCTGCTGAAGATGCTGTGGAGATCGTTAAAATGACAACAAAGGATTTAGATTAGTACATAAACTTAGTTGATAAAGCAGTAGTAGCATTTGTGAAGATTGACTTTAATTTTGAAAGAAGTTCTACTCTGAGCGAAATGCTATCAAAGAGCTTTGCATGCTACAGAGAAATTATTTGTGAAAGGAAGAGTCATTTGATGTGGCAAAATTTATTGCTGTCTTATTTAAAGGAATGGCCACTGCCACCCCAACCTTTAGCAACCACCACCCTGATCAGTCAATAGCCGTCAACACCGAGGCAAGACCTTCCACCAGTAAAAAGTTTACAACCTTCTGAAGGCTCAGATGATGGTTAGTGTTTTTTTGCCAATAAAGTATTTTTAAATTAAGGTCTGTACATTTTTAAGACATAATGATATTGCACATTTAATAGACTACAGTATAGTGTGAACATAGCTTTTATATATACTACGGAACCAAAAAGTTCATATGGCTCACTTTATTGCAGTGGTCTGGAACAGTCCCCACATTATCTCTAAGGTATGCCTATATATTCTTTGCCTGCAACTAAAAAGGATGTGAAATATCAGTATGTATATAATATGGCTGAGAAAGCTAAAAAATTACTTATGCTAACAAAATTATTGTATTTCATTGTGAGTTACTGACAACCCTGATAAAGAAACTATCCAAGTTAGGGAAACAGTAGAGAGAAAACTCTTTCAGTTAATGAAATTCTTAAGGGTCAATAGGACCAAAGGAAAAAGGCACTGTTTCCTTTTCACTTGTTTTTGCCTTCAAGTTTTCCCCTTTCTAATCAACAAAAAATTTTGTTCAAAAGGAAAGGGAAGGTTCAGAAGTTTTACCCTTTGTTTATCAAGTTAAATCAACCTGGGCGCTCCATTTGTCAAAAGGTGGGTAAGAAAGTTGCTATAAAAAATATACAAATATTAACATACTAAATATTTGAAAATCTTTTAAATTTAAATGTCACTTATATAAAAATGCACAGATCATAAGTGTACAGCTTGATGAATTATCACAATTATTATCATCCAGGTTAAAAAATAGAACATAAGCCACACCCGAGGTTCCTTTCCCCTCCTCTCCCAATTGTTCCACCCCTTTCTTCTCCTCAAAGGCAACCATTATTTTGACTTTTTTTTAAAATAAATTTTTAAAATTAATTAATTTATTTTTGGCTGTGTTGGGTGTTTGTTGCTGCACGTGGCGAGCAGTGTGGCGAGCGGGGTCTACTCTTCCTTGCAGTGCACGGTCTTCTCATTGCGGTGGCTTCAGTAGTTGCGGCACGTGGGCTCAGTAGTTGTGGCGCACGGGCTTAGTTGCTCCGTGGCATGTGGGATCTTCCCAGACCAGGGCTCGAACCCGTATCCCCTGTATCGGCAGGCGGATTCTCAACCACTGCGCCACCAGGGAAGTCCCCATTATTTTGACTTTTAACACCATAGAATAGTTTTATCTATTTTTAAATGTTAAATAAATGGAATAACACAGCATGTATTCTTTTGAATCTGTCTTCTTCCACTTACCATTGTTTTTGTGAGATTGTCATTCTGTTCTGGGTAGCAGTAATTCATTTATTTTTATTGCTGTATAGTTTTCCATTGTAGAAATTTATTGACATTTATATCTCCACTTAACTGCTGATAGATACTTGGGTTGTTTCCAGTTTGGGGCCTCACAAGTAATGCTATAAACCTTTTTGTGTATGTGCTTGATGCATATGTATATGTATTTCTATTTGTGTTTCTGTTTCTCCACATTGTCACCAATGTTTGTTTGTCGGTTTTTATTTTTAGCCATTTTTGTGGATGTACGTTGGTATCTCATTGTGGCTTTATTGTGTGTTCCATGACAGCAAGGCCACATCTGTCCTGTTCATAGTTGTATCATTATCCAAAACCTGTTCATAAAACATAGTACAAATAATAACAGTAATACATAATAAAAAGGAGGATTGATTTAAACAACTATAAATACTGAGTTTGCAACTTCAACTTAGGTATGTAGTTTTTATTTGCTAAAATGAATATTTTTTATTGTTATGATTTGATGTCATAAATAAGTCCCAATGTTTTCCTTGATGTGAAAGAAAACATAAACTACCTCACTTGTTCCCCCAGCACCCCACCCTTCCAAACACACATGTACAAGTTTAGGACAATGGCCCAGGGAGAA
>NW_006778123.1:465595-471757 GCF_000442215.2 Lipotes vexillifer | reverse complement strand
AAGAAATGACATATCTCCCCAAAGCTTTAATTTTATTCAGATATTTTGATAAGGAAATTAAATATTTTAACTGGTAATTTTAGGTGTTTTTCTTATATTAAACACAGACATAATGGTATCCAAACTGACTGAATATTTAGCTTATACAGAGAGTTGACTCACTTCAATGTCTAGCCCACATCTTGGTCACCATATTCTTGGCCATTGTGACTCCCTTAGTGGAAAAAGACTGGAAAGCTTTGATAATGATGGGGAATTAGTGAAGTGTTTCCGTTGTGCGGAATCATGATCCAATTTTTATTTTAGGAGGGTAATTCTGACTTGCAGTACAGAAGATGAGTTGGAGGGGGGAGGGGGTCAGTGGAGAATGCATTGGAGGTAGGGAGATCATTAGGAGACTTTTGTAATGATCCAGGTAAGAGATAAATTGATCTGAACTGCAGAACACAGGACACAGAGAAGAACAGGTACCAAGATTTCTAATTTTATTAGGTACTCACTATCATATTAACTATGACAGTTAAAAAAAATCATCTAAACATCTAGTTATTGGTTGGTTTGTATTATACCTGTAGAAGTAACATACATATGTGATAATGATAAATGGAAACATTAATGAGTATTACTATTATTTCTTTATATTTGCAAAAGTCTAATGGACTTCAATATATTCAAAATTAGACTATATTATTTAGTAGTGTATCAATTTATCAATTTGCTGCATTATACATATCAAGAAATTTACAAGTATTGTCTCTGAGGTGAACAGTAGTTCACATAACATAAGCTTCAAGGAAAATCTATGTATCCATTATACAGCCTCCATCTTATTACAACTGGCATTTTTAATTGGACCTAAATAATTTACTACATGGCTAAAATGTGAATTTTCATTGTAATTTACAACAGAGATATTTCAATACATTAGGGACACAGCATTTTCTGTGACATGAATCCAGTTGATTTTCTAATAGGCTCACTTCAATTTCCAAAACTGTGAAGTGCTTAATAGATTCACACAGTGCTTTACAGCTTTTGACATTGTACAGTATCTTCTTTAATGTTCAAAAATGCTCAAAGTCAGCAAAACTGATATGTCACCCTCATTTTTCAGATTAAAAAAACTGAGACTCGATTTACTGTGCTCGACAAACGTTATTTGTGCAATATTATGTGTCTACAAATTGTGAGTGGACTGGAATTCAGGTTTCCAGACTTTTAGCTTTGGTGTACTAGGTTCCTCATCTAATACAGCATATGGCTTCCAAGGACCCTGGTGTTTAGTAGTTGACATATTTCTTAATCTCAATACTTTGGTTTTCATATCTGTAACAAGGAGGTAATAATCATACCTATTCATTGAATGATTATAAGGATTAATTTCGTTAATATATGTGAAACTCTTAAAACAGTGTCAAGTTCACAGTAAGCCCTAAATGAATGTTGTTATACGTTTACTGTTTTAGCATATCTGATTGACTTGTAAGGAGGGTTGGGATCCTCATAGTATACACATTTGGAAAAGTCCCAGTTGAGTTTACATATTAGGTAAGTTCAGTCGTGTACCTATGTGGGTAATATTTCTAATTTAATGACATATGAAATGTGGTGACCCAATAATTCCATTAGCTTTACTTAATCACCCATATTTCATCTGTCCTCGCAATGCTCCTTCCAGGGAGAAAAGACTCCCAGGGTGCGGTAAGTGGACCTGTTTAGATATTTAAAAAAACAGAAATCAGTGGATTGTAGTAGAAAACTCAGCATATGAGACAGCCCGAGTGTGCTCAGAAGTGCAAGGTTCTGCCCAATCTTTCTTCGCCGAGAAGACGTTAGGGGAAACATCACAAAGGACCCAGCTGGGAACTCTACAGGAAGTTAAAAAAATTGTTCAGCTTTGCAAAACACCTGGTGCTCAGTCATCTGTCTTTGGTAGTACAAAGACCTTAGTTAAGTAAGGTCTGTGTGGTTCTTTCTGACACCTTGGAAGGCAGAGGTACAGCGCAGAAATAACAAGTTGTACCAAGCTAATTTAAGTACGTTCTGAGGGGTCCGGAGGTACCTGCACTTTCTGTTACTACAATTCAGGCCATAGTGCTGTCACCCCAAGTTTTTGAGAGACCCCCCCTGTCCGAATTCCTACTGGGGTCGCCTCGGGACTCAAGAGCACACCTGCGCGGGGCGGAACTTGTTCCGCGTAGGTGACTGCAGTACAGGACGGTTTCGCTCCCCTCGGCTAACAACACAGCTTCTCGCTTGGGTTACGTGTTAAAGGGTTGGCAAGCACACACCCTTCGCTCACTCGGGATCTCCCATTTCGGTCTGGAAGCTCAGGAGCCCCGGCCGTATGATGCTGTCATTGCTGCCCAGCAGCGAGCCGCGACATCCTAGCCAGGCTCGGCTGGGCATTCCGAGGCCGCACCCAGGGCAACGCCACTCTGACGTTTGCGTTCCGGAGGCCGCCATAGGCCCGCGTCGGAGCCCAGGGCGACGTGTGGCGCGTGTACTCCATCAGGTCCAGCCCTGAGGGAACCCGGTAGGCGCTTCCAGGCAAGGTTCTGTGCACCTGTTCCTTCCTTCTGCTCAAGTGTCTTCCCCTTCTGGGCAAAAGGGGACATGTCCGTCTCTAGAAAACACGAAGCGCGGCGGGAACCTAAGCTAAGAACAGTGCGGAAGATTAAGCCCAAAGCAAGAAGGTGCCTGGCACCTTTAAGCTGTTTGGAAGTTCACGTGACCCACTAAGTGCCGGGCCCCGCGGTCACGTGACGGCGCGCGCGCCCTCGCGCAGGGAGAGCCGGCTGGCGCTGTGCGCGCGCCTTTGCCGCTGTCTCCCTGCCCCTCGAAGGGAGGGTGAGGAGCGGCGGAGTCATCGGGCGACTGGGGCCGGGTGCGCGTGCGCAGCGAACAGCTGTCACCCAGTGCGGAACAAGTCTCCCAAATTTCCCGAATCTCCCTGGGCCGGAGGCCACCGTTTGCCTTCTCACCTTCCTTTTCTGGGTCGTGTCCTCTCCCCCGCCCGCGCGCCAGGTAACAGCTTTTCCGGAGTCCGGGGGATGGGGACGGTGGGGGGAGGGGCCCGGGCGGTCTTCCTGACACTGCCCCGCTCTGCGCGGGGCAGCAGGGGGTGCCGGCGTCCGGCGGAGCGGAGACGCCGGGCCAGAGACGCTAGGTCCGCGGCCGCCGCGACTGTCACGCTGGCGAGAGAGCGGCCGGCCATGGTCTCGGGGTGGGAGGCGGGAGCCAGTGACAGCCCGCTCCGGCCCTCCGGGGGTTCGGTCCCCAGGCTCGCTGTTCTCCCGGGGGCCAGAGTCAGGGTCGCGCTCCTTGGAACAGAGGAGCGCGCGTGTGGTCCGGGGATGCCTGCTCCTTACCTTTCCTCTCCCAGCCCGGTCTGCGGTGCACTCCGCGGAGGCCGGGCCTGGTGCGCCCCTCGGGGCCATCTCTTCCCTGGGACTCTCATGACCCGCGGGGTGAGGGTGAGGGCTCCTCTCCAGACTACCCCACCGTAGGTAGCCAGCTCCTCTCTCGGGTCCGTCCTTAGCCCCTGTGGCTATCCTTTTGGTTTTTCCGGCGTGGGGCCATTTCTTCCTGCAGTGCCTCTAGCCACGATGCGGTGTAGACAGTGGGTGCTTAATAAATATGAGTTGGATCGGGTCGCGTGGAATGCCAGGCATAGGACGTGGCGGGGGGTGGGAATGTGAAGAAAGGAGCCAGGCAGGCTGGGGCTCCGGGCTCGAGCTTGGGGTTTTCCTCGGGGCTCAGCCAATGAAACCAGCAGGGCTCGATTCGGATGCTTTCCGGGTGAACTCGGAGCCAGTCTCCCCTTGAGCTGCAACCACGCACGTCTGCACGGTCTGGTTTTGGTTGTGGGCGAATGCCAGGGAGCGTTTTTGTGTGGTTCCTCCCCCTGGAGAAGAGATGGCAAACTTTTTTTTTTTTTTTTTAGCTGTTGGTAAATTACCCTGCAGGGTGATTTATCAAGCGCTGCTTCGGAAGTGTAGGTTAAAAGTTGCAGTCGGTCCACTCTTACCCTTGTGGAAGTTTCTTGGTAGGCTCGGTTCACCCACGTTCGGACCAAACTTTGCCCTATTTCACCCACTTGAATTTGCAGTATTTTTTATTTTTAATCTCGGGAAACTCAGCGTCACTGTTTCTATGGCAACGGTTACTAATATTCTAATTTCGCAGTGTCGTGTTTGAAAATTAGTGGCTTTAAATATTAAAGGTCCATTTTTTGTAGCACTCAGTTCTTTATGATCATTAGTCTAGTTCTGCTACCTTGCGGGTCCCCTCCCAACTCCCAAGCTTTGTTTTGGAATGTGTCACACGGTTTGGGTCTTTTAGGCCCTCCTTCTTCCAATTTAAGGTCTTTTGAAAAGTTTGCACATAATCTTTACAGCACCCTACGAACTTGGCAATACAATTTAAATCGGAGACTTGTTTCATTTTATTAACAGACTGTAATCTGTTGCTTTTGTAAAGTTAAAAACATGTTTTAAACATTGCATGTGCACAAATGCTTAAAAGAAGAATCTGTTAACATTCAGTAAGAATGCAGATTTTAGGAGGCTGAACAGGTACTTAATTTTAAAAAAGCTTCTTAGACTTAAATTTCAATTTAAGGACGAAAATCTGGTATATTGAGTTCTCTTCTAGACATCGTAATCATACAGGGCTAGGTTAGGTGCCGCTGGGGTACAGTATGAATTCTTTGCTCTTCGCATCATTTTCTAATTGCCTGTTGATTGCCTTTTCTCCTCTACTAGAATGTTAGAGCTCTGAGGACAGGTTGTATGTGTGTGTGTGTCTTCTTTGTTCTATTTCCAGCAGTTTACCATAGTGCCCCAGTGCTCAAAATACCCTCTGTCTTAATAACAGCTTTATTGAGATATAATTCACATACCATAAAATCCACCTATTTAAAGTGGATTTTTTTTCATGGTTTTTAGTATATGTATAGAATTGTGCAACCATCAGCACAATCAATTTTAGCACATTTTTATCACCTCAAAAAGAAATACTTTCCCATTAGCAGTTACTGTCCATTTCTTCCAAATCCAATCTTCACCCCAGCCCCAGGCAAGGACTAATCTGCTTTCTGTCTCAGTAGACTTGCCTGTTCTGGACTTTCCATATAAATGTAATTATATAATACTTGGTCTTTTGTAGCTAGATTTTTTTCACTTAGCATAATATTTTCAGAGTTCATCCATGTTATATATAGCATATTTCAGTACTTTATTCATTTTTATGGCTGAATAATATTCCACTGTATGGATATATCACATTTTATGTGTTTGTTGGTTGATGGGCGTTTGGGTTGTTTGTACATTTTGGCTGTCATGAGTGATGCTGCTATGAACATTCATGAACTAGTTTTTGTATGCATTTTTTTTAAACTCTTGGATATATACCTAGTAGTGGAATTTCTGGATTAAACATTTTCTCTTGTATGAGTGAATGAGCAGGTAGGGATAGTAGTATTGATAGGCCCCTTTGAGGGGCCTATTGACTCTTTCCTGCTTCACTACCAAGACCACTTCTTAGAGGCAGAATTCTCTGTGTGTGGCTTTGTCCTGAGTATAGTGCTGTGTTTTTCTTGTCTGGATGTCATTAAGATCGTCCCTTTCTGTTAGCCCAGTCTTTTTTCATACGTAATACTCATAATGATTATTCCCTTGATATTGATTTATTTGCTGTATGTTTATTAGAGATATGATGATAAAACAGGTACATTCCATGCTGTCATTAAACTCAGTGTCTAATGCAGGTCTTTCAGTCTTTTAAAATTTATATTTTCTTTTTTGTAATATGAATAGTTAATGCTTCTCTCCCTACCTTCATTTCTAATATGAATTTCTTGGGAGTTGTACCATAGTTAAAGTCACTGCATTTTCTTTATCCTTATCAATCTAGAAGGCTTTATGGAGCCTAAAATATAAATTTAAAATATCGGATTATTATCTTTTTCTCCCTGCAGCTTCACCCCCCTCTCCCCTCCCCTCCCCAAAGATTCCCCTGTGCCCCTACTCTTTACACCCTTTGGGAGAAGATGCTGATCATCTAAGTCCACACTTGTAGGGCCTAATCCTTTTCCCACCTAAGCAATTGGGACATTCCCTTTTTTTTTTTTTTTTTTTTTTTTTTTTTTTTTTTTTGTGG
>NW_006778123.1:457999-465379 GCF_000442215.2 Lipotes vexillifer | reverse complement strand
GTTCCCTTTTCTCCACACCCTCTCCAGCATTTATTGTTTCTAGATTTTTTGATGATGGCCATTCTGACCGGTGTGAGATGATATCTCACTGTAGTTTTGATTTGCATTTCTCTAACGATTAATGATGTTGAGCATTCTTTCACGTGTTTCTTGGCAATCTGTATATCTTCTTTGGAGAAATGTCTATTTAGGTCTTCTGACCATTTTTGGATTGGTTGTTTGCTTTTTGGTTATTGAGCTGCACCAGCTGCTTGTAAATTTTGGAGATTACTCCTTTGTCACTTGCTTCATTTGCAAATATTTTCTCCCTTTCTGAGGGTTGTCTTTTGGTCTTGTTTATGGTTTCCTTTGCTGTGCAAAAGCTTTTAAGTTTCATTAGGTTCCATTTGTTTATTTTTGTTTTTATTTCCATTTCTCTAGGAGGTGGGTCAAAAAGGATCTTGCTATGATTTATGCCATAGAGTGCTCTGCCTATGTTTTCCTCTAAGAGATTGATAGTGTCTGGCCTTACATTTAGGTCTTTAATCCATTTTGTTTGTTTGTTTGTTTGTTTTTGATTTTGTTTTGTGGTACGTGGGCCTCTCACAGTTGTGGCCTCTCCCGTTGTGGAGCACAGGCTCCGGACGCGCAGACCCAGCCGCCATGGCTCACGGGTGCAGCTGCTCCGCGGCATGTGGGATCTTCCCGGACCGGGGCACGAACCCGTGTTCCCTGCATCGGCAGGCGGACTCTCAACCACTGCGCCACCAGGGAAGCCCAGGACATTCCCTTTGAGGAGTCTGTCTACCTTGTTTCTCTTTCAGTGGGCTCACCTCATTCTTTCCCTGAGTCCTCTCAACAAGGCTTTGCCCAGCCAGTCTCCTGCCTCTCCCCAGCTGCCTGGCTTGGTGGGGCTCGGTACCCAGCACACATTCTTGTTCTCTCTGCCTAGCAGCCTGTGCTTCTTTATCTGGTTAATTCCATCTCATCCTTCAGATAGCTCAGCTCAGTTGTCACTTTAGGTTAGTCTTTCCTCAGTCCTACATACTTGCCATAGCAGTGTTCTGTAATCTCATTTATAGACTTAAGTCTAGTTGTGTATCACTCTTTACTTTCCATCCCCATGTATGCACAGAAAAAGCTCCACACGAAATATTTAAAGTGGTTACTTCTGGGCAATGGGAGTATGGTTAATTTGTCTCCTTCGTGTTTATGTGCATCTTTGGATTTTTCTCCTATGTATCAGTGTGACCTTTGTGAGCAGGAGAAAAAAACAGTTAAAATCCATGTTTGTTAGAAAATCTGGCAACAGGAGACTTTAGAGGAAAAAATATCATTAGTAATTGCCATTTTTAACCTTTTTTTTTGTTTTAATAACCTAGATGAGATTTTACTATAGCTTTTCAACATCAAGCTTTTATTACATTTCTGTTCTTTCTCATATGTAGGGACTTCCAGGGATCAGTGAGGTTGCCTGGGGTGGTCTTCCCTAGAAGCTTGAAATTAAGCCGATTCTTAGGGACCAGAACGTAGCATCTATTTGGGTATGAGAACTGAGTTTGTGCTAAATAACTCATTCCCTTTTTTTCCCTGAGAAATGTCCTTATTTATACATTTGTATGTTTCATAGTACAGTTTTTCCTTGCAGAATTGCTTGTTATTTGCACCATTTGTTTTATTTTTGCTGTGGTTTATTCTGCCTAGTAGTGGGTACTTGTCTTCGATAGATAACACCTCCTATGTGCCATGCGCTGTGTTAGATGTGGAACGTATTGTGAACACAATAGACAAGTGATTCCTTACTATTTCATAAAAGAGGGTTGTTTTGAATGTGACTGTTTAGTTACACTGTTGCTCTTGCTCTGTATTTTCAGATACACAGTGGCTTCAGCTGCTGTGGTATTTATGAATTGCTGCTCCATAGAGACTAACATTTTTTTAAAATTTAATTTTTATTTTATATTGGAGTATAGTTGATTTACAATGTTGTTTAGTTTCAGGTGTACATCAAAGTGACTCAGTTATACATATACCTATTTTTTTTTTCAGATTTTTTTCCCATAGAGTTTATTACAGAGTATTCAGTAGATTTCTCTGCTCAACAAGTAGGTTCTTGTTGATTATCTATTTGATATATAGTTGTGTGTGCATGTTAATCCCAACCTCTGATTTATCCTAATTTATCCCCCCCCAACTTTTCCCCTTTGGTAATCATAAATTTGTTTCTCTAAGGCTGTGAGTCTGTTTCTGTGAGACTTTAAAATTTATTCTAGATTCTTCTGGGTTTGTATTATACATTACTGTGCGTAAATATTTAAGGAGCAGAATAATGTATCATCAAAACCGTTTTGGTGATGACTTCTTTGTTTTATATTTCCATCCAGTTTTAGTTATTAATTTGGCATCTCTACCTGTTAACTATAACAGGCCAAACTGTGATCTTTCCTCTCCGCTCTGCTCCTCTGAGTTTTTCTTGCACCTCACTCCATTTCTTTGTTAACTTGGGAAACCTGAGGGTTATCCCAGACACCTCATGGCTCTTCAGCCCTCGCATTTGTACCATCACCAAACCTGTCACTTCTGCTTCCTAAATATGAATCAGATCAGTCTTCTAGTCTCCACCTGGTACCACCTCTGTATCCACTCTACCCGCCTTGATATCTCTTCTCTACTCAGTGATCTTTTAAAATGCAAATTGTATCATTCTAATGGCCCTCAGGACATTTAAAAGTCCTGCATTATCTCTTCCTATCCCAAGCTCCCCCACTAAGCCTTATTTATCAATAGATGGTTCTACCTTTCTGCCCAGTGGCTTTTCTTTTTTTTTTTAATTAAATAAATTTATTTATTTATTTATGGCTGCGTTGGGTCTTCATTGCTGCATGGGCTTTCTCTAGTTGCAGCGAGCGGGGGCTGCTCTTCCCTTTGGTGCGCAGGCTTCTCATTGCGGTGGCTTCTCTTGTTGCGGAGCACTGGCTCTAGGCATGCACACAGGCTCAGTAGTTGTGGTGCATGGGCTTAGTTGATCCGCGGCATGTGGGATCTTCCCGGACCAGGGCTCGAACCCGTGTCCCCTGCATTGACAGGCGGATTCTTAACCACTGCATCACCGGGGAAGCTGCCCAGTGGCTTTTCATTTCCCCAGACCTTACAGACCCTTGCTGAAAGTGCCATTTTCTGCCAGGCAGATTTTCCTTCCCACTCTCTTCCTTTCCAAGTACATCTGTCTGGTCTCTGCTTGAATGCAGTTTCTCAGACAATCCTGACCTGTCACCCCTACCTTTTCCCCAATCTAAATCAGCTTCCCTAATGATAACCGATCCTAATTTACTAAACTTTTCCTTCCATAACACTTAGCAGTTTATAATCTTACATTTATGTGATTATGTGATAGTTTGTTTCTAAACTGAAAGAATTCTACAATGGCAGGGATCAACTATTATTCACTTACATCACAGCAGCACTCTGCTGTCTCACCAGCACTATAGTATAGGTGCTCAGTAAACCTTTGTTATACAAATTAATGACATTTACATATATGAAAAAATTAAGGAAATTAAAAAATTAAAATCAGGCATACGGTAGGAAGTACGTTTTACCCGTCCGGACCACACACATACACACACACACACACACACACACACACACACACACACTATAAAACTGAAACAAAAATTTCACAAAACAATAGTTTGCCACCTGTTCTGTACTCTGATATTGTCTGTACTCTGATACTGTATAACATATTATAAAAATATTGATATAACCCACTAAATCAGGTAGGACTGCTGACGGCAGTTTGAATAGCAGAGGTCTAAGGCAATCCATTAGCCCCTTCCCCCCTTTTGAAACACAATGACTATTTTCTTAGTCTTATCTGATGGGAAGTATAAGTATAGCTTTAAATACCACCTTCCAACCCCCCTCACACGTTTAAAGAATTGGCTGTTGCCAAAAGCTAGTTATTCTTAGAAGTTCTGGCCTGATCTCAAAGGAGGGTCACTTAAGGTCAGGTTGAGAAAAATCTAAACCTGACTCGTTTTAGGTCTTCTCTTCCAGGTTTCCCTGGGGCCACTAATAGCACTCTTCCACCCTGCTTCCTTGAGCTCATTATAGGTGTGTTTCAAGGCTGGCTGCTTATCAATTTTATTTTCTCAATTTATTACAAACCAAACAATTCCAGAAATGAAAACAAGGGGATCAAGGCAAACCAGTAAGTATTTGTGAAGGTATGAATTAAGGAGCCTGGCCGGGCATGAGTGTCACGTTCAGCGTATCACTAGAGCTTATCCTTAGGGCTGTGGTTCTCATTTGTTCACTTACCAGAACTCCTGTGAGGAAAAGGCTTGGTGCTGTTTAGCCCCACCATGAAATATTGATCTCCTATATATTTTGCTAACTAAATTATTAGAAATAACCTAAGTGTCTAGCACAGGGTCTATTTTAAGTGAACTCTATGCTCTGCTATTACTAACTTGGAAGAATATTTAAAAACATTAGGTAATTCCAAACCTTCTTTGTTTAATGAAAAAAAGCAATAAACAAAATTGTATACATTGTATGATCCTAGTTATGTTTAAACATGTTTATAAATGTGTGTATGTCTAGAAAAAATACACTGGAATGTTAACTTGGTGGTGGGATTACTGGTAATTTTGATTTCCCTTCATTAAAAAATTTTTTTTGAGAATGAACATTATTATATTTATAGTAAGAAAGGCTCAGTTGAAAAAACAAATTTCCTATACATTACCATGTATTTGCAAATAGGAAAAATAACACCTTTCTTAAAGTGGTGGTTAGGGACTTCCCTGGTGGTGCAGTGGTTAAGAATCCGCCTGCCAGTGCAGGGGACACGGGTTTGAGCCCTGGTCTGGGAGGATTCCACATGCCGCGGAGCACCTAAAACCGTGTGCCACAACTGCTGAGCCTGCGCTCTAGAGCCCGCAAGCCACAACTACTGAGCCCGCGCACCACACCTACTGAAGCCCACGTGCCATAGAGCCCGTGCTCCACAACAAGAGAAGCCGCTGAAATGAGAAGCCCGCGCACCACAATGAGGATAGCCCTCGCTTGCCACAACTAGAGAAAGCCCGCGTGCAGCAACGAAGACCCAATGCAGCCAAATAAATAAATAAAATTGAAAAAAATATACACTTTAAAATGATGGTTAGAGGCCAGGTTTCTAGTGACTGTGTTTTGGGAACCTCTGTCCAAGCAGGACTTACATTCTACCTTCATGATATGTACTCTTGCACTGCACAGTGTTCTACGTATCTGCTCCTAGCCTGCATATTTTTCCTTTTCTAAGTTATCAAAGTTTACTAAGCCTTGTTTTTTATCTTTTATTTTGCTGAAATCTCTCCCTGGCATGCTCAAGCATGTTGATAGTGAATGTTCACTTATGGTTGATAATTTAGGAAGTCCTAATAGCCCTTATTAAACCCTGCAGTCTGGCATGAGTTGAAGGGATGGAGAGGGTTTTGGATGAACTAGGGTGTATACAGGTGATACCTTTCTGTTAAATTTGGAAAATGTCTAGTTATAGTAGGACTTAGAAACCAAATTGAAGGAAACATACAGTAACAGTTTGTAATGTGTAATCATCAGTAAAATTTCCCAAAGCTGTATTTAAAATTATTTAGGCTTTTAACACTCAAGCCTTAGTAGATTAAATTAAATATTTGAAAATATATTTGATAACTGTACAAAATACATATTCTAAGTATTGATTTACTATTTACTAGAGAAGGAATGGGAAAAGTTTGAATTAGAGAGAAATGTCAAAATAAGGACAGTTGGCCAGATAGGACCTTTTGGAGTGTGTGTGTGACAGTGACAGCACTTTTGGGGGATTATGTATTCTTGTTCTCATTTTCAGCATTGCAGGTTCAGAAATCTGAACTTTTCCCAGTGATCCAGAGTATGTCAGGCATTGGAGGACTAAGGTCCTCAGTGTCACTCCCTAATCAAACTCACAGGAAGAACCAGAACTCAGACCCAAAGCATATATGTTTGTTCCTAAGGGCTCTTTCTAGAAAGTCTGGTCCCTGGGAAAGTACACATTATTCAGTGACAGGCAGGTCCCACAGATGGAGATGGTAGCATTGAGGAGTAATCTGAACTGGGGTATTTTTCACCTGCTGGGCTTCTCTTGACCCTTAGAAGTACTCACTTCTGTTCATTAGGACATTCTTCCTGCAGGTACGTTTTTCCTGTTGAAGGAGGTTAAAGAAGACAAATTTCTTCACTTTGGCTTTTTCTTTATCTCCACCTTTTAACTCTTTTCTTGCACTAGGCATTTGTTTAAATTCTAGTCCTGAGGACATCCCTTTGTTTCTCTGATTGAAAATCAGTCTTGTTGCTTTGGTTCTGTTTTGGGAGTCCATCAAATACTCAGCAAGGTCACGGGCATCCCTTTGAGTGGGAGACTGATGGTACTGATGAGGCCTATTTATTTATTTATTTTTGCTGGTAGCTTGTCTCATCCATTTTGTTTTTATTTAATTTTCAAAAGGAACCCTCGCCTAAAATTTGGACATTTTACTGAGAACTCTCAGTCTACAACATTCAGGCAGCTTTCATTAGCAGGAAGAATGTAGCCCTGAGATAGGGAAATTCATTTTTAATTCCTTTTTGATAATTTTATTTATTTTTGTTTATTTTTAAAATTTTATTTTATTATTTATGTACATATATGTTAAATAAATATTATTTTAAGTAGGCAGTGCAACATATACAACAAGGTATAAAACTGAGATGGTGTAAATGGGTAAAAAGTACATATTCTTACCTTTGGCCATCAGATAGGCATTTCCTCTTATTAGTTAACCATTGTTAAAACTGTTTCTTTTGGGGCTTTCCAGACATAGTCTATATATTCTTTATAAGATATTTTGTACAAGCATATGTGTGTATATGCATATGTATGCATTTTTTACACAAATGGTAGTACCTATACTTACTGCTCTGAATATTTTTTTTCCATTTAACTGTAACTTGGATGTGACCTTCCCCTCCTCCCCTCAGTTTTATTGAGGTATAATTGACATACAGCATTGTATAAGTTTAAGGTGTACAACATAATGATTTGGCTTACATCATGAAATGATTACAACAGTAGGTTTAGTGAGCATCCATCATCTCATATAGATACAACATTAAAGAAATAGAAAAAAAATTTTCCCTGTGATGAGACTCTTAGGGTTTACTCCCTTATCAACTTTCATATATAATGTACAGCAGTGTTAATTATGTTTATCATGTTGTATGTTATATCCCTAGTATTATAACTGAAAACTTGTACCTTTTGACTACTTTCATCTAATTTCCCCTTTTTCCACCCCCTTGGATGAGATTTTTAAAATATAAATATAGAGCTTTTTTTTTTTTTTTTTTTTT
>NW_006778123.1:405239-457784 GCF_000442215.2 Lipotes vexillifer | reverse complement strand
TCATCTAATTTCCCCTTTTTCCCCCCCCTTGGGTGAGATTTTTAAAAAATAAAAATAAAGCTTTTTTTTTTTTTTTTTTTTTTTGGGCTGTACCACATGGCATGCGGGATCTTAGTTCCCTGACCAGGGATAGAACCCATGCCCCCTGCAGTGGAAGCACAGATTCTTAACCGCTGGGCCACCAGGGAAGTCCCTAGAGCTTCTTTTTTTAAAAATGATTGCACAGTATTGCATTGTATGTTTATGATAATTTATTTAACCAGTGCAGTATTGAAAATTTGGGCCTCTCACCGCTGCGGCCTCTCCCGTTGTGGAGCACAGGCCCTGGACGCGCAGGCCCAGCGGCCATGGCCCACAGGCCTAGCCGCTCCGCGGCACGTGGGATCCTCCTGGACTGGGGCACGAACCCGTGTCCTCCGCATCGGCAGGCGGACTCTCAACCACTGCGCCACGAGGGAAGCCCCCTGAAAGTTATTTTGATTCCTATTACAGCAATCTATTTATGTACCATTACCTCAACATTTTAATTGTTGTAGCTTTATAATATATTTTTAGACATTTCCAGGTTATTCTTGTTTATTTTTCCTCATTATATTTAACTTTATAATATGTCAAGTTATAAAAAACCTATTTATAGTTTTGGAAATAAACTTAATAGAGAAATGTAGAGAAATATCTTTAGAATATTGAGTTTTCCTGCCTCCAAATATGGTATGCCTTTCCATTTAAGTCTTCTTTTAAGTCCTTATAAAGGATATTTTAAAGATATCTTTACACAGATCTTGTACATTTCTTAAATTTATTCCTTTGTATTTTAAAAATAATTTTCTTTTTTAACTTTGGGACAGACTTTTAGAAAAGTTGCATTAATAGTACAAAGAACTTTTATTTCCTTGAAATTTTGCCTTTATGCCCCTATCACTCCTCAATACTTGGGTGTGTGTTTCCTATAAAGACAGTTTCCTGCATAACCACAGTATATACATTAAAATCAAGAAGTTAAATAACATTGATACATTACTGTCACCTAATCTTTAGACTTTTACATTTCACCATTTGTTATAGCAATCTTTGTAGCAAAAGTATCCAGTCCAAATGATGCATTGCATTTTCTTGTTTTCAAGTTTCTTAAGTTAGCACCATTCAGTCTCAGATCATCCTCAGTCTTTCTTTGATTTTCATTATATTGACACCTTTGAAGATTACAAGCCAGTTATTTTAGAGAATCCCTTAATTTTTGTTTGATGTTTCATCATGATTATATTCTTGAGGCATCTTTGGCAGGAATATCACAGAGGTGATGCTGTATTTTAATTATATCTTATCAGGTGGTACACAACTTCATTTTGTTCTGTTACTAGTAATGTTCAATTTGATTGCTTGATTAAGACAGAATCTTCTATGCTTCTCTGCTCCAAAGTTATTCTTTTGTTTCAAAAAATTATGTACATATCTTGTTCCTTATCAAGCTTTCAATTTATTCATTTATTTTTGTCAATTTGGATTTATGGTTTCCTATTTTACTCAGGAAGTTATAATTTGTTAATATTATTTATACTGATGCTTAAATTGTCATAGGTTTGGCCCCTCGGAACCCTTCAGGGTAAATTCTCTGTCCTTTTGACATGTCCCATCATTCTCTGAGCACTCCCTTCCTTTCAGGCACAGTGAGAGATTCAGGCTCTTCTTGAACGTTCCCTACCTCAAATATTTAGAAGCCAAGATCTGGGTACTTATTGATATTGGGGTGTTGCTCCCATCCCCTCTCAGTGAACAGAGCTAGGGAATATGCGTATGTTTGGATATACTTATCCATATACACACACACTCAATACACATACACAAAGAATTGTATAACACATGTACTACTACGGAACAATTCTTGTATTCCTGGAATAACCTTTTGGTCATGGTTTATTATTTTAATGTGCTTCTGGATTTTGCTTGCTCCTTTTTTTTTTTTTTTTTTTTTTTTGTGGTACGCGGGCCTCTCCTGTTGTGGAGCATGGGCTCTGGACGTGCAGGCTCAGCGGCCATGGCTCATGGGCCCAGCCACTCCGAGGCCTGTGGGATCTTCCCGGACCGGGGCATGAACCCGTGTACCCTGCATCGGCAGGCGGACTCTCAACCACTGCGCCACCAGGGAAGCCCACTCATTTTTTTTAATAAGTTTATTTATTTTTATTTTTGGCTGTGTTGGGTCTTCGTTGCTGTGTGTGGGCTTTCTCTAGTTGCAGCGAGCGGGGGCTACTCCTTGTTGTGGTGCACGGGCTTCTCATTGTGGTGGCTTCTCTTGTTGCAGAGCACAGGCTCTAGGCGCGTGGGCTTCAGTAGTTGTGGCACGCGTGCTCAGTAGTTGTGGCTCACAGGCTTTAGAGTGCAGGCTCGGTAGTTGTGGTGCACAGGCTTAATTGCTCCATGGCATGTGGGATCTTCCTGGACCAGGGCTCGAACTCCTGTCCCCTGCATTGGCAGGCAGATTCTTAACTACTTTGCCACCAGGGAAGTCCCACTTGCTCATTTTTAAAAGAATTGTCATCAGTACTCTTAAAATTGTTTTGCAGTTTTCTTGGGCCAATTGTCAAGTTTTCTTACCCATTTTAGCCTTGCTTCTTAAGGATTTTAAAGCTTATTATTCTTTTTTCTTGTGCTCAGGAGCAGCTTAAGTAACATTGGGTTATGTTTCTTAATTGAGCATAATTCTGTGCAACCATCTGGGCTTGGTGCTGCAGATTTATTCTTAATTTAGTGGGCTTTAGTTTGTTTGTTTTTGTGGTAGCAGGAGAGTTGAGCAAAGAGGTCAGTTATATTTAGGGTTTGGGTCTGAACCAAACAAATGCAAGTCTTTTTTTTTTTTCTTTTCTTTAAAAGGTTCATTTTAATAAGATAGTGGTATTTAAAGAGTTGTCAGTCAGCATAGTTCTCAGTATCACACTGTTGAGGGAGTTTATGCAGAGGGACTGGGCCTCCCTCCATAAGACCAGGAAAATGGAGACATTTGTTTTGCTATTAACAACAAAGAAAAATTATGAGTCAAACAAACCAAATGCAGCCCAGGTAGAGTTCATTTCTGTGAACACTAATGAAGGTTTGGCCTTATATTTTAATATATTAAACCATATTTTATAATCAGTAAGAAGCATTGGGTAACAGATTATGATTTTTCCTTTGAGCTTGTATCATGATTGTATTTGTGTTTATTATAATTTAGTTTAATATTTGTGAACCTGAGGAAAATTAAACTCATCTAGTAGACATTGAAAATATTTTTAGATGCGTTCGCATGTCAAGTATAGCGGATACTGCATATGGCTTATGCGATTGTGGATTGTTAGGAATATAATTTCCAAGTTTGCATATGAAATTGCACTTAAATATGTTCTCAAAGTGGTTCAAAATTTGGCTGTCGTTTTAATATTTTAAACTAGGAACCTAAGAGTAACTTATACGGCCTCCGGTGAGTTTTTCTCATAGGTCTAAATGGTTTCGGTAATCTCAGATGTAAAAGTTACGCGGACTTCACTGCAGGGTTGGCGGCGACGCGTGTTTCACCCTGGGTGTCTACGCGGCTCCGGGATCCGGCTGGTGGGTGGGCGGCGCAGTGCTGGTTGACCAGCCCGCCTGCAGAGGGCGCCGCGGGCCGGTGGTAGCCAAGAAGCCGCAGCAGGTGCTGTGGGTCCACGGCAGCTCTCGGACTTCCGCTGAAGTGGCTCCTCCTCCCAAAGCTCTCCGAGCGATACAGTCCAAGCCCAGCAAGCTTTTAGTCAGAACTCACAATCATGTGAAATACAAGTTTTGGAAACTGTTGAAATCGCCTTCTTTGTTGTGTGTGTCCTTGTCACACTGCTGCATAATAATAGAAAGTGCATCAAGTTTCTAAATTCTTCTTGGTCATAGGAGAACAATCCGTTTTTTCTATTCAAGCAGAAATATTAGTTGGCATTCATTGCATAATTTTCGGGGTCTGTCCAGACCCAAATTTTAATGTAATTTTCCTAAAAATTGGAATTAACAGAGAGTTAAGGTTTTTTTCCTTAATTCACATTTATTGAAATTTGATCAGAATTTCCCTTTTTAGCCCTTTTCTTGACAGACACAAACCTCTCATAATCAGATAGAAGATTAAGTTTCCATGTTTTAAAAATGATTTTTATTCTTATAACTTTTAAAACATTTTTTCCAAGTTTAAATATTTTATTGACATTCAGATTAGAGATTACTTTTGGCTTCAAGTTAAAAATAGTAGGTTTGAAAGTAGAGTCCAACAGTAAAGAAAACATTGGTCATTTTAAATTAGTATTTTCTAAATTCTTAAAAAGAAGATTTAATGCCACAGTGATGCTTTCTCTGTCTTGTGATCACTGTTTATCAGGTACTTTTCCACTGAAAATTTAATTTTTTACTTTCTTCCACAAGAGAATTTAGCAGTATGTCTACATTTATATTTACTGATTTTTTTCTTTTCTTTGTCTTCTCTGTACCTTTGACAAATTGAATCATAAGGTCTGTCATGACACTTTCCGGTACGCGGGCCTCTCACTGTTGTGGCCTCTCCCGTTGCGGAGCACAGGCTCTGGACGCGCAGGCTCAGCGGCCATGGCTCACGGGCCCAGCCGCTCCGCGGCATGTGGGATCTTCCCGGACCGGGGCACGAACCCGTGTCCCCTAGCATTGACAGGCGGACTCTCAACCACTGCGTCACCAGGGAAGCCCCAGATTACCTTTTGATGCTAAAATTATTGTTGATGTTATAGTTGATGATTTTAAGTTCTTCCACCAAAGGAGCCACACTTGATTGTTCATTTAATCTATACATTTATAGGTATTTATAGTTGTGTTATTGTTTGTGTAACAGAGTAAGCTAAGGGAAGGAGAACTAAGCAAATTAACTCCTTTTTAAGGGCTTGAATACAAATACATAACCCAGCCCTAGGCTTTTTCAATTAAAATAATGCCACAGTATATAATTAAAAAAGCAGTTTCAAGCCCTATGTTGGGGTGTTCATTGGGCTTGCAGGTCTGTCTTGCTTTGGTACCTTTAATATAAAAAAATATGGAGTCACCAAAAATAAAAACTAGGAGTGATTATTTGCTTATTACTGGTAGATTTTTTATATTAAAGAATAGTTTCAGCATAGAAGTAAAAAGAAAATTCTTGGTATTAATTTAAAGTATATTTAAAATTTCCGGGTATTTTCAGGAATTCCTTACTTATATTGATTGTTTCATCGTTTAAAAAAGATTTTATGTAATACTTGAGGCATGTGAAAGACATGGTGTACAGTACTATGAATTCATCCAGATATAAAACTTTGTTAGAGACTGTCATACAGAGTGAAGTAAGTCAGAAAGAGAAAAATACCGTATGCTAACATATATGGAATCTAAAAAAAATGATCATGAAGAAATCTAGGGGCAAGATGGGAATAAAGATGAAGACCTACTAGAGAATGGACTTGAGGATACAGGGAGGGGGGAGGGTAAGCTGGGACAAAGTGAGAGAGTGGCATGGGCATATATACACTACCAAACGTAAAATAGATAGCTAGTGGGAAGCAGCCACATAGCACAGGGAGATCAGCTCGGTGCTTTGTGACCACCTAGAGGGGTGGGATAGGGAGGGTGGGAGGGAGGGAGATGCAAGAGGGAAGAGATATGGGGACATATGTATATGTATAACTGATTCACTTTGTTATAAAGCAGAAACTAACACACCATTGTAAAGCAATTATACTCCAATAAAGATGTTAAAAAAAAACAAAAAAACTTTGTGATTCTCTTCTATCCCAACTACCTTTGCTTAGCAGCCTTGTCCTGGTTTTCTTTTATTGCTTTTTGTTTTTGGTTCTTTTTTGGCTGAGCCATGTGGCTTATGGGATTTTAGTTTCCTAGCCAGGGATCGAACCCAGGCCCTTGACAGTGAGAGCGCAGAGTCCTAACCACTGGACTGCCCGAGAATTCCCAACCTTGTCCTTATTTTTATGATCAGTATTCCTTTGCTTAAAAAAAAAAAATGTATCTTATATGCATTTATCCTTAAAAAACAAATTAAACTTTATTTTCTAGGTTTGTAAATGGACACGTACTTTGACTAGTCCAAGACTTAACTTTCTGAGGTTCATCGTATTGTTGGGAGTAGCTTTGGTTTGTTAACTTTAACTGCTGTATAATATTCCATTGGGTGAATATACTCTGATTTATTTATTGATTCTTCTGTAGATAGACATTGGAGTTGCTTTCTGAATGTCAGTAGAGCTGGGTTGTATGTATGTACGTATGTATGTATGTATTTACCTGGCTGGCTGGTTGGCTGTGCTGGGTCTTCACTGCGGCACGTGAGATCTTCGTTTTGGCATGTGGAATCTTTTAGTTGTGGCATGCAACTCTTAGTTGTGGCATGTGGGATCTAGTTCCCTGACCAGGGGTCAGACCTGGGCCCCCTGCATTGGGAGTGTGGAGTCTTAGCCACTAGGCCACCAGGGAAGTCCCTAGAGCAAGGTTTTAACTTCTGCACTATTGACATTTAGGGCTGGATAATTATTTTGTTGTAGGTGCTTTTCCTATGCATTGTAGGGCTGTTAAGCAGCATCCCTGGCCTCTCCCTCACTAGCTGTCACTAGCACTCCTCCAGTTGTGACAAACAAAGAGGACTGCAATGGTTCTACACAATGCCAGTTTTCCAAACAGGATAAAAATCCCTCCCCTCACCTTACGTTAGAACCATTGTTGCCTTTGACCCATGTACAGTTTAAAATTATCTTAAAAGTTTCATACATATGGGGATTTAAAATTTATCTTTAACTTATAATTTTACAATTCCTCTGTTTTAGTAAATATATATCCCACATAAATACAAGCTCCTATTATTGGGTTCCTCAATAATTTTTAAAAGTATAAAGGAGACCTGAGATCAAAAAGTTTGAGAACACTGCTCTGCGCTTCCAATTCCCCACTTACAGAATAAGGTTAATAATACTACTTACCTCGTAGGGCTGGGCTCTTGGGAGGATTAAATGAGTTAATTTTCCTATATTAGCACTGTTATTATGTGCTCCCTATCCCCTATAGAAGGATAGCTCACCCTTTTTTGATCCCATTTACTTAAGACCCACTTCAAACTCACCTCTTCTTTATGCCTTCCCCCACAGTGGCCATCTGTGGTCTTGCCTTTTCCCCAGGAACTCCTGTAGCATTTATGTTTGTACCTTGAGTTTGACTCTGAAGTACATACTGCATGTATTTGTCAATTTTGCTACGATTCCTCATTCTTCTGGATTTTTGCTATCTGACAAAGGGGAAGGAATTTCTGGTCAGTTGGCCAATCTTTTTTTTTTTTTTTGCGGTACGCGGGCCTCTCACCGTGTGGCCTCTCCCGTTGCGGAGCACAGGCTCCAGGCATGCAGGCTCACCGGCCATGGCTCACGGGCCCAGCCACTCCGCAGCATGTGGGATCTTCCCGGACCGGGCACGAACCCGTGTCCCCTGCATTGGGAGGCGGACTCTCAACCACTGTGCCACCAGGGAAGCCCAGTTGGCCAATCTTTATTACTGTTGTTTTCCATGTGATTTTGCTTGAGTTAGGCAGTTATCCTGGGAGGAATTCTTTTTACTTTTGGCTTCTGCACCTAGAGCCGGATGGAAGCACATTTCAAGCACCTGAGCCTCCCTTTCCACCTACTTGCCCATTTAGTTATCCACAACAAAATTTGAAAATATCTTTTCAAAGCTGTGTGACCTTAAATGAGTTTGTTAACCTCTTGATGTTAAGTTCTTGAATGTTAGCTGCCTCTGCTGTTAGTAATGCAGAGTCTTCTGCTTCTGCTTGGTCACATATTTGGGGATTGATGGGAGGAATCTTAGGATGACTTTGTGGTCTGCCTCCATTAACTTTTCTATAGTGGGCATGCCTCTTTCAATAGTCAGTGCTTGTGTTCAGCATTTTTGAGATTGCTCTCATATCTTTACCTATCTAAGATAAAGTTTTTTCTTTCCTCCTTATTGCCTCCAGGTCCTTGAAGTTAAGTAATTTTAGCAGGCAAATTCTTTGATTAATCTTATTTAGCTATAGAAAGAGAGGGTTGTCATTTGAATGAATGAATGATTTAGGAGGGATAGTTAGAAAGATCTGAAAATCTGTGTGCTTTAGAGGAAAATAATGGGATTACTTATCTTATATGTCAAGCTGAAGAATTGGAAATTAAAGTGGTTTGCCAATGTCATTTCAGATTCCACTTGAATGGCTTCCAATTGGAAGCCATTTTTACTAAGAGAATGGTTTGTTGAGAATGTTACCTTTGGAAGTTTCATCTATCTAGATAGAGGTTGGGGGTCTGTAGAGTTAAAAACTCGGAAACCAGGAAGGTAAATAAGAACTTCAACTTGAGTAAGTTACTCCATTTTTATTAATGTAAATAAGCAATTCCTTCCATCCCTCCACCCTCTTTTCTTTTCCCTCTCTCACATGTAATGCTGGGCTCATGAAGGATCTTAGAGATCATTTAGTTTATTGGTTCTCAGATTTGAAAAAATAAGCTGGACTGACATAGGCTTGTCAACTTTTAATTTTCTAAAGTAAAAATCATAAAAGAAAACTTACTATAACTTACTGTTCAAAAAAGCACCAACAGAGCAGAAAGAGCATTCTTCAAGAAGAAAAAGTGTAACTTTATGAAAAATCAGAACACTTTCATTCCTGTTTTTTAGTGAACTGACGGAACCACTGCCCACTAGTGTTTAGGAACACTGAACTTGTTTAATTTCCTAAGTTTAAAGGTTACCAAGACTAAACATTAACAAAGATGAAGTGTTTATACCTCTGGGTATAGATGGAACCACAGCTCAGACCACTTCTGTGGCCATGATCTAGTCCAGTGGTTCTTAACTATTTTTGGTGTCATATGTGATACGTTTTTGAGAGTGATGGGAGCTATAGGTCCTCATCTTGGAAAAAAAAATTGGACAAGAACAGTGTTAGGACTGAAAAGCATACCAAACTATAGGTGAGACCATGAAAAACTTATGCTAATACATTCGAATGGACAGTTTTCCAGAAAAATATAAATGCTGAAATGTATTCAAGTTGTAGAAATATAGCATCTGAGAGTTTTTATTCTGTAGTTATATGTCTCACCACAAAGAATACCAGATTCAGATGGTTTTGCAAGCTAGTTCTACAAAGTATTCAAATTATACCTAATTTCAACCCTCACAAACTCAAAATTTCCCTCTTTTCAGGAACACTTCCCAACTCATTTTTTCAGGCTAGCAAGTCTTTTTTTTTTTTTTTTTTTTGGCTGCGTTGGGTCTTGCTTGCTGCACACAGGCTTTCTGTAGTTGCGGTGAGCGGGGGCTGCTCCTCATTGCGGTGCACAGGCTTCTCATTGTGGTGACTTCCAGGCACGGAGCACAGGCTCTAGGTGCGCGGGCTTCAGTAGTTGCAGCACGTGGGTTCAGTAGTTGTGGCGCACGGGCTTAGTTGCTCTAAGGCCTGTGGGATCTTCCCGGACCAGGGATCGAACCCCTGCATTGGCAGGCAGACTCTTAACCACTGTGCCACCAGGGAAGTCCCAGGTTAGCAAGTCTTAATGCCAGCACCAGACGAGGACAATATGAATAAGGAAAATTACTAGCCTCACTTATGAAGATAGGATATGAAACCTTAAATGAAATATTAACACAAATAATTCCACAGTGTGCAACTCTGACAATACATTATCATCAGATTGGGTGCATTCCAGAAATATAGGTTGGTTCAACATTAAAATTATATTTAATCTCAATAGTAAAGGAGAAAACCCATCATAATAGATATAGAAAAAGTATTTGATAAAATTCTTTTCAAAGCAAACCAACCCCCCCACAATAAAACAAAAATCCTAGAGAAAGGGATAGAACAGAACTTTTCTAACCTTTCAAAGGGAACCTATACATAGTAAACATTATTCTGAAGAGTAAAGATTAAAAGCATTCCCTTTATAATAAGACATTCTACTGTCACTCCTCTTTAGCGCTAGGATGCCCTAGCCAGGTCAGTAAGATTAGAAAGAGAAATAAAATGAATAAGCATTGTCAAGGAAACAACAAAAAAATTACTATTCTCAGATGATTTTCATATGATCAATATAGAATCATTAAATAATCTATAGACAACTTTTTGGAAACGAGATTATTAGCAAGGTAGCTGGATATGAGATCATTTAAAAGTTAATGGCATTTTTATGGGGCTTCCCTCATGGCGCAGTGGTTAAGAATCTGCCTGCCAATGCAGGGGACATGGGTTCGATCGCTGGTCCGGGAAGATCCCACATGCCGTGGAGCAGCTAAGCCCGAGCAACAACTACTGAGCCTGCGCTCTTGAGCCCACGAGCCACAACTACTGAAGCCCGCGTGCCTAGAGCCCATGCTCCACAACAAGAGAAGCCACCACAATGAGAAGCCCGCACGCAACAACGAAGACCCAACGCAGACAAAAAAAAAAAAAAAAGTTAATGACATTTTAATATAACAGCAACAAAAGAAAAAAATACACTGAAATAAGAAATGTATTTAAAACAATTAAGTGTTCTGTTTAAAAGTTTGTGTTTAAATGTAAAAGTGACTGTATTCTTCAAAAATGACAATGTCATTGAAGACAAAAATAGATTCTGGAAATATACCAGTTTTAAGAATACTAAAGAGAAATGACAGCTACACGCAATATCTAATCCTAGACTGAATTCCCTACTGGAGGGGAAAAAAATGCTATAAGGGATATCATTGGGTCACTTGACAAAACTGGAACACAGAAATTAGATATCAGTATTGTATCTATGTTAAACTTATTGGAGTTGAAAACTCTTGTGTCTGTGTGTAAGAGAAGACCTCTATTCTTAGGAAACACACACTAAAGTTTTTAGGGTGAAGGGCCACGATATATGCAACTTACTCTCAAATGGCTCAGAAAAATTACATATATGTGTGAGTATGTGGAGAGAAAGAGAACACAAATTGATAAAGCAAATAGGGTAAAATACTAACTTGATGAGTCTGGGTTAAGTGTAAGAGGGCTTTTTTTGCTTTTTATTTTTCTATTCCTGAAGTTTTTCTGTAAATTTCAAATTATTTCTAAAGCAAAAGTTAAAGAAATACTATTTACAATAGCATCAAGTATAAGAGTAAACCCACAGAGCTTTGTGTTTTTCTTTAACTCAAGTTAAGTTCCCTTATTGATTTGATTTTCCCCTAAATCAGGGATGGAGGGCTTGGCACTATGGAACAGACAAGGGAAATAGCTCTGTTTAGCCATAAGGAAATATTTTGACAAATGTTGACATTGCATTATTTTTATGCCTGTATTATAAAGGCATAGAGTAGTTTTTCTAAAAGTTCTTGAGTAGTTTTTATTTTAAAGATGTAAATCAGAAAAATACATCTATTATTTTATTTCTACTTAAAACATAAATATATATTCATTTGCTTATGTTTTGTTGTAGGATAAGGCCTTTTCTTTGAGTAAAGGTTAGAGTCCTGCATTTCCTCTTTTGCATAAGCAATACGCTCCCAATATAGCATGTACCACTCAGTTTCTGTTTTTTTAAAGTGAGGGTTTAGACACTTGAAATAATATGAGCCAGAATCCTTCTAGATTTTACTAATCCCTTTACCCGCTAACCTTTTACTACTGCAGTTCCCACACTTCACTTGGCATCCCCCCCCCTTTTTTTTTAAGTCATCTTATCTATACTGGATTTTTCCAAAATATTTAACTTAAATTTTGTAGAAACAATACCATTTTTGTATTCACACTTCATCTACTTAAATAATATTTAAGCACATCACATAATGGCACAGTTTGCATAAACTGGATTGGAAATAAGCACTGTTGATTGCTAAGCATGCATTTAAGCTGTTACTTAGACACAATAGGTATAGCCTACTAGCCTCGCCTATGTTGTGGGCAGCAGTGACGTTTTTCACAGACATTGCATTAGTATTTGGTGAATTGATTAAGCAAAAGGCTATTGATAGCATCTACTATGCTAGACCAGTAAGAGAAAGTAGCTGTAGTGGCTGGCTAGTTTGTTAAATGGCTCAGTTAGTAATTTTATGCAATTACTACAAAATGAATTTTGAGTAATTTGGCTTAATTTCTTTAAGATACACAAGGAACTGATTATTTGTATACCAGGTTTCTTTTCTACTCACCGCTATTAGTTTATATTTGATAATTCTATCAGTCATGATTCGATTACAGACAGTGGACACGTCCCTGGTTAACTTAACCAGAAAGAGATTTGATATTGGAGTTGTTGAAGGTTGGAGAACAGGTTCTTGGCTGGGACCCCAGGGACCTATCTCCTGGGATATCTCCCAAAACACCATTGCTGGTGGGCCTGCCTTGGGAACTGCCATTTCTGCCACAAATAGAAAACTGAAGAATCAGGGTATGGGATCATAGCACCTTGGCTGAGATCTGGGGAGCAGGAAGTTGCTGCTGCATTTGTTTGTTCCATGGACTAACTATCTAAGTTGTGATCCAGGGGTCAGGAATCATGCCAGAACTGTTAAAGATCCAGACTACCTATGCTAGATCTGTTCCAACAAAAAGGATGCCTTGTGGGTTTCCACCTCTTTCCCCACTCTGCCCAGTTCTAAATTCAACTGTCTTCCTATTGGAAGAATTTAAATCATATCTGGAGTGCCTTTTGCAATGTAGATTTCAAGTCTCCAGACCCTGCAGTCTCTTTTTTTTAAAAAATAAATTTATTTATTTTATTTTATTTATTTATTTTTGGCTGTGTTGGGGCTTTGTTTCTGCTTACGGGCTTTCTCTAATTGCAGCGAGCAGGGGCTACTCTTGTTGTGGTGTGCGGGCTTCTCATTGTGGTGGCTTCTTGTTGCGGAGCACAGGCTCTAGGCACGCGGGCTTCAGTAGTTGCAGCACACAGGCTCAGTAGTTGTGGTGCACGGGTTTAGTTGCTCCATGGCATGTGGGATCTTCCCGGACCAGGGCTCGAGCCCGTGTCCCCTGCATTGGCAGGCGGATTCTCAACCACTGCGCCAGCAGGGAAGACCCAGACCCTGCAGTCTATTGAAGATGCAGACTCTTCAGGCATTTACCTTATGACTTACATTATGCCTGGGTGACTCAGGCTTGGTTTCTTCCCTTTCTATTTTCCCCTCTCAAATCAATCTGTCTCTCTCTTTCTCCCCACCCACCTCCCCTTCTCTCTGCTCATCTCCTTTCTGTTAATGCCCGAGGAAGACAGTGGCTGCCACAGCCCCTCATGGCTTCCTCTGTTTCCCACTTGTGAGTTCCTGGGGGAGTGATTGAGCTAGCTCAGGTCAGTTGCAGTCTGCAGGATTGGCTGCCTGGCTCACTGCTGTAGGTGGGAGAAATTCTTGAGGGGAAGGGAGGAGAATGGCTTCCATGGGCTGGGGTGGGGCAGGTAGGGGCTTTTCCTGGATGATCTAATTAAAAGGGCTTAGGTGCAGTCAGTTCTCATTATTTGTGGTAGTTATGTTCTATAAAGTCACTGTGAATACTGAATTAGTGAATTCTGAACCATTGCTCCTAGGGGTAATATAGGTTAGATTCCTATGTGTCTTTGATCACAATGCTTGTCAACGCTTGTCAAGGTGATATATTGATCTTGTGTTATGTGTGCTTCTGTTTAAAGACACCTTATTTAATATGTCATTATTCATTCATTAACAGTGAACTAGGGCTTCCCTGGTGGCACAGTGGTTAAGAATCCACCTGCCAATATAGGGGACATGGGTTCGAGCCCTGGTACAGGAAGATCCCACATGCAACTAAGCAACTAAGCCCGTGTGTCACAACTACTGAGCCTGCACTCTAGAGCCCACAACTACTATGGGTTCGAGCCCTGGTACAGGAAGATCCCACATGCAACTAAGCAACTAAGCCCGTGTGTCACAACTACTGAGCCTGCACTCTAGAGCCCGGGAGCCACAACTACTGAGCCCATGTGCCACAGCTACTGAAGCCCACATGCCTAGAGCCTGTGCTCCGCAACAAGAGAAGCCACCACAATGAGAAACCGTGCACCAAAATGAAGACCCGACACAGCCAAAAATAAATAAATAAAATAAATAAATTTATAAAAAAACAAAAAAAGAAACAGTGAACTCATGCCAGCAATGTAACTGATAACTGAATGAAGCTATGTAACATGTATTTTCATCAGAAAGCACATCATAGCTTTCTTGCATTTAGGAACTTGTGCTTGGGGGCTCGTTTAAGCAGCTAAATCACCAAAAAGAAGCACAAAAAATGTAAAAAACACTGACAATAAATAGACTGCAAAAAGGATACTTGTTTACAGTATGAGGGCTGAAACAAGAAGGCAAATCATTGCCTTGTTTGACCTTAGCTGGATGAACATGCATGTAGGGTGATTCACATATTTCACCACTCCATGTGTGTTTGTGAATAACTGTACAAGTGCCGCAATCATTGATTTTGGGGTTATAAATTTTAGCAAATAGGTGAATTTGCAAATGCAGAATCCAGGAAGAATGACGATTGACTGCGGATATGGAGTGAGAGTGAGGAGAGCATTAAAAAATGACATTGGTAGTTGGTGAGGAGTGTTGTCGGGAAAGGCTTCATAAAGCAGTTTATACTTGAGATAAACTTTGAAAGATAGGTTTTGCCAGATTGACAACCAAGGAAAGACCAAGGAAATAGCATAGTAGTTAGGAATATGGTAATAGAATTTTAGGTAAGGCTTAGGTCACATCCTCAGCTCTTACTATGGGATCTTGGGTAAGCATTTTAATTTCCATCATTGGTGAATTAGAGATATTCATGGTCACTCTCAGTGGAGTTACTTGAGGGTTTAAATAGGAATGTGCACAGTAATGCACTTTGTAGATGTCTAGCTCACAGGAAGCGCTCATTAATGTCATATACATGATGCATGTCTGTATACAGTACAGCAAAGGAGGGAAGTAGCCTGGCATCCATGGGAACTTTGGTTAGAATGAAGCAAAGGTTTCAAGTAGGCTAAAGGGCTCTTTGAGGCTGGGGGAGAAGGCAAGAGCTGGATCATGGTTTTCATGCTGAAATGGTTCTGAGCTATTAAAGGGTTTAAAATAGGGACGGCATGATCAATTTTGTGCTTTGAAAGTTTGTTCTGTATTTTTTATAGTGTATAGAAGAGAATTGAGGGGAAAATCAAAAGGTATGTAAATCAGCAAAGACTCTTGGAGTAGTTTAGGAAAGAAAGGACCAAAGCTTGACTTAGGATAATAACATTGGGAATGGAGATTAGAGAATGGATCTGAAAGATGTTCAGGAAGTCGAATAGACACCAGTTGGCATCCACACAGAAGTGGAGAGTGAGGGAGGGCTCAGGATGGCTCCTTGGATTCTGATGTGGTCCTTGCAGTGGAGGGCAGGGCTTGTGTAAGAGATGTTCTTCCTTCTTCCTTCCCTTTACATTCTTTAAGGTTGGATCCCACTGTTCTTGTACTACTAAAGGCTCTCATGGTGCTCTGTGCTTCCCTTTATTGCAGCACCTGGCCTGTGGCATCATAACCACCTGTGTATTCCCTCTTACACATAAGCTCTTTGAGGATTAGTGCCGGTCAGTGTTGGTCACAAAAAGACAAGCAAGACTATGGATGGGTTGAATGAACCAGGATGGAGACTCTGGGATAGAGCAGTAGATTTTGGAGGAAAGATTCCTTTTTATCCCTGTTAAGTTTTAGATTCAGCTTTGTCTCTGTTGAGTGTGAGAATCATCTCTGAATGGCTGTGCCCAGTAGGCACTTAGATTTACTGGACTTGGATTCAGGGGAGAGAGGTTCTTGCTGTGTATTTCTTTTTAAATCTCATTAATAGCTTTTTAACATTATTTTTCAAAATTTATTTATTTATTTTATTTATTTATTTTTGGCTGCGTTGGGGCTTCGTTGCTGCGCGCGGGCTTTCTCTAGTTGTGGCGAGCGGGGGCTACTCTTTGTTGCGGTGCGCAGGGCAGTGACTTCTCTTGTTGCGGAGCATGGGCTCTAGGCACGCAGGCTTCAGTAGTTGGGGCTCGAGGGCTCTAGAGTGCAGTCTCAGTAGTTGTGGTGCATGGGCTTCGTTGCTCTGCAGCATGTGAGATCTTCCCGGACCAGGGCTTGAACCTGTGTCCCCTGCATTGGCAGGCGGATCCTTAACCACTGTGCCACTGTGTATTTCTGAGGCATTGATAAGGACAATTGAGGCCAATGTGGATGAACTCTGCCATAATGTCTGTGTCTGGTGTAGAGGGAAGACAACCACAGAAAGAACCTTGCAGTCTATCAATAGTGAGGGGTTTGGCTGAAGAGGAGCATGGAAAGAAGTTCCAGAAAGTGGAGTGACGATAAGAGAGTGAGAAGGGGATGGGTGTATGTCCCACCATTCCCAGAAGCTATGGCAGGAGAGGACTTGTCCAGTTATAAAGACTGAAGAGAGGTTGGTAAGAGGATTAAGAACAACATATTGGATATAGCAATTGGAAAGTCACTGGCAACCCTTGCCAGAATGATTTCAATGCACTGGTTTATGAAGATGTCAAATTGCAGTGGGATTGAAGATTGCATAGATGAAGCAGATAAAATGAGTGTAGGCTATTCTCTGTTGGGTTTTGTCTGTGAGGGTTGGGTAAAGAAGGCTGAAGGCTGTAGCTGAGGTCTATGTAGGAGGGGCCATGGTGTACAGGGAGCCTTTAAAAATTATATGGGAGAGATTTGAGCATGTCTGTAGGCAGTGGGGAAGAAGCTAATAGAAGAGATTGAATTTGAATAGGTTTTTTTGTTGTTGTTTGTTTTTTAAAAGCCAACATCTGTGCCTACTATAGCCTGGCAGTGCGCTAAAGTGTTATATTTAGCAACTTATTGAGTCCCCATCACAGCGCTGTAGAGGAGGTAGTGTTATCTCATTTGACTGATGGGGAATCAGGTGTAGTTTAAGTAATTTTCTTGATGCCCTGCAGCTATTAAGTGTAGGAGGCATGTGGGAGGGATTAGAATCTGACTGGTTTGACTTTAAGGTCTGGTCTTGCCTCTTTACTTGGTTGCCTCTTAAGTGAAGACAGTCACAATTTGAAAGAAATATACCGAATGATTTAGTTCAGCTCCCATTGTGATGGTGATTTTGTGCAAGATGCCATTTTCTTTGGTTGATATTACCACTGTGATGTCAGTTTAGTTGAATTGCTAGAAAGTGGAGTAACTGTCAGTTGTTACCGTAACCTTTTGTTTTGTCTAGTGTTTCCACCTAAGGAGTTGGGCATGGCCTAATTTATCAACATGGTTACTGGTCTTTGTATTTTTTTTTTTTTTTTAATGTTTATTTATTTTGGCTGTGCCCGTCTTAGTTGCAGCACATGGGATCCCTCACCACGGCCTGCGGACTTCTGAGTTGCAGCATGCATGCGGAATCTAGTTCCCCCACCAGGGATCAAACCCGGGCCCCTTGCATTGGGAGTGCCGAGTCTTACCCACTGGACCACCAGGGAAGTCGCTGGTCTTTGTATTGATAGTGATGAATGGAAACTTCATCCCAAGGGAAAAGGATAATAGGATTTCTAACAATTAGGTGGTTATTATGTTGCACAAGCTATAACTGAATGGAAGTTTGCCTCCTCGCCCCATCCATTTTCTAATAATTGCCTACTTAGTGGAATCTGATTGGTGATAAAGGAACTCTGATACTCAGCCATTGAACATTGTAAGTTGAAAGTAATATGGCAGACAGAAAAAAGAAGTCTGAGTATTGAATCCAAAAAGTTCAGTGTTCTAATTTATTTAGGCTGTGCTGGGTCTTAGTTGCAGCATGTGGGATCTTCAGCTGTGGCATGCAGACTCTTAGTTGCGGCATGCATGTGGGATCTAGTTCCCCAACCAGGGGTTGAACCCAGGCCCCCTGCATTGGGAGAGTGGTGGCCCACTGGACCACCAGGGAAGTCCCTAATCTATGCCTTTTATTTTATTTTATTTTTTAAAATTATTTTTTAGAAATTTATTTATTTTATTTTTGCCTGCGTTGGGTCTTTGTTGCTGTGTGCGGGCTTTTCTCTCGTTACAGAGAGCGGGGGCTACTCTTTGTTGTGGTGTGCAAGCTTCTCATTGCAGTGTCTTTTCTTGTTGTGGAGCATGGGCTTTAGGCGTGCAGGCTTCAGTAGTTGCGTCACACAGGCTCAGTGGTTGTGGTGCACAGGCTTAGTTGCTCCGCGGCATGTGGGATCTTCCTGGACCAGGGCTAGAACCAGAGTCCCTTGCATTGGCAGGCGGATTCTCAACCACTGTGCCACCAGGGAAGCCCTTTATGCCTTTTAAATGAGGAATTTTCTAAGGCATTTTCTGATTTATAACAGAGTATTGATATGTATATACATATAAACATATAAAAGACGCTTTTTTTTCCAGTTTTGCTATTTCTCTTTTAATCTTATTTTTTCCTCCTTTGCTCCATCATTCTACTGCTTTTCTATGTAAATATCTGGTGATGCATATAGTTTTAATTCATATCTATCATGTCTTTTTAATGCTGTAGCAGTCCCTTGTTCCCACCCCTCCCCCCCACCCCCCTCCCCCCATTGGCTTTCAGAATATAGACTATCCCACATTCAGTGTTTAACATATTGCTTTCTTGTGGTGGTGTTTAGTTTGTTCCACTAGCCCCTGTATTTCCTGACCACTGGTAGTTAGATTTTGTGGCTCGAGTTTAGATTCAGATTTACTTTTTTGGGTCAGTATGATTAATAGGTGATGTTATATATTTTCCATTGCTTCATGTCTACTTAATCCACCGATTGTGAGGGTGATTCCTCCATTATAAAACTTCCTATTAACTTGTCAACTCTTGATTTTAACATCTACTGATGATGTTTCTGTATATTATTTTATTAGGGATTGTAAAAAAGAAAAGGTAAATGGTGATCATAGAATTGTGTTATTTTTTCTACTTTTATTAGTTGGAAGTTTTCTATAAAGAACTTTCTACCATTAATTCTTTGCTTACCCTGTGTACTGGCAGAAAAAATTTCCCTTCTTCCCGTCTAGATTCTTTGGTCTAATAATTAAATTGACATAGGCAGATTAACAGGAGAAAAACAATTTTGAAAAATACTAGATTTAATTTCATATGTACAGGAGCCCCAAATATATGAGACCCAAGGGCAGGTTGGGCAGTTGAGGCTCATATGCCATCTTGAGCTAAGGAATGGGGTAGGGGCCTGGGGCTTCAAAGGTGAGGAGGGTAATTCACTGGACAATAAGAAGAGCAGATGTTTGATAGTAGATGTTTGCTCTGTTGTACAGGTAGGTCTTTCAGATGAAAAGTTATCTCTGGTAATAGCTCTCTTTCTGACCGAGGGTCCCGATCCAAATTCTTCAGGTAGTTAAGGGATACATAAAATTTTTCTTGACTCTGCTGGGTCTTGATTGCCTTCAGCTCAAAAGAATTCACATGCCAAAGTGACATATTGTGAGGTCACAGATTCTCCTCCTTACCTAAAATATCATTTGTTCAGCAAGGACAAAGGCTTGATTCCTTCCCTTTATTTTATTTTACTTTTTTATTATTTTACTTTTGGCTGCTTTGCGTCTTCGTTGCTGTGCGCAGGCTTCCTCTAGTTGCAGTGAGTGGGGGCTACTCTTCATTGTGGTGCACGGGCTTCTCATTGCAGTGGCTTCTCTTGCTGCGGAGCATGGGCTCTAGGCATGTGGACTTCAGTAATTGTGGCATGTGGGCTTAGTAGTTGTGGCTCACGTGCTCTGGAGCACAGGCTCAGTAGTTGTGGCGCACAGGCTTAGTTGCTCCGCGGCATGTGGAACCTTCCCAGACCAGGGCTCGAACCCGTGTCCCCTGCATTGGCAGGCAGATTCTTAACCACTGCACCACTAGGGAAGTCCCCCTTCCTTTTTTAAAAAATTTAAATTTATTTATTTATTTTTGGCTGCGTTGGGTCTTTGTTGCTGCGCGTGGGCTTTCTCTAGTTGTGGCGAACGGGGGCTACGCTTCGTTGCAGTGCGCAGGCTTCTCATTGCGGTGGCTTCTCTTGTTGCGGAGCACGAGCTCTAGGTGCACGGGCTTCAGTAGTTTTGGCGCATGGGCTCAGTTGCTCTGCAGCATGTGGGATCTTCCTGGACCAGGGCTCGAACCTGTGTCCCCTGCACTGGCAGGCGGATTCTTAACCACTGCGCCACCAGGGAAGTCCCCCCATTCCTTTTATTTTAAATCTTTGGAGTATTATGTTGATGTATTCCAATGGTGATTGATCAGTTGTTTTTTTTTTTTAAGGAATATTATAGACCTACAGGTTTAAAAATATTTTACAGTGTATTTATTTCACTATAGACTCATGGTTTCTTGCTTTATTTAGTTGATTATAGTCTATTATTATCAATTATTTTTATGCTCAGTTCCCCCAGATTTAGCCCGTGGAACCCCCTTCAAGTTGGCTTTTCTGTCCTTTTGACCTGTCCCCATTGTTATTTTGAGTATTTCCTTACTTTCTAGCACAAGATATTCCAGGCCCACCTTGTAGTTTTTCTTCCCCTGCCATGGAATCAGACTTTTATCCAAGAAGCCCTGGTTCCTTTTAGTGGAGAATGGTAGTATTTAGCAACAGAGATTTGAGAACTCATTGCTACTGGGGTGTTACTGCTCTCCAAGCCTCTCAGTGGGCAGAGCTAAGGAATTATCTGTACATGTACATGTACATATACATATATGCACATAACACACACACACATTGTGAGTTTATACCAGTACCTCCAAATTCCCTCCTAGTGCCGTAAGTTAACTCTAGTTTCCTCTCTCTTTCTATTTGTGAACTCCATTCCCCGAGAGTGAGAATCTTGGCTCCCATTACCAGTTAGTATGTATCCACGTTCTCATTGCTGCTGCTTTGTTTGCACGGATGTCCTTTTCATCCCAGTCAGGCTCTATCGTGATGCATGGGGCCACCATGGCTATCTTCTGCCTCCCAAAGTGTTCCTACGTCCTTTTGACCTGACTCCTGTTAGTTGTTATTTTTTAAACTTTTTATTTTCAAATAAGTTCAGAATAAACAGAAAACTTGCCGGAAGACAAAGTTATTCCCATACACTTCATCTAGATTTTCCAAATATTAAAGTTGTTCCATGCGCATCATTTTCTCACTCTCACCTTCTCTCTGTTACTCTGTGTATGTGTGTATAATACACATATTCTTTTCTGAACCGTATGAAAGTAACTTGTAATACCCCTGTACCTGTAAATACATCATCATATATTTCCTAAAAACAAGAATATTCTCTAACCACAGTGCAGTTATCAAGATCAAGAAATTAACCTTGACAGTTCTATTATCTCATCTACCAATCTTACTCAAATTTCACCATTTGTCCTACAAATATTCTTTGTACTAAAAGAGAAGAAGGGTGTGGAGAAAAGGGAACCCTCGTGCACTGTTGGTGGGAATGTAAATTGGTACAGCCACGATGGAGAACAGTATGGAGGTTCCTTAAAAAACTAAAAATAGAACTACCATACGACACAGCAATCCCACTACTGGGCATATACCCAGAGAAAACCATAATTCAGAAAGACACGTGCACCCTGATGTTCATTGCAGCACTATTTACAATAGCCAGGTCATGGAAGCAGCCTAAATGCCCATCGACAGACAAATGGATAAGGAAGATGTGGTACATATATGCAATGGAATATTACTCAGCCATAAAAAGGAACGAAATACGCGGAGCGGCTAGGCCCGTGAGCCACGGCCACTGGGCCTGTGCGTCCAGAGCCTGTGCTCCGCAACGGGAGAGGCCACAACAGTGAGAGGCCCGCGTACCACCAAAAAAAAAAGGAATGAAATTGGGTCACTTGTAGAGACGTGGATGGATCTAGAGCCTGTCATTCAGAGTGAAGTAAGTCAGAAAGAGAATAACAAATATTGTATATTAACGCATGTACGTGAAACCTAGAAAAATGGTACAGATGAACCGGTTTGCAGGGCAGAGGTTGAGACACAGATGTAGAGAACAAACATAAGGACACCAAGGGCAGAATGCTGTGGAGGGGGTGGGGATGGTGGTGTGATGAATTGGGCGATTGGGATCGACATGTATACACTGACGTGTATAAAATTGATGACTAATAAGAACCTGCTGTATAAGAAAATAAATAAAATAAAATTCAAAAATTAAAAAACAACACCATTAAGTCACTTAAAAAAAAAAAAGGAGAAGAGAAAAAATTTTTTGTTTTTTGGTCCATGATCTGAGGATCACATACTACATTAATCTTTTAATCTGGAACTGTTTTTCATTCTTTGTCTTTGATGGCCCTGAGATTTTTGAAGAGTACAAACCACTTATTTTTAAGAATGTCACTTAATTTAGCTTTTTCCTTGTGATTAGATTTAGGTTACCTACATTTTTGGCAGGAATAGCCATATACGTGGTGGTGTGTCCTTCTCAGTACGTCATACCGAGAGCTTTTCTTTGCTGTCTTGCTTTCTAACTTAGGGCCCCAGGCCTGTGGGGTCCTCAGATGACAGGAAAGAGCAGATGTTTAAAGCCAGATGTTCTTGTTGTGGTTCAGTACCCGGTTAGGGATGCTAATGGCCGATGTAGAGGCTTGCCACCTCCCTTTCCCACCCAAGTCTAGAACCAACTGAGAAAGATGAAGGAGTCAAATGGAAGGCCAGAGTATCATGAGCTTTACTGTTGATAAAACTGGGGTTGGAGAATGTTGCTCTCTCTACTTCTTTCCCTCCGGTCTGGCCTTTGATGCTGGTCTTAGTTGGTAGGGCTGCTGTAATAAATTACCTCAAACTTATATGGCTCAAAATGAGAGAGATTTATTCAGTCACGGTTCTGGAGGCTAGAAGGCCAAAATCAAGGTGTCAGAAGGGCCATGCATTCTCTAAAGGGTCTGGGAAGAATCTGTTCTGTGACTTCTTGTGGCTGGTTGTGCTTGCTGACATCCCTTGGTTTGCAGCTGCATGGCTTCAGTCTGCCTTCCTCTTTACATGGTGTTCTTCTCTCTGGGTCCGTCTCCCCTCCCACCTTTTTAAAAATAATTTTATTGGATTATAGTGGATTTATAATGTTGTGTTAGTTTCAGGTGTGCAGCAAAGTGATTCGGTTATACATATACATATATTCATTCTTTTTCACATTCTTTTCTCATATAGGTTATTACAGAATACCGAATAGAGTTCCCTGTTCTATGCAGTAGGTCTTTGTTGGTTATCTATCGTATATATAGTAGTATGTGTATGTTAATCCCAAGCTCCTGATTTATCCCTCCCCCCCGTGTTTCCCCTTTGGTAACCATAAGTTTGTTTCTTTGAGTCTCCTCCCCTTTTATAAGGAGACACCAAAGTCATGTTGGACTAGGGTCCGCCCTAATTGAGTTTGACCTCCCTTAACTTGATTATATGTACAAAGACCCAGTTTCCAAATAAGGTCACATTCACAGGTATTGGGGGTTAGTTTTCGACATGTCTTTTGGGGGACACAATTCAACCCGTAACAGTGCCTCACTGAGGTTGCCTGCAAAGCAGACGCTTACTTAGCTCCCTGTGAAACCGAGCTGGATGAGCTGCAGTGGTGGAACTGAAAGGCCAGACTTCCAGCTGCCTCAGGTAGGGCCTAGGCCCTCCCTCCGGTGAACCTGGCTCACAGGGACCTGGAGTAGAGCAGGGTAGTAGCACCTGCTCTGTCCAGGCCTTGGCTGCTCAACTTCTTTTTAAAATCTCACTGTAGGAAAGGAGAAGTAAGTGAGGACTGGAAAGGATGGCCTCCAGAGTTTGGGTAAGTCCTCATGAGGAACCAGGGGGAGGCAGGAACAGAGTTCTCTTCGAATACTAGCCCAGCTGGTATTTGTCCCTTGGTTCCTTTTCTTTCTAGCCAAGTGCATTATCTGCTTAACGGGTGAGTGCTGTATCTCCCGGGGGGCTGTGCTTTATAGTAGATCCCCAAGTGTCCTCTTCAGTGTAGACCAGTTCTGTGGCAGGCATTGTCTAAGAAACTAATACTCTCATGGTGAGAGCCATCAGTTTTTACTCTTCTCACAGAAATTGTTTAAACAACAGGACACAGGTCAGAAATACAGGTGTATATAAGGAAAGCAGTATAGGCTATAGATTGACATTTAGCAGGAAAGCCTCAGCCTTAGTTTCTTTTTTATTACCAAATAGAGATATATTATTAGAATAAGGAGAGTAGTTGTTTTCCCTTCACGATAAGGTAAAATTTTTCAGGAAATAGGTTTGGGTGAGTTGTTTAAGTATGAATTAGTGTTAGATTTTTTTGTTTTTGTTTTTGTTTCCACTTAATGAAAAAGATCTTTAGTTCACTAAAAAAGTTCTTAGGGTACTTTACTATAAATATGATTATTTGGTTTTAGTGGTCTTGAAAACATTGAAGGCCAGCTCTGTAGAGGCAAACTAGCAAAGTTATCATCACAGATATTGTTGTCACTCACTTTGGGGACTCAGTCTGTAAAGAGGTGTAGCGTTAAAAAAAAAATGTCTATTGCATCACCTTCAGTAGAAAATCATAGAGATGTTTCTTGCAAAATACGTCTTTCTCCAACTAGGAAACATTATTGCAAGAGCGCTTTAAACCTTCTTTTCTGCTTGGCTCAGAGAAATAAAGGTAAAAGAGAGAAGCGGGGCTGGGAATTTGATCCTAGCAACATGATTAAGTTTAATAATGATAAAGGTGGATTAGGAAAAGCTCAAGGAACTGAACATTTATAAACTAACTTTTAAGGGTAAAGAAGGTATGTAGGCAACCCCAAAATGAAATGAAAATGGTTATAAATGTCCAAAAATGATCAATATCACTAGTAATCAAAGAAATGAAACTTTGCACCAGACTTTTTTGCCTGTCATATTGGCAAAGATTTGGGTGGTGGGATTAACATGAAATCTTAAGATACTTTGACGTTTTAAATTTTATCGTGATCATGTATTAACTTTATAGATTGAGAAGGTCTAAATGTAAGCTACCTAGGTCTTTAGTAAATGTACCTGATTTGGAGGTAGAACTGGTTTTGTGTAATGAAGGAAGTAGTGACGCTATAGGAAGAGGCGAAGTTTACTTCTCAGACGAGTTAGCAAAGCTAGATCAAGGGTGCGGCTTTCATTCTGATTGTTATGTATTTGCTGCATTCCTTAACAGTCTCATTGCTTGTCTTTCTTTTTTTTTTAAATTTATTTGTTGGCTGCGTTGGGTCTTTGTTGCTGTGCGTGGGCTTTCTCTAGTTGTGGCGAGCGGGGGCTACTTTCACTGTGGTGCGCGGGCTTCTCACTGTGGTGGCTTCTCTTGTTGCGGAGCACGGGCTCTAGGCACGCGGGCTTCAGTAGTTGTGCCTCGCAGGATCAGTAGTTGTGGCACATGAAATTAGTTGCTCCGCGGCATGTGGGATCTTACCTGACCTGGGCTCGGACCCGTGTCCCCTGCGTTGGCAGGCGGATTCTTCACCACTGTGCCACCAGGGAAGCCCCTGCTTCAGTTTCTCATCAGAGCTCCTGTTCTGTTTTTTAGACCAAAATCTTGACTCCTCTGTTTCTCACTTCTATCACAAAATGAGTCAGCTCACTTCTCTGCTTGGCATCCTCCAGAACAGGTACCTTAGAAAGCAGTGTCATCCCGTTGGTGGGAAACACATGTTAGAACATGATGTACAAGAGGGGGGAGAAGCTCAAGATTACTTCTATCTCATTTCGAGTAAAAGCCAAACCCCTTTTCTCCCCTCTCACCCCACGCCCCATGTCCTCTCTTAGCATTCTCTCCCTTGCTTACCACACTCACTTCTTGCTGTTCATTGAAGAGCCCAACAGGCTTCTTACTGTTGCTCAGCCTCAGATGCTCTTCCAGATATCTCACGGTTTATTTCCTCCTTCAGGCCTCTGAAAGGCTTCCCTTGCCCAGCCCATGTGGAGCAGCCACCCCTCCTCTTGCACTCTGTGCCCCTACCCTGGCTTACTTCTTCATAGCACTTATTATTTATTGTCTGTTTCACTCCACTACTGTTAGGGTTTTGTTTCATTCCTTTCTGAATGTCCACCCACCAGTCAGACACTCAGTACGTTGTTGAATGACCAGCTGAATTTCCGAATTTTCTCTAGTGGCTTCTCAAGCTCTTTGCCTAGAGAGAGAGGCAGGCCACCCTTGTTCTTCAGCCATGGGAAAGTAAGGCTGCCTTCCATGTACCAGATGTTTCTAAGAGGTGCTCTGGGGACTTCCCCTTTCTCACTGCTCAGATTTTTACATTCTATTACTCTGGTAATATTACTGGTCAAGTGAATCTGTTTTCTAAGTAACTTTTCCATGTTTGGGGCCAATGCTTTCCTTTTTCCTGCATTTGGTATCATTTAATGTAAATACTTCAATGACATTTTGGCATTTATTCCTTCATTCAGTTAGCAAATAGTTATTGCAGCAGATATTATGAGCCAGGCTGGGTACCAGATGGGATGCCAGGGCTTAAAGAGATGGAGGTCCTGCCTTTCCCTTGAGTAGCTTGGACTTCAGTGTTTGGTTGTAGGTGCCATTGGGACAGGCAGCTGATGTAAGAGAAATGCAGAGAGGGAGGTCGAGAAACACAGGGTGGCTCACCTAGGCCTGCCTCAGAGGGTTGGGAATCTCCACAGTGGACAGGAGTTTGAAAGGTGAGGAAACAGGTAAAGGCTGCTCCAACAGGAGAGAATAATTTGGGCAAAGGCGTAGAGAGCTGTACTTGTTTAGAGAAGCAAAAAAAATCAATGAGTATTATTGGAGCATACACTGTAATGCAGGCTGTGGTGGTGGACGAGGCCATGATAGTTCTTGCAAGGGCCTGATCTGGACGCTTCTAGAGGGTTATGTGTATCCTGTGTAGAGGTGAGACTTTTATCCTGCAGCCCATGGATTTAGGCATGTGCACCTGAAGGGAAGTGGCTGGTGAGGTGCAACTTTTTTTAAAAAATAAATTTATTTATTATTTATTTTTTGGCTGTGTTGGGTCTTTATTTCTGTGTGAGGGCTTTCTCTAGTTGCGGCGAGCGGGGGCCACTCTTCATCGCGGTGCGCGGGCCTCTCACTGTCACGGCCTCTCTTGTTGCGGAGCACGGGCTCCAGACGCGCAGGCTGAGTAGTTGTGACACATGGGCTTAGTTGCTCTGCAGCATGTGGGATCTTCCCAGACCAGGGCTCGAACCCGTGTCCCCTGCATTGGCAGGCAGACTCTCAACCACTGCGCCACCAGGTAAGCCCTAGGTACAACGTTTTTAATTTGCATGCCCCCTTTCTGAGGCAGGGAGAATACAGAATATTTTCTGTTGTGTATTAATATATCTCCACACAGAGTATTTTCAAATTTATAAATTCCTGAAGGGTGGCAGGGTTTAATTTTGATGTACCTCATTTTCCTTGCATGCACTTGGTTTTTTTGTTTTTTGTTTTTGGCCACACTGCATGGCTTGTGAGATCTTAGTTCCCCAACCAGGGATCAAACTTGGGGCCCCAGAGTGAAAGCACCTAATCTTAACCACTCAACCACCAGTGAATTCCCTCCCCACATGCACTTTGTGAGATGGACACTCATTTAAACCTTCAGTAAATGATGATCACATCATCTGTAGTCCTGATCTGTTTTAACTTCTTATTATCCCCTTGCATGTTTTCCCCTTTGTCTACCCCATCCCTTCCCAACTTCTCTTTTTTTTTTTTTTTTCTGGCCATAAATTACGCCTGCACAGGCAGCAGGATTGTCCAGAGGGAGGCAGGACAGACGCAGTGATGGTGACAGAGGGGCAAAAGTGAAGCGAGAGCCCAGGGGTGTGGCTTGTCCAGAGCAGGAAGTTGGGGAGGAAAGATGGGGATGAGCACAAGTGCCCGTCACCACCTCCAACATCACTGGGAGTTTATGAAATGCTTTTTTTTTTCCCCGATATGTGGGCCTCTCACTGTCGTGGCCTTTCCCGTTGCCGGACGCGCAAGCTCAGCGGCCATGGCTCACGGGCCCAGCCGCTCCGCGGCATGTGGGATCCTCCCGGACCGGGGCACGAACTCGTATCCCCTGCATCGGCAGGCGGACTCTCAACCACTGCGCCACCAGGGAGGCCCCCAACTTCTCTTTTTGTCAAGCAGATTAAATTTATTATAAAAAGATGAGAAAAGGAAAGCTTTGTTCTGAGAGAATTTGCTGAGTTGTTGGATGCCAGGCAGTGTTGCTGCATCTGGAAGTGGGGTGGGGCCGGACTCCTTCCTGAGGCATGCATGCCTGCCCATGCTCCTTATCACCTTGGCATTCCCTATGCCTGGCACACGGTAGGTGTTCAGTAGATGTTTGTGGAAGGAATCATGCTGTTCATAGACAGCAGGATTAAGTTTGTGTTTTCGCAACACTACTACTGCCTACTTTTCTACTTTGATCTGTATAATCTTTTCTTTCTAAGCTCCAGACAAACTAACCTCCGCTCTCCATCCCTGCAAACTTCCAAATATTTTCACCACGTAAAGTGTTCTTTCTCTCATCTGGCAAACTTCTGCATCTTCTCATAAGGCTTAACTCTACCTCTTTCTGGGGAAGTCATTTCTGAGTAACTTAGGTGGAGTCAGGAACTCCTTCCTGTGTATAGTTTTGTATTGAAGTTTGTTCGGCCTCTAAACAGTGAGCTTGGAAGGCAACCTTACCCCTTTCTGTGTCTCCAGTACTTTAGCCTGGTGTCCGGTGGTTTTACGGACAGGATAGTTTGTAAGTTGTTACAGGAAAGCATGTCATGACGAGTAGAAGTGCACCTGAGTAAGCCCTGTGCTGGGGATGTGGAATATTGTCCATTAACCTCTCAGCCGGCACCAGGCCTTTACATAGGTGCATGGATGAGAGTCTGTTTCAGAGCTGGTGCATAGGAACAACACCTTCTGTAAACTTGCAAGGTTAGAAAATTTATTCTTTTTAAAATTAATTAATTAATTAATTAATTTTTGGCTGCACTGGGTCTTCGTTACTGCTGTGCGCTGGCTTTCTCTAGTTGCGGCGAGCGGGGGCTGCTCTTCGTTGCGGTGAACGGGCTTCTCATTGCGGTAGCTTCTCTTGCTGCGGAGCATGGGCTCGAGGCGTGCGGGCTTCAGTAGTTGTGGCATGCGGGCTCAGTAGTTGTGGCTCACGGGCTGAGTTGCTCCGCGGCATGTGGGATCTTCCCGGACCAGGGATCAAAGCCCTGTCCCCTGCGCTGGCAGGCGGATTCTTAACCACTGCGCCACCAGGGACGTCCCTAGAAAATTCATTCTTTCTAGGAAGGACTCTGAGGAGGAGAGCAACATAATTAGGTCAGTGATTTAATGCCAGGAATAGAAGCTTGGGAGGAGGAGTAGCTAGAGGCAGTTTTTCTTTTCGGGAGTCTGGGGAGAGATGAGGGCGTCTCCCTAACAGGGTGGTAGAAGGCAATGGTTAAGTAACTAGAAGAGTTTTTGCTGCAGGAGCTTACCTGCTATTTGGGAGAAACGACCACTGACCTCACCACCCAATAACTCAGCACTGATGCCCGCATCATCTTCTCTGCAGAGACTGCCCCAGCCATCATGGAGGTGGCCAAGGTGGAGAGTCCGCTCAACCCCAGCTGTAAGATCATGACCTTCAGACCCTGCATGGAGGAATTCCGGGAGTTCAACAAATACCTCGCATACATGGAGTCTAAAGGAGCCCATCGAGCGGGTCTTGCAAAGGTGATTATCCTCAGATCTTTTAAGCCAGAAAATGATCACTTGGCCTTTCAGTTATGCTTCGTCTTCTTGATGTGGAAACTTGTTTCTTCCAAAGGAAGACACTTGCAAAATCTTTGTTCTTGTTAATCCATTAATGCAGTTAATGCAATGGGAAGCGTTGATAGGCTTAAAGTAGAGGAGAGGAGGATATGGTGGCTGCTTCTTTGTTTACTTGTTATTTTTGTGACATTATTTTGATAGGATCACACTGGCTTCTACATCAAGAATGAATCTGAGGGGGAGGCAGAGCAGAAGCAGGGAGTCTTGTCAGGGGTAGTTGTGATGTGCTCTGGGACATAAGGGTGGTCCCTAAGGCGCTGAGGACTGCATTGCAGGGTTGCCCCCATAAGCCCAGAGTTAGAGCTTTGAAAGAGAGATTGTCTAGATTTGCATTTAACCTGAGATAGGTGTGTCTTTCTATAATGGAAATCTAGTTCAATTTAAAATTTTCCTCAAGAATAGATTTTATTGTTACTTGCTTTGTTTTGTTATTGTTCTAAGTGTTAAGTTTATAATCTGGGTTTCTGTAGACTTGTTGGCATCACCACATAAATTCCTGAGCCCCAGCAGAGCCTTCTCTACTGTGGCTCGTCATGGGTTCTCCTTGGAACCTCATCTCCGTGGAAGGTCCAGTAGCATTGAAAGCAGACAGTAGCCTCAGAGAGAACTTGCAGAACTGCAGGGGTTGGTGTTCAAGTCCTCCTCCTGCATCTGGACGCAGCTGCTTGTAACCTTGGACTATTCTGACATCTCTGCCTTGAAGTCTGTTATTTGATATGTATGGTTCAAGTCACTCCTAGAATAGGTTTAAAATTTGGGGATATTAAGTTGAGTGAAAGTTGATTAGGGGCGGGTGAGAGAAAAGGAAGATAAAGGTTTATAGTGAATTTCTCAGATGAGCTATCCTTACTTAATCGTTTCATTAGGTTCGCTCTTAAAGATCTCATTTTTGGAAACTTAACATTTCCGGGTTGTCTTTGAGGGGGAAAAAAATCATGCTTAAGTTGAAGAGAATGATATTTCAGAATCATTTGACACACAGAATTTTGATCATAAACTTAAAATGAACCGGTTAGCAAGGTTTTGAGCTTTATTTGGGCAGAGGGGTGTTAGGGTGACTGTCTGTCCTCTTCTCTGGGCTCTGAATGCAGCCCTTTGTCCTGTTGTTCTCCCTCTTTTGTTGCCTGAAAACATATATCTTACTGTGTCCCACTGGGATTAGTGAATGTTCTGTGGTCGGGGGCACGTTTAGTAACCTTAGAAGAGGAAGCAGGCACTACCCTCACAGGGGAGCTGCAGGCACACAGAGGACACCTGTGCTGCCTTGGGTGTTCTCTGACAGAATGACGTTAATGAGAACGACAGTTAGTTTTCTGAATGTTGAACCAGACACACCTGAGTCCAGACTTTTTTTTTAAGTGAGACTCATTGACAAAGCTGGAGTTACTCATTTATTCAATCTTGTGGTAATTTCCTTTTACTTATACTAGGAATACAATAAACTGTTTTATTCCCAGTCATTTTTGCCATCTTTTACATCAAGTCACATGGACTCAGTTTCACCTGATTTCCTTCTTTTTCTGGAAGTTACAGCAATAGCAAATGTATAAAACTACACCAAATCAAATCAAATTGTAAAGATCAAAACTGCATTAATGTTGCTAGTTTACTTTGAGGGCTAGCCCTGGGGAACAGAACCACCTATGAAATTTTTTGTTGATGCACCATTTAATGAATTGGTCTTAATTTATGATTTGAAGAAAGTGGTTGAGAAATTCCAACCGTAGTGACTTTGGCCTCAGATTACAGTCTGTCTTGCTTGATAACATTTTTTAAAAAAATCAATCAATTAATTAATTAATTTTTGGCTGCGTTGGGTCTTCGTTGCTGTGCGCGGGCTTTCTCTGGTTGCCGCGAGCGGGGGCTGCTTTTCACTGTGGTGCGCAGGCGTCTCACTGCGGTGGCTTCTCTTGTTGCAGGGCATGAGCTCTAGGCACGCGGGCTCAGTAGTTGTGGCTCGCGGGCTGTAGAGCGCAGGCTCAGTAGCTGTGGCGCACGGGCTTAGTTGCTCCGCGGCATGTGGGAGCTTCCTGGACTCTAGGGATCGAACCCGTGTCCCCTGCATTGGCAGGCGGATTATTAACCACTGCGCCACCAGGGTAGTCTGGTTGATGACATTTTTTAGATTGGTACTTTAGATTTAACTTTTTTTTTCCAGAGTGAGAGGTTTGACACACTGACTTTTTGTCTACAAAGTTGGTGGTCCAGGTGCGAAAGTGAAAAGTGACAGTGTCCTTAAATGTAAAACTTGTACTGTTTTTGTGGAGAAAGGTTATGATGAAACATTATTATACGAGCAATGGCTAAATTCTTCGGCAGCAGTGTTCTGGACGTAGCCTGTTCTGGGCCTGAGGTTATGCATAATACAGAGCTTCACAAGTAGCCTAGTGGGTGCAGATAGCTATCTATCTGCCCAAGGGAGAAGAAAGAGTGTGAGAAGCACTGCCCTTCCTCCTCCAGCTCCTTTCTCAGTTGGTAGATGGTAGTAATAGCAACATAGTTCAGGATAAGTAGTGCAAATACAGACTGTAGCTGGACAATTTTTACTGGTATAGGGCCCAGGCTGGGGTCGGGGAAATGGTAATATGCAATATATATAAATATATATATTTATATATATACATGTATAAATATATATATATAAAGTCCTAAGTATGTTGTGCTTACAATTCCTATGTAAGAAAATCTGATGTGTTAAGATTTAAAATTATAGTTAAAAATCAGATTTTTGTTATATGCCTGAACTTACAGATTTTTAAAGTTCTGTCTGAACATTTTAATTGAAGTAAATGAACACATGCACAAAATATTCACAAAGGTAATATTTAGAGTTTTGTAAATGTATTCCTTCTTTAACTTGAGAGAAGAAAATTTGGTTCAGAATTTTTTGGGGGTGAAAAACTGCCTTGTTTTTCACAACACAGGAAAATATTTAACTCTAAATATAATATTGATTTTGATTGTAGATATATTTCTAAACAGGAGCCTGAATAAATCTATGTTTTATATTTTGGAATACTCACATTTATTTCTGATGAAGAAAAAGTTAGTATTTATAACACTCTTAAATACTGCCCTCTCCCCTTTCAATATGTGATCAAGACAATGCAGTATGTTTATCCATATCCATTTGGTGCGATTGTCCATATGCTTTTAAAATACTGAGTATGTGTCTCATTTTAAGCTAACATACCTTGGAGAAAATAAAATGTATAATATTGCCATATTGATGATGAAAATTAAATTAATTTTAGACTTGACTGCTCCCCCCACCTGTTTTTTGAATTAATAGAGTCGTTTATCAGGTGTATAACATTGGCCAAGTCACTCCTTCCCCGACTCCAGGTTTTCTTATCTGATGAAGCTTGACTTAAACCTTTCACAAAAGCTAGTTGCAGATGCAGCGTAGATAAAATGTGAAAGACAAAACCTTAAAACTCTTAGAAAACAAAATAGAATGTATTCATGCCCTAGAGTAGGAAAATATATATTTTTTAAACAGAAGATCAAGGCAAAAAATGAAGAAATTGGATTATATTAAAGTTAAGAGCTTATGTTTATCAAAATATACAGTTTAGAAGGTTGAAGGGAAAGTTACAGGGTAAGAGAAGATATTTGATATATGTACACACACATACATATAGATATTGGCAAACACACACACACACACACACACACACACACACACACACATTCTTCTAAGAATAACCAGACTATATACAGAATCTCTATACATTAATAAGAAAAAGACTGACAGTGCCATAGTAAAATGAGCAAGAGGATTGAATAAGCACTTTATGAAAGAGGATATCTGTAGGGTCAGTGAATATATGAAGAGATTTCTTTAGTTATCAGAAAATGCAAATAAAATCCACACTTGAGTACCATTACACACCTTCCAGAAAGACTAAAATTTAAATGATCAACAATGCAAAGTGATGATGAAGATGCGGAGCGACAGGAACTTTCACACATTACTGGCGGGAGTATGAAATCGTACAACCACTTTGGCAAAAGTTTGGTAATAACGATTAAGTTTGATCTGTACATATCCTATGTCCCAGTAGTTTCACTGTTAGGAGGGTCTGTGCGTGTGTGTATTTTAGAGAACCGTGTGCCCACATGCAGCAGAAGATGCATACAGAAATATTAATAGTGTTGTTTGCAGTTGCCAATAATTAGAAAAAAAACAAGTGACCACCAAGTAGTCACCCTTACAAATAAATATTTATACAAAGGCGTACTAAGTAGGAATGAAAGTCAATGAACTTCAGTTACCTAGGTCATCATATTTGAATCTCACAAAAAAATTGAGTAAAATATAAAAGATAAAGAATGTATGTATAGGAGGCTTCCCTGGTGGCGTAGTGGTTGAGAGTCCGCCTGCTGATGCAGGGGACACGGGTTCGTGTCCCGGTCCGGGAAGATCCCACATGCTGTGGAGTGGCTGGGCCCGTGAGCCATGGCTGCTGAGCCTGCGTGTCTGGAGCCTGTGCTCCGCAGTGGGAGAGGCCACAGCAGTGAGAGGCCTGCGTACCGCAAAAAAAAAAAAAAAAGAATGTATGTATATATGGATGCTTATGTTTCTGTACATTTAAAAAACTGTTGTTAGGGTTTACACACAGACATGAAACTATAAAGCCCAGCAAGGAGTTTAATAGCGTAAGTGCCATGATGGTGACCATCTTTTGAGTAAGAGGGGAATGTATTTGGAAAAGGGTACCAGGACCTCTGGGGTGCCAGAAGTATCTTACTTCTCACACCTGAGCAGTGGGTACTATGGTGTTTGCTTTATAATAACTCACAAAGCTACGTATTTGTGATTATGCATTTTTTGTATGTGTGCTATCTATATTTTGCAGTTGAATTTCTGAAAGAAGTTTGTCTTTAAAAATTAGGATAACTTCTAAAGGTGGATAAATTCCAGCTATAAACCATGACTCAATTCATAACTTTGTTCCTTCTAATTTTTGATCATATGATTATGTATTTTTGGTTTTACTGTTGATGATCTTTTCATTGTTAGTAATTAAGTGTTGAAATACTATGGGAAAGCAGTGGTGTGCTGGGCTACTTCATACAGGCACATGGGAATTGAGAGTGCACATCTTTTCCAACCCCACATTCAGTGACATCACATTGGTAAGCTCAAATCGGCCGTGGTGGGAGTAGTTACAACCACGGAAATAGACAAGAACCACAATCAGGATTCCCCCACCTCCCCGGAAAGTTGTTGGTTAAACATTTACTTGCACACCACTCTGATTTGCCATATTGTGTGAGAGGTGTTTAAAGAAAAGATATCAACTAAACCAATACTTATTTTTCTCATGGTACTATAAGTAGCACTTGAACTCTAGCAAGTTATTTTACTTTTGTGTGTCTCTCAATTTTACCTTTAAAATAGAGAGGTTAACAGTAGCCACTAAAAAATAAGTTAATACAAGTACAGTATTTTGCATAGTAAGTACTCAGTAAATTTTGCTGTTTTAAAAAAGTCATGTCAGTAAGGTGAATATTTGGGAGAATGCAAGCATTTCCTTTAATGTGAATCTTCACAGTTCTTTTACACATTTGTCATATAAATGCTGAGAAATTCTTCACTTGTATTCTGTTGGAATAGGAAAGCTAAATAACTACCTGGAATGTTTTCCAAATAATATTTTATTATTTTACTTTTAGGTTATTCCTCCTAAGGAGTGGAAGCCAAGGCAGTGCTATGATGACATTGACAATTTGCTTATTCCAGCGCCAATTCAGCAGATGGTCACAGGGCAGTCAGGACTGTTCACTCAATACAACATCCAGAAAAAAGCCATGACAGTGAAGGAGTTCAGGCAGCTGGCCAACAGTGGCAAGTGAGTAGATTCAGTTTACTATTTTTATTTCTTTCGAAGATATAGGTGAACAGGGTAAGTAACCAAGTAGGTGGGAGCTTGTGGTGAAAAGCAGGAGTCTTCTGCACAATCTCTTTCAGTCCTCATTTAACTGTTACTGTTTTCTGTTTTTCAGGTGGTTGCCTGCCTACTTACTTTAGTTTACTGCTAGGGAAATTGTTCCTCGTTTTATCATCTCATTCATAATATTTGTAAATGGTTTTTTTCCTATCTTTTAGTTGCCATGAGTTTTTGATTCTACACTTGATTCATCTTTGTTAGGCAAATTTTCTTGTGTGTGTGACAATGTTTAAGTCTTTTTTTTTTTTTAAAGCATTCCTCTTTTTTAAAAAAATTAATTAATTATTTTTGGCTGCGTTGGGTCTTTGTTGCTGCGCGTGGGCTTTCCCTAGTTGGCATTGAGCGGAGGGCTACTCTTCGTTGTGGTGTGCGGGCTTCTCATTGCAGTGGCTTCTCTTGTTGCAGAGCATGGGCTCCAACAACTTTCCGGGGAGGTGGGGGAACCCTGATTTTTGGTTTTTGCCTATTTCCACGGGGTAACTGCTCCCGCACAGGCGCGTGGGCTTCAGTAGTTGTGGCACGTGGGCTCAGTAGTTGTGGCTCGCAGGCTCAGTAGCTGTGGCATGTGGGCTCAGTAGTTGTGGCTCGCGGGCTCAGTAGTTGTGGCTCGCAGGCTCTAGAGTGCAGGCTCAGTGGTTGTGGCACATGGGTTTAGTTGCTCTGCGGCATGTGGGATCTTCCTGGGCTCAAACCCGTGTCCTCTGCATTGGCAGGCGGATTCTTAACCACTGCGTCACCAGGGAAGTCCCGACAATGTTTAAGTCTTAAGTGATAAGTTATATATATTAGAAGATGAGTAATTTAAAAAGAAAATCCTTGAATGACTTGAAGGGCCACCATTATTGTGTTAGTCACCTGCTGCTATCTAACGAATCACCCCAAACCTTAGTATCTTAAATCAATAAACATTTAACATCTCAGTTTCTTAAGGTCAGGAATCTGGGAGTGACTCAGCCAGGTGGCTGTGGCTCAGGGCCTTTCCTGAGGCTGCATTCAAGTTGGCTGGGGCTGCTGTCACCTGAAGGCTTGACTGTGACTAGAAGATTTTCTCCCAAGATTGCTCCCCTTGCGTGGCAGTTGGCTGGAGTCCTGAGTCCTTTGCCACATGAACTGCTTCTCATGTTGTGGCAGCTGGCTTCTTCCAAAGCAAGTGATCCAGGAGTTACCAAGATGAAGACACAGTGTCTTTTCATGACCTGGTTTTTGACTGTCGTTTCTGCCATATTCTATTTGTTATAAGCCAAATGCAGCCCCTACTTAAGGGGAGGAGAATTAAGCTGTAAGTCTTGAAGGGAGGTGTATCAGATAATTTGTGGATATATTTTAGAAACTATCACAGTTATGATTATTATTAAAGTTCCCCCCCCCCCCGTTTTTTTTTTTTTAAGTTTCTGATATGGTGGTTAAGGCCTTAGATCAAAATATTAATCTGGAAAAAAAATACCCCCCCAAAGCCAACCAACCAATCATCCAACCAAAAAACATCAGTGTCTAAATTCTCTGGATGGGTATTCATGAGATTAAGTCCTTTGGATAAATTTAGTTGATATCTTTAAAAAAAAATTTATATTTGACATAGTAAGCACTTGATGGTACTTGAAGAATCGTTTTCTGTGTGAAGTTCCTATTATGGAGCATTCTGGCTAATCCAAAGCAATTAGACATTTTATAATTAATTCAAGTCCCTCTTGAATTTTTTTTTAACATCTTTATTGGAGTATAATTGCTTTACAGTGTTGTGTTAGTTTCTGCTTTATAACAATTGAATTTTTTTTCATAGGCATTAGTAAAGCCTCATTGTTTCAGATTTCATTGATTGAGAATGTGAAACTTTTATCATGGACTAGACTTGTTTGCTTTTATACTCTTTAAGAACTCTTTAATAAGTTCAATGCTAAAACAAGATTGCAGAAGCAATTTTATGCAACTTTTTTTTCCTAACCCAGTGTTAGAAAGATATTTTCTTTTCTTTTTTTTCTTTTAACTTAATTCATTAATTTTTGGCTGCGTTGGGTCTTCGTTGCTGCACATGGGCTTTCTCTAGTTTTGGCGAGAGGGGGCTACTCTTTGTTGTGGTGTGGGCTTCTCATTGCGGTGGCTTCTTTTTTGTGGAGCATGGGCTCTAGGTGTGCGGGCTTCAGTAGTTGTGGCATGTGGGCTCAGTAGTTGTGACTCGTGGGTTCTAGAGAGTAGGCTCAGTAGTTGTGGCACATGGGCTTAGTTGTCCATGGCATGTGGGATCTTCCTGGACCAGGACTCGAACCCGTGTCCCCGGCATTGGCAGGTGGATTCTTAACCACTGCGCCACTACGGAAGTCCCTAACCAACTTTTTTTTTTTTTTTTTTTGCATTATGCGGGCCTCTCACTGTTGTGGCCTCTCCCGTTGCGGAGCACAGGCTCCGGACGCACAGGCTCAGCGGCCATGGCTCACAGGCCCAGCCGCTCCGCGGCATGTGGGATCTTCCTGGACCGGGGCACGAACCCGTGTCCCCTGCATCGGCAGGCGGACTCTCAACCACTGCACCACCAGGGAAGCCCCTATCCAACTTTTTATAAGTACAAACTGTTTACCATATTCTGTTCTCCATTTTCTAGTGCCTATTTCCAGAGTTATTCTTCAAGTATTAAATAGCTTACAAAACCCCCTCCAGGGGCCCTCCGGGAGAAGCTGGAGAGGATTGAAGGGCGATTGCCCACCCACTCAGCCATGGGGAGCCTGCTGAGCTCCCAGGCTGGTCCCCTGCTCTCCAAGGTGCACCCCCCACCCTACCGGCTGCATTGGCCCTGGGGGCGCATAGGAGGGAGGCCGGGGAGATCAGGAGAGGCAGGTGGGAAGGACCCTCCCAGATCCCAGACCAGATGTGCAGGAGAGGAGAGGAGGGCATTTGTCCCACCCACTCGAGCCCAGGAAGCCTGCTGGGCTCCCAGGTGAGGTCCCCTGCCCTCTGAGAACAGGGGTGGGGGGCACGCCTGGGCCCCTTCTGTTCCTTGAGCCTAAGCCCCACTGCCCACAGCCCCCAGGGCCTTTTCCAGGCCTGTGGGTCCTGAGCATTAGCCCCACCCACTGCCCAGATCTCACCCTTGCTTAGGCCCCGCTCTCCACAGCCAAGGCCTTCCCCACCTTTTTCTTTTTTACTGTCCCCTTGTTTTTCCTTTCCTTCCTCCTCTTTTTTTACTGTTGTGGTACTGATGTACCTTCTCGTTATTGACTCATCTATATTTTTATTTTTACATTCTTTCTAACATATCAGTTAGTTTCCTAGTCTAATTTTATTTTTTACTTTGTTATTTTTCTCTCTCTCTTTTTTTTTTTTGCCAGCCCATGCGGCTTGCAGGATCTTAATTTGCAAACCTGGGGTCGGGGGGAAGCTCCTGCGGTAGGAGCTCTGAGTCCGAACCACTGGACTAACAGAGAACCTCAGACAGCAGGGCATATTCATCGAAGTGAGGTCTCACAGAGTTCCTCATCTCAGCAACCAAGACCCAGCTCTACCCAATAACCTACAAACTCCAGCATTGGAAGGCTCAGGCCAAACAACCAGTAAAACAGGAACACAATCCCACTCATTAAAAAAAAAAAAAATGAGATGGCAAAAAACTATGTCACAGATGAAGGAGCAAGGTAAAAACCTACAAGACCCAATAAATGAAGAGGAAATAGGCAATCTACCTGAAAAAGAATTCAGAGTAATTATAGTAAAGATGATCCAGAATCTCAGAAATAGAATGGAAGCATGGATTGAGAAAATACAAGAAATGTTTAACAAAGATCTGGAAGAACTAAAGAACAAACAAACAGGTGAACAACACAGTGACTGAAATGAAAAATACACTAGAAGGAATCAGTAGCAGAGTAACGGAAGCAGAAGAACGAATAAGTGAGCTGGAAGACAAAATGGTGGAAATAACTGCTGAGGAGCAGAATAAAGGAAAAAGAATGAAAAGAATTGAAGACAATCTCAGAGACCTCTGGGACAACACTAAATGCACCAGCATTCGGATTATTGGGGTCCCAGAAGAAGAAGAGAAAAAGAAAGGGTCTGAGAAAATATTTAAAGAGATTATAGTCAAAGACTTCCCTAACATGGGAAAAGGAATAGTCACCCAAGTCCAGGAAGCACAGAGAGGCCCATACAGGATAAACCCTAGGAAAAACACACCAAGACACATATTAGTCAAACAAAAATTAAATTCAAAGAAAAAATATTAAAAGCAACAGGGAAAAACAAAAAATAACATACAAAGGAATCCTCATAAGGTTATCAGCTGATTTTTCAGTGGAAACTCTGCAGGCCAAAAGGGAGTGGCAGGATATATTTAAAGTGATGATAGAGAAAACCCGACAACCGAGATTACTCTACCCAGCAAGGATCTCATTCAGATTCAATGGAGAAATCAAAAGCTTTTTTTTTTTTAAAGATAATTATTTTATTTTTTTAAAAATTTGTTTATTTATTTTTGGCTGCCTTCCTTCTTCATTGCAGTGGCTTCTCTTGTTACGGAGCACGGACTCCAGTAATTGTGGCACGTGGGCTCCGTAGTTGTGGCTCGCAGGCTCTAAAGCACAGGCTCTGTAGTTGTGGCACACTGGCTTAGTTGCTTTGTGGCATGTGGGATCTTCCTAGACCAGGCATCTAACCTGTGTCCCCTGCATTGGCAGGCAGATTCTTAACCACCGTGCCACCAGGGAGGTCCCTCAAAAGCTTTTCAGACAAACAAAAGCTAAGAGAATTCAGCACCACCAAACCAGCTTTACAACAAATTCTAAAGAAACTACTCTAAGCAGGAAACACAAGAGAATAAAAAGACCCGCAAAAACAAACCCAAAACAATTAAGAAAATGGTAACAGGAACATACATATCGATAATAACCTTGAATGTAAATGGATTAAATGCCCCAACCAAAAGACACAGACTGGCTGAATGGATACAAAAACAAGACCATATATATGCTGTTTACAAGAGACACACTTCAGACCTAGGGACACATACAGACTAAAAGTGAAGGGATGGAAAAAGATATTCCATGCAAATGTAAATCAAAAGAAAACTGGAGTAGCAATACTCGTTTCAGATAAAATAGACATTAAAATAAAGACTGTTACAAGAGATAAGGAGGGACACTACATAATGATCAAAGGATCAATCCAAGAAGAAGATATAACAATTATAAATATTTATGCACCCAACATAGGAGCACCCCAATACATAAGGCAGATTCTAACAACCATGAAAGGAGAAATCGACAGTAACACAATAATAGTAGGGGACTTTAACACCCCACTTACACCAATGGATAGATCATCCAAACAGAAAATAAACAAGGAAACACAAACTGTAAATGACACAATAGACCAGATAGATCTAATTGATATTTATAGAACATTCCACCCAAAAGTGGCAGTGCACATGGAACATTCTCCAGTGCACATGGAACATTCTCCAGGATAGATCACATCTTGGGTCACATATCAAGCCTCTGAAAATTGAAGAAAATTGAAGTTGTGCATCTTTTCTGACCACAATGCTATGAGATTGGAAGTCAATTACAGGAAAAAAACTGTGAAAAACACAAATACATGGAGGCTAAACAGTGTGCTACTAAATAACCAAGAGATCACTGAAGAAATCAAAGAAGAAATAAAAAAATACATATAAATAAATGACAATGAAAGCATGATGACCCAAAACCTATGGGATGCAGCACAAGCAGTTCTAAGAGGGAAGTTTATAGCAATTCAATCTCACCTCAAGAAACAAGAAAAATCTCAAACAATCTAACCCTACCCTTAAAATAACTAGAGAAAGAAGAACAAAGAAAACCCAAAGTCAGTAGAAGGAAAGAAATCATAAATATCAGAGCAGAAATAAATGAAATAGAAAACAATAGCAAAGATCAATAAAACTAAAAGCTGGTTCTTTGAGAAGATAAACAAAATCAGTAAACCCTCAGTAAGTAGTGCAGGGAAAACTGGGCAGCTACATGTAAAAGAATGAAATTAGAGCACTACCTTACGCCAAACACAAAAATAAACTCCAAATGGATTAAAGATATAAATGTAAGGCCAGACACTATAAAACTTTTAGAGGAAAACATAGGAAAAACACTCTTTGACATAAACCACAACAAGATCTTTTTTGACATACCTCCTAGAGTAACAGAAATAAAACCAAAAATAAACAAATGGCACTTAATTAAACTTAAAAGCTTTTACACAGCAAAGGAAACCATAAACAAGACAAAAGGCAACCCTCAGAATGGGAGAAAATATTTGCAAATGAAACAACAAAGGATTAATCTTCAAAATATACAAACAGCTCATGGAGCTCAATATCAAAAAAACAAACAATCCAGTTAAAAAAATGGGCGGAAGACCTAAATAGGCATTTCACCAAGGAGGACATACAGATGGCCGAGAGGCACATGAAAAAATGCTCAGCATCACTAATTATTAGAGAAATGCAAATCAAAACTACAATAAGGGGCTTCCCTGGTGATGCAGTGGTTGAGAGTCCGCCTGCCAATGCAGGGGACATGGGTTCGTGCCCCGGTCCGGGAAGATCCCACATGCCATGGAGTGGCTGGGCCCGTGAGCCATGGCCGCTGAGCCTGTGCGTCCGGAGCCTGTGCTCCACAACGGGAGAGGCCACAACAGTGAGAGGCCTGCGTACCGCAAAAAAAACAAAAAACCAAAAGCTACAATGAGGTATCACCTCATGCCAGTCAGAATGGCCGTTATCAAAAAAGTGAGAAACAATAAATGCGGGAAAGGGTATGGTGAAAAGGGAACCCTCCTGCCCTGCTGGTGAGAATGTAAGTTGATATAACCACTATGGAAAACAGTATGGAGGTTCCTTAAAAAACTAAAAATAGAACTACCATATGACCCAGCAATCGCACTACTGGGCATATACCCTGAGAAAACCATAATTCCAAAAGAGACATGCACCACAATGTTCGTTGCAGCACTATTTACAATAGCCAGGGCATGGAACCAACCTAAATGTCCATCGACAGATGAATGTATAAAGAAGATGTGGCACATATATACAATGGAATATTACTCAACCATAAAAAGAAACGGAATTGGGGCTTCCCTGGTGGCGCAGTGCTTGAGAGTCCGCCTGCCGATGCAGGAGACGCGGGGTCGGGCCCCGGTTCGGGAAGATCCCACATGCCGCGGAGCGGCTGGGCCCGTGAGCCATGGCCGCTGAGCCTGCGCGTCCGGAGCCTGTGCTCCGCAAATGGGAGAGGCCACAACAGTGAGAGGCCCGCATAACGCAAGAAAAAAAAAAAAAAAAAAGAAACGAAATTGAGTTATTTGTAGTGAGGTGGATGGACCTAGAGCTTGTCATACAGAGTGAAGTAAGTCAGGAAGAGAAAAACAAATACCGTATGCTAACGCATATTATGGAATCTGAAAAAAAAAAAAAAAGGTTCTGAAGAACCGAGGGGCAAGATGGGAATAAAGAGGTAGACATAGAGAATGGCCTTGATGACATGGGGTGGGAGGGCGAAGCTGGGGCGAAGTGAGAGTTGCATCAACATATATACACTGTGGAATGTAAAATAGTTGGCTGGTGGGAAGCAGCAGCATAGTGCAGGGAGACTGGCTCGGTGCTTTGTGATGACCTAGAGGGTCAGATAGGGAGGATGGGAGAGAGGCTCAAGAGGGAGGGGATATGGGGACATGTGTATGCATATGGCTGATTCGCTTTGTTGTGCAACAGAAACTAACACGGTATTGTGAAGCAATTATACTCCATAAAAATCCATTTTTAAAAAAGTATTAAATAGCTTAGTTCATTTAGTGGAACCTCTGCTTGATTACTTTGATATTTCAAGAGACTGTTTGTACTTGGAAATAATCAGATAATACTTACTAGAAAATGTTGGTTAATATCCTTAAAAATCGTGATAATTATTATGAGAAAGTTCTGTGGGGTTTCAAAGGAAGGTAAACCTTCTGTGGTAGTTAATTGGAATGGTGTAATTTCATTTCGTAGGTGCTACTGAGATGGATTTTGAAGGAAGGTCAGAAACGTTACAAAACTAATGCATGCTTATTTAAAAATTCAAACATTATAGAAATGCGTAATTCCAACTCCCAGAGACAATCATTGTTAATAATACATGGTGATTCAAAATATTGATGAGTACAGAGTCTCAAAGTCCTGTGTTCTCTTGTCACAGAGAAACTTTGATTATCATCTCTAGCCCATTTGATTATCGTAGCATGGTGTCAGTTTTCTATTTAGAGGGAAGTTATCTTACTAGGCACTTACTTTATTCATATCTCTGTTTTTTATTCTGGTGGCTTAGTTGTAGATTGACTCTTCCTGAAGGTAGCCATTCAGGTGACAGTCTCTGTTTTGTGTTCCACTGTGTACCCAGTGCTTGGTACAGTATCTGGGACATGGTAGGTGCTGTTTCAGTATATGTTGATTGAAAAAATAAATAGTGTCATGAAGCTAAAATATACTTGTAGTATAAATTATTAAACAGATTGTAAAGATTTACTTATTAACAGAATATCCATTTCTTGATATTCTGAAGTTCAAAGATAATTTAAAAAATAGTGGACTCTAGGGACTTCCCTGGTGGTCCAGTGGTTAAGAACCCATGCTTCCAATTCAGGGGGCTCAGGTTCCATCCCTGGTCGGGGAACTAAGATCCCACGTGCCATGTGGAGCGGTCAAAAAAAAAAATAGTGGACTCTTTTTTTTTGTTACAAAATATAACTATCATGAGAAATTGTCTGAAAGATTATTTCCAGGTTAAATGTTATTTCTTTCAAAGTTGATGTATCTTTTGAGTTGCATTAATTTCACTATAATTGTTGTAACGTTGTTTCCTTTTTTTTTTTTTTTTTTTTTTGTGGGCCTCTCACTGTTGTGGCCTCTTCTGTTGCGGAACACAGGCTCCAGACACACAGGCTCAGCGGCCATGGCTCATGGGCCCAGCCGCTCCGCGGCATGTGGGATCCTCCCGGACCGGGGCACGAACCTGTGTCCCCTGCATCGGCAGGTGGACCCTCAACCACTGCACCACCAGGGAAGCCCCTGTTTTTACCTTTGAAATTTATATTTTTATATTTCCTCTGTGAGTTTCATATGAAAACTTATTTCAAATGCCAGTGAAATGGTTTTTAAGCCTCAAGCCAAGGCTCTACTTGTCCACTCACAGCTACACTAGGATCACATGGACTTCATAACAGTTATGGAATGGTCCTAAGATGGGACTAATTTTCATGGTAGGCAAGAGGCATTTTTCTGGTCTTTCTGTTCATCTGTTATTTTTCAGTACATGCCCTTGCATAGGTACACAGTACATAATGTGCTTGGTGGTAGAGAGGATAACACGCTCATTTGGTTAATAACATAACTTAGTCCAAAGAAAATCTGGAGACCTCCAACATACCTTTACTATAAAAGTTTGTGGAGGTGAGTAATACGCTGCTTCCCATCGCTTACATTGTTGATCTGTACTTTTTTCTAGGCATGGAGCTAAGTGCTTTACAGAATTATCTGATGGAGTCTTCACAACAGCTCACTTGTTATTATCCCTGTTTTATACAGGAGTAACTGAGGTCCAGAGAGATTCAGTCTCCTGTCCTGGGTTATGTAGTTTATAAATGGCAAAGCCTGGATTTAGATCCAAGCAGTCTGGTTCTGGAACCCTGTCTCTTAACAGCTGTGCTATAGTGAATGAAAGGTTCTCGGTAAGAAGTGTGGTTGAATCAGTTTTGAGCAAGTTGATGCTGGATTTGTGGAATAGGAGTGATTGTTTGGCAGTCCATTAGGGATGGAAACTGTAGCCAGGTTTCATTAGAATCAGGTACTGGGCTTCCCTGGTGGCGCAGTGGTTGAGAGTCCGCCTGCCGACGCAGGGGACACGGGTTCGTGTCCCGGTCCGGGAGGATCCCACATGCTGCGGAGCGGCTGGGCCCGTGAGCCATGGCCGCTGAGCCTGCATGTCCAGAGCCTGTGCTCCGCAACGGGAGAGGCCACAACAGTGAGAGGCCTACGTACCGCCAAAAAAAAAAAAAAGAATCAGGTACCAAGTAAGTGAACTGGTCCCTTTTTCCAAGTTTAGTATCAGTGTTTGTTTCAAATATTCAGGGATTTTAGACTTTAACCTCAATAGCTAATACCAAACTATAGCTTTCTCTCTTAGAGTTATGGGTTGCTAAAAATTGATCCTGACTGGGTGAGTATGTGGTGATAGATTCTTTAGGTCTTCTCATAGTGAAAGGCAGTTTAGGCTTTCAATTTCTAAAATCTAAGAAGTTTCTTTAGAAGTCATAATAAACAGCATCTTTGCTACCTTTTTTTTGTCACCTGACTCTGACCCCTGGTTAGCTTGTTTAGCTTGTGCCTGGAATGTCTGTTACTACTGGAACCCTCTAATCAAAGCATTAGAATGAAGTGGAGTGGATTCTTTCACGCCCATCCTTTTTTTTATTGGTTGCCCTGTGAGATTAAATCTGTAAATTACTCTGTATTTCAAATACAGTTGTTAAATTGTTTGGCATTCTCACTTATTGCTTAGATAACCAGTTTGGCATCCCCAGTGTAGTAGATGTCGATGTTGCTTGTTCTATAATTCTTCAATCTAAAATGTCCAGTAGGCTTTATAGGGATTGCTGCTTCTGCTAAACACCTTTTTCACTATGTGTGTTCCATTGCTTTCTCAGTTTGTTGATTTCTTTGCTAATTTTTTTTTCCTGTAGAAACATTGTGGGTTTTTTTTTGGTAATAATATAAGATTATTGTTCAAAATCCAGATAATACAGAGAAATACCTTTCTGTAATTCCTATGTAAGAGATAACCATTAGTATTAATAGTTTAGAGTATATTTCTTTCTGGCCATTTAATGTACAGTTACAAATCTTTTTTTTTTTTTTGCGGTACGAGGGCCTCTCACGGTTGTGGCCTCTCCCGTTGCGGAGCACAGGCTCTGGACGCGCAGGCTCAGCGGCCATGGCTCACGGGCCTAGCCGCTCTGTGGCATGTGGGATCCTCCCGGACCGGGGCACGAACCCGTGTCCCCTGCATCGGCAGGCGAACTCTCAACCACTGTGCCACCAGGGAAGCCCTACAGATCTTTTTTTCATGTAAATAGGATCATAGTATATTTACTGTTCTGTAATCTGCTTTATTCACTGTGGAAAGATTTTAATGTCAATATACAGAAAGATCTGCCTTATTTTGTGTTCTTTTATTTAACATAGTCCTAGTTGCTGGATGTAAGCTTGAGGTTTCAGTTAATGCTGTAGCAACATCCTGGGTCATATATCATTGTATATATCTCTATGTTGTTGAGATGAATTTCTAGAGTTGAATTTTAGGGTCAAAGGGACTTTTTTTTTTTTTTTTGCGGTACGAGGGCCTCTCACGGTTGTGGCCTCTCCCGTTGCGGAGCACAGGCTCCGGATGCGCAGGCTCAGCGGCTGTGGCTCACAGGCCTAGCTGCTCCGCGGCATGTGGGATCTGCCCGGACCGGGGCACGAACCCGTGTCCCCTGCATTGGCAGGCGGACTCTCAACCACTGCGCCACCAGGGAAGCCCAAAGGGACATTTTTTAAGGCCATTGAAAAATTATACTCTGATACCAGTATATACCCCGACTTCAGCTGTGTAAGAGAAGTTTCATTCTTTACCACCATTTATATATTAAGCATTTGCCAATCTGATAGGTGCAAAGTATCTTATTTTAGTTTTACTTCCTTGGATTTTTAGTGAGATTGTCCTTTGTCAATTTTTCTATAGAAAAATATAAGAAATTTTAAGTGAATTACATATAATTAATAATAAATATTAAATTATATATAACAAATTACATATATTCTAAGTTATATGTTTTGTCTTTGTAAGTCTTTTATTCTAAGTTATATGTTTGTCTTTTACATGTAAATCTCTAAAATGTCCTAGTATAGTGTAATTGGTTAAAGATTTTAGAAAATATTTTGAAAGCTAAAATAATATTAAGTAGTTTTCTATTGTTGATATTTTCATAAAAATATTTTTCTTATTCATCAAAAAATGAGGTTTTCATATAGTTAGGAATCTTAGAGTCTTCAGATATCTATGATAAACACATTTATATATTTACTTGTCAGATTTGACAACATGAGCTGCTGCAGTGTTTTCATTTTGATAGAATTTTGTTTAGAAAGTAATTTAAATCAAATGGGTAGGGAAAATCTTAACATTGTCTTACTGTTTTGTACTTCGTTTCATCTCCCTTTTCCAGGTATTGTACTCCGAGATACTTGGATTATGAAGATTTGGAGCGCAAGTACTGGAAGAACTTAACCTTCGTGGCACCTATCTATGGTGCAGACATTAATGGGAGCATATATGATGAGGTATATTTCTATTACAGTGGGTTTTGTAAAGCATCATTTCATGTTACTATTTTTGTTGCCATTTTCGGTGGTCGAGAAGTAGTCATTTGTTGTGCTTTGTGTGACCCATAATTCTTCACAGGACAAGAGGAAATAAAGACACATCAGTATGATTTCTGCTGCTTCTGTTTTTTACATTGAAACCAGCTAATTGTACAAATATGTGAGCCTGTTCAACAGTAATATAGTATGTGGTTATCTGGCTGATCTTCAAATCACACTCAAAAATTTTAAAAGCAAAGCACATTATAAAAATACCTGGAAAACAGGGAATATTATTCATAATAGTACCATCTTAAGGCAAAAGCAGTGTTGTAATATGTATTCTTCCTGTAGTTTTCCCCTAATCATTTGAAAAAGTTATATTAAACATGCTTATAGGACTTCCCTGGTGGCACAGTGATTAAGAATCCGCCTGCCAATGCAGGGGACACAGGTTCGAGACCTGGTGTGGGAAGATCCCACATGCCACGGAGCAGCTGAGCCCATGTGCCACAACTATTGAGCCTGTGCTTTAGAGCCTGCGAGCCACAACTACTGGGCCAGTGTGCTGCAACTACTGAAGCCTGTGCACCTAGAGCCCGTGCTCCACAACAAGAGAAGCCACCACAATGAGAAACCCGAGCACCGCAACAAAGGGTAGCCCCCGCTTGCTGCAACTAGAGAAACCCTGTGTGCAGCAACAAAGATCCAACACAACCAAAAATAAATGAATGAATGAATGAATGTATAAAGCAAAAACAAAACAAAACATGCTTATATTCTCTTTTTTATCCCCCCCACACAAATTGTGAGAACTTTTTCTTTTTTAAAAGTACCTATTACAGTTTTTCCAGTTATTTTTCATGAGAGCATAATCTGCTTGATATAATCTAATCCTTCTTGCCTCTCCTGATACTACTTGAAATCCTATTTTTTTTAAAAAATCTTTTCTTTTTGAAACCTTTTATTCCCTCTCCCATTGTTTTATTTAGAGAAATTTCTTGCCTACCAAAAAGTTGAAGTGATGCAGTGAACACCTGGATGCCCTCACATGGATTAACTAGTTGTTAATATTTGCCACATTTGCTTTTTGTTTCTCTGTCACTCTGTCTGTGTCTCTGTCTCTCTGTCTTTATGCTGTAACATTTGAAAGTAAGTTGCAGACATCATGACAATTCACCCTTAATTATTTCAGCACGTTTCTTTCAGTTATAAGGCAATTTAATGTTTATATAATGTCATCTAATATAGAAACCATACTCAAACATCCCTGATTTTCCCAGTAATGTTCTTTATAACCTGCTTTTTTCCCCATATGAAGGATCCCTCCAGGGATTTCCCTTTAAAGTTAATAAGTGTGCTATAGGGTAATATTTAGAGGCTAGATGAATATCCTGTTCCCAATAGCCTTTCACGCAGTGAATTTGCCTCCATTGATAATCCTTGACTGAGTCAATTATTGTACTATTTTTAAACTGTTTACATTTTGAAATATAAAACAAGCTGGAAAGTGGATAAAACATAAACTTAGAGCTTCATGAATTATTGTAAGGTGAATACCTATGTACCATCCCTGACATCAAGGAAAACATTATGGGCACCCTAGATTTCCCCCATCTGTCCCCTTTACCTATTATAGTCTCCTACTTTTCCTCCAAAGGAGTGGTTATAGGGTATACACATGGGTGGTTTTAGAACAAAACTATTTTCCAGTTTACACCTTTCTGTACCAGTGTTTGCTACTTCCATTGCCCCACAGCCTCCCTGACACTAGACATTCTAAAGTTAAATGGGAGTATGTAGTAGGTTCTTGTGGTTTTAAATACCATCATGGTTTTTTTCTTTTATGTTCATTGGCTGTTTGGGTTTCCTCTTTATCAAAATGCCTGTTCAAGGGGCTTCCCTGGTGGCGCAGTGGTTGAGAGTCCGCCTGCCGATGCAGGCGGCGCGGGTTCGTGCCCCGGTCCGGGAAGATCCCACGTGCCGCGGAGCGGCTGGGCCCGTGAGCCGTGGCCGCTGAGCCTGCGCGTCCGGAGCCTGTGCTCCACAGCAGGAGAGGCCACAACGGTGAGAGGCCCACGTACTGCAAACAAAAAAAACAAAACAAACAAACAAAAAAAAAACAAAAAAACAAAAAAACAAAAACAAAAACAAAATGCCTGTTCAAGCCTCTTGTACGTTTTTTTTTTTTTTTGTCATGCTTTTCTTATTGAGTTACAGTTCGTTATAATACATTTCTGGATATGAGGTAGTGGCACAGTTTTAGTTTTTCTATATGGATCTTCAGTTGTTGAACACTGTTATTGAAAGGACCATTCTTATTTTTGAAAATGGGCCGGGTATTAGATGATACTATGGAATTACTGTTGTCCTATTAGATGTGATGATGACATGGTGGCGATATATATTTTTCCTTGTCAACTGACAATACACACTGAAAAATATATAGGTGAAATAACATGCAGTCTGGAATTTGTTTTGTTTTGTTTTTTAAATTAATTAATTAATTATTTTGGCCGCGTTGTGTGGCTTGCCAGGGTCCTAGTTCCGCAGTCAGGGATTGAACCCCGGCCATGGCAGTGAAAGCACCGAGTCTTAACTATTGGACCACCAGGGAATTCCCCTGGGATTTGTTTTTAAAATACCTCAGGAAATAAAGTGGTATGACTTTCATTGAATAAAGATTGGCAAAATATTGTTAAATGAAGCTAGATGATGGATACATGATGTTTAGAATATGTGTATGTTTGAAATACTAAAAAGTTAAAGAAAGGGAAAACATCCTTTCTCTTCCCCCTTTCGTATTTTCACTAGTGTAAGTAACCTCCCTGTTGAGAACTTTTGTTTGTTTGTACATGCTCATGTAAAAAAATTGAAAAATAGAGACAAAATGAAGAAAAATGTTACTCATCAGCTTACCAAACAAACATAACCTCTTTATGATTTCCTTTTGGCCATTTATTTATTTATGTATTCTGGGTATCCTATTTTATTAGCATTTAAATTTCACCAAGAGTTCAAGCATATGCTAGCCATATGTTCAGACTTTTGAAATAAAGATAAAATGGACAAACAGCTTTAAGGGTGCAATGTATTTAACGCTGCACAATATATTAACTAACTAGACAATCTAAGGGGTGGTATAACTATACACTTAGGAGCACCAAGTATAGGAACAAGTCCTGGGATTGGAGGAAAAACCCGCCATTCAGGACTGAACAGATGTCCTTGATTGCTGACAGAATCTCCCCTTGACTTCAGACTTGAGACAAACCGAGCAAGTCTATCAGCATACAAAACCCACTGATTTCAGGACAAACAGTAACAGGATAGACTGGCCAGGGCCAATTCAGATTGTGGGGATAGTCTGAAGCGGGCAGGGCTGGCTGCAGGCTGGAAATGTTGCAGCTGAAGTCCAGGATCGGCAGATGAGAGCAGCCACCTTCTGAAAATCGTTGATTTCTATACAACTTCCCAAGATGCTTTTCCCAAACAGGGTGGCCTTTTATTTTATGTCAGTGTGTGTATGTCAGTGTGTGTATGTATATGTATGCATGTGCTTGTATGTGTGAGTGTGTTTCCCCATCTCAAAGGCTGAGAGATTTTAACAGTTTTTTTTGCTTTAGAAGCATTTTCAGTATTGGTCTCCAGAGGACAATTTTAGTGTATTCTAACCCCAGCCAGTTTTAGAGTGTACCTTGTATTAAGTCTTTGCTTTTTTTTTTTTTTTTTGATATTTCAATTCCAAGTATATTCTTTTTTTTTAATTGAGATATAGTTGATTTACAGTGTTGTGTTACTTTCTGCTGAACAGCCAAGTGATTCCTTTATACTCCAAGTATATTCTTTAAGTTTGACATGTTATGGTTACTTATGTTTAGGAAAATGAGTGCCATTAGTACTGAAGCTTCCTTACAGAAGATGGTACCTTGTCTTATTAAAACAGCTTCTCTGGGATTTCCATTGAAATGGGTGAGGCCAAGCAAATATGGTTGGTATTTTCAGTTGGGGCCCAGCAAAGTTAAAGTGTTTTCTCAAAGTTACCAGGCTAGTAGACTGGCTGCCAGGTGGTGCTCTTATTCCCCACACGTTTTAAGGAAGTAATTATGTATACTGAGTCTCACAGTTGTGGAAATGTGTACAACTAGGTCTGGGTCACCTACAAATTTCCCTTGAGCTAATGGTTTATTTTGTGCCTTCTCTGTGGTTTCGTCCCTGTGGTATCCTGGCAAGTTTGCAGGTTTCTAAAAGGAAGACTGAGCTGAGGAATCATCTGGATCTTGGGCTGAGAGGTTACATGTCTCAGGGCTCAAAAATAAAATAAAACGCAGTCCAAGATTTTTTTCTGACCATACCTTGGGATCATTGAGCTCTTTGTTCCTTTTTTTTTTTTTTTATGCT
>NW_006778123.1:382399-405121 GCF_000442215.2 Lipotes vexillifer | reverse complement strand
TTTTATGCTGTACGCGGGCCTCTCACTGCTGTGGCCTCTCCCGTTGCGGAGCACAGGCTCCGGACGCGCAGGCTCAGCGGCCACGGCTCACGGGCCCAGCCATTCCGCGGCATGCGGGATCCTCCTGGACCAGGGCACGAACTCGTGTCCCCTGCATCGGCAGGCGGACTCCCAACCACTGCACCACCAGGGAAGCCCCCTCTTTGTTCCTTTTTGCAAATATAATTAAGAGGTAGAAGCAGCATACGATTTTCAGAACAGTCAACATAAAACTGCCCTGAACTGGCTTTACACATTTGATAGTTAAAATAACATAATTGTTGACAGCACAGCTGAGGGTGATGGACATCGGTTTGCCGTGCTTATCAGTTTGCCGCTTGTGTTTGAAAACCAGTTACACAATGGCATTGCTTCAAGGGAACATTGACTTTAGACTTCAGATTTGAGTAACTTTAGTTATTAAAATCCAGTGAACAAAATCTGCTGGTTTGTAAACATGCAGTTTTGAAACATCCTCATTATTTACAGGTTTTGGAGCCAGGAATCTGTCATTTTGCTAGGACCTACAAGGCATAGTATTTTATGGAATTTATATAGGAGCATTTAGTAGCTCGAGAACTGAGCTGACGTTTTCAATGCTTTTGTATCATAAAGACAGACATATGAGAGATGTTGTAAACTGCTACTGGTAAATGAAACCAGTCACACTCAAGACAACTAAATTCAAGCAAATGAAAAATAACTTGTATTTGCTCCCTTGAGGTAGCTGGAGAGTAACAAGAGAACGAGTGCGTTAAGGGGAGTGATGAAGAGTGAGTGTAGTAATAACTTGTAACTGTCAGGAACTTTTGAAATCATCACAATGAATGTGCACTGAATAAAAGCCCATGTATTGTTTTACTCTTCACTATTGTATCTTTGCATTGTTTAACTGCTCAGCTCAGTTTAAATTGTATTGGAAATTGGTTTGTTATGGTTCACGGCATTATTTTGAAAGGGATTATAGTCATCAAATTGTAGTTCAATTCCCGCCCCCCTCCCAATTTCTAGTTACGGCTTTTTCCTTTAATGTTAAAAGAAGGGTTGAAAAACCATAACCGTTCTTGGTGGGGATGGGAGTTCTTGGAGAGGGTGTGGGGAAGATAAGAGAAACAGTTTGTGCAGGGTGCAAAGATGAATAAGGACCCTGGTTCTCAATAATTCACAGGCTTGAGGGGCAAAGGGGCAGTAGGATGTAATGAGCTTGGCTGTAAAGGCAAGTGTGGGGTTCCAGGGAGCCCAGAGCAGAGGCACTTATAGTAGCTTGGCGTTGAAGGAAGACTTTTTGTTGGAGCTGTGGCATCTGAGATTGGCCTAGAGGAGCAAGTTCAAGTCAGGTAAAGGAAGGAGAGAGAAGAATGGGGATGAAACTAGGTAAATTTGAGGGTAAGGCTGCACTTAACAGTCTGTATTTTTACTGAATTTGGAGGCTTTTTGGTGAGCCTGGTCTTGAGGAGGGTGAGGCAGACCTGGAATAGTGGCTATGGGGTGGGAGGGAGAGAGATCAGCCTGGCCGGTGATGGGGCTGTGAGGGTCCCTTCTGCTCAGATGTTTGTCTTGCAGCACCAGGCAAGTCTGTTAAGGGGCAAAAAGAGGTGCCATTGCAGTGTTGGTCCAGGCTTGGGTACAACACAGGAATTAGGAGTGAGAGTGTTCATGAAGGACTACTTCAGGACAGTCAGCCTTGATAGTAAAGGGAGTAAGTAGGGCCTGGAGATTCCAGGGAATGAATCTTGGCCCCTCTTTCATTCGACTGCTGCTTTCAGAGCTTGATTTCCTTAAGATATACTTAAAAATCTCAGTCAACACCATGGGCAGCAGCCTGTGGCAGCAGCTATCAGTAACATGATTTAAGCAAGTTACAAGTTTTTAAACCAAAATGCCAAGACTTTCAAAGGCATGACATGACAAAGCCCAGTCTTTGGGTGTATGATGCAAAGCCTGGCTTGGCAGCCAGATTCTGCCTATTGCTTGTCTTTGTAAATAAAGTTTAATTGGAGCATAGCCTTATTGTTCATCTACATATTATATGTGCCTGGCTTTTTTGCACTACAATGGGAGAGTTGAGTAGTTGTGACAGAGATTGTATGGCCCACACAAGCTAAAATATTTACTGTTTTGCCCTTTGCAGAAAAAGTTTGCCAACCCCTAATATAGAGGTACAATTATTTGCTCTTGGGGAAGGGTGCTCAAAACCTTTTTTGAGATATACATGAAATTCTGAATGTTTTTTGGAGAATGAGATTGACTATGTTGATACCTTGAAATGAAATTTGGTGATGTCAGGGACCGTCTGTAAGTAAAGAAGGTCCTGAACTTAGAAACAGAGCCACCTGTATTCTTGGGTGGCCCTAGGTGATTCCTTGGAAACAGTAATAGAAGCATAAGAATCCTAAGATCTGAAACTTTTTTTTTTTTTTGGTTGTGTTTTACTAAGGGCTGGTCCACTGATAAAGAAAGTTTTAATTAAGGAATTCCCTGGCGGTCCAGTGGTTAGAACTCCACCCTTTCACTGCCAAGGGCCTGGGTTCAATCCCTGGTCAGGGAACTGAGATCCCGCAAGCTGTGCAGCACGGCCAAAAAAAAAAAAAAAAAAAAAAGGAGAAAGCTTTAATTAGCCTTTGCTAACTGTACATTTAAAAAATAAGTCCTCTGATAAAAGAAACATGGGAGTTACTTCAGGAAGCAAACACACAAAAAGAAGACAGATAAAGAGAAAAGATGAACAGGTAGAAAAAAGCGATATAACTGTGTGGGATGATTCAGTTTGACTAAGGGACATGAAAATAAACAGATATCTGCAGGGAAAAAAGGAGGTAGAACATTTCTGGGATAGCCAATAGCCATGCTTCCACAGACCTCTGAAGACAGAGTGCATCTCTTTGTTCTGTGTGTGAGAGCTAAGAATCGGCATCAACATTTTTTACTTACACTAGTACAGTGACATTAAGTCATTCAGGCTTGTGTTCTGTGCTCTTTGGGGCTGCATTTCTAACAATACCTATCATGTATATAGTGGTGAGCCTTTTAATGATGATAATGGTTCATTAAATTGAGGTTTAAAAATGAAGTCCCACATGCTTTCCTTAAGCTGGCTGTTACCTTCTTGATAACACTGTTTTCAAGAGGCTTCTTTGCAAGATTTTCCCTTTATTGAGTGGTGACAGACACCTCTTCCCCTAAGCCTCACCTGTCTCCTCCATCGTCCAGGCTTTCTGATTTGAATACTTCATTCATATCCTAACAGGCATTGTTGTCTGCAGTGGCCCCTTTGAGATGATGTTTTCATAGTGTATCAGCAAGGTTCCTACTTCACAGTAATTTAGCCTCTTCTTTGGATGCTTTATGTCTAAGTACTTCTTTCTTCTGAATAAACCTATGGGATGGCATGGCATTGAGACTGACCGTTCCCCTTGTGTGTAACCATCTTCGGTGATAGTTTTCAACAGTTCACTGGAGGAAGGTAGCACATCTCACTGTGAGGGGAAGCTGCTTCACCCGTGATCCACAACTTGTACAGTCTCTCACTGTTCTTAAATCTCCCAGTCTTGCTTTGAAACTCAGCTCCTTCACTGAATCATGTTCCTCCCATTTGCAGCTGCCTCCAGATCACTGTAGGTGTCCACCCTCTCCTCTACCAGCCTGGTACTCAGTGGTCTCCTACACTGAGAATGACTATCAGTCCACTGCACAAGGAGTTTTTCTAGTTTTTCATATATGGTGTTGGTTTGAGTAACACGATTAAGCTTTCCAGGAGCAACACTGCTATGTTGTTAGGTATGGACATATCGCGATCATGTCTTAGGTGCTTCTCTCCCTCATTGCACACCATCACCTTCAAGCCTTTCTAATGTGTGGGCTTTTCCAGGACTCTTATGCTCACTTACCTTCTTTTCAGGCTTTTCCACATTTGCAGAAGACATTTTCACCAATAATGATTGGAAGATGATAGCAGTGATGCCCAGTACATTTAATCTGGGCACAAGGCATAATCCTTTTGGGACAAGAGCTGAGATACAACCGAACTGCCGTCTATATTATCTTACCTAGATTTGTATATAACTGAAACCATTCTGTTGGTGGATGTTCACAAGTCATTTTAGAGTGTTTTTGATTTGGACAGTGAATTTTGGGTAAAAAAATCTTATTACAGCAGGTATTTGGAAAATTAGTACAGAAAATGAAGGATACCTATATTATTTCTGTTTCTCTCACAGTAAACTCTGAGTCCAGTGATGGCAGGTATCATTTCTTAGAGACTCTCCAGCCCCAGCCCCTGTCATACAGTCTGCTTCAAATAATGCACCTAAATAATGATAGAATTGATGAGTGCATGACATTAGAAAAATAGGCTGAGGCTAGATCATGGAGTTTCCTGAGTATTTTTGGTTATCATTCTCTACATCTTGTAGAACGTTTGAGATTTTTCAGTAGGGAAGTGATAGGATCAGAATCATGCTTTAGAAAGTGTGATCAGATAAGGGTCTACCAGATGGACTGGTCATGGCAAGAGGCTTGGAAAGTGCTTTGAGTAAGGAGGAAGAGGGATGGGTCAGAGTGATCTTCAGTGTGTGTTTTTCTGAACACTAGACAGTAGTTCGGGTCTCAGCACCCATTTATATTTCTAATAATTGATTGTGAACCTCAAAGAGCTTTTGTTTATGTAGGTTGTATCTATCCTTGTTTATTGTATTGGGAAATTAAAACTGAGAATGTTTAAAAGTATTTAATTCATTAAAAATAATGTTACATTCATTATGTAGCATTATGTAATGAATGTACATTATTCATTATGTAATGAATGTACATTATTCATTATGTAATGAATGTACATTATTCATTATGTAACATTATGTAATGAATGTAATAATACATTCATTAAAAATAATGTTACATAACATTCCTATTTTTATAAAAAGTGACTGTGTTTTCCTACACACAAAGTTTAGTGAGAGGAGTGGCATTATTTTACATTTATTTTCAAGTTACTAATGTCTAGCTTAATAGAAAACCCCTCTGGATTCTTATATCTACTTTTGCATTTAATCTGTTGTAATATCATATAGCCTGCTGAAAACTCTACCTTACACTGATGCGAGAATGAGAGTGAAAAAGGAGAACAATGTCTTGGTATAATTGTGAAAATGGTTTTGATGCCACAGACCCTGATGGGATCTGGAGGTCTCACAATGGCCCCCGGACAACATTTTGAAAACCTCTGCCTTAAGATATTTAGCAAAAGATTCCTTCTCTGATCTCACTCTACATAGATGATGCAGGGATCTCCAGGCAAGGTAACAGTTTCCATTCTTGTATACTGACCTTCAGGTAACTAACTGTGTCCCTGGTATGAATCTCAGAGACCTAATCACATTACGAGACAGAGGTTCTCAAACAAGAAGTCATGGAGTTATTTGGGGAGCATGATGCCATAAATTCTGACATATAACTCAGGCAAAATTTTACAAGCAGAAAGTGGGCTTAGGATGTGAACTCAAGTCCCTGTGTCTTAAGATATATAAAATATTTTAAACTGTATTTCCAACATTTTCCTTTAATATTAATTTGCTAGCCTATTGCTTTTGTCATCCAATTATTTATTAACAGATAATTGATAGAAAATTCAAAACAGTTTGAAAAACACAGTGACAAACCTTAAGACAAAAAAATATAATGTCTTATACTGCATATTTCTCCTTGAGAGCTGGGGAAAAAAATTTTTTTTTTAAACTGTGCATGTACTGGATGGATGGGTGTGTATGGGGGTCCTCTTTCTAATTTCCCTTTTAAGTTTTCTTTATAGACTATGATTATAAATGCATAAATTTTATAGGTAAAAATTACCTTTTTGTTAATATAAATGTTAATATAAAAAATGATGGAAAGCATTATATGACAGAGAATATTGAAATCACTCGTAATCCTGGCATTCAGAGACAAGAGCTGTCAAAAAAGTTTAGTGTATATTCCCTTCCAATGTTTCTCCTCTCCTTTGTGCTCAATAATTGTATTTCTTTTAGCAGGCGTGGTATCACGGTGAACATAGTTTGGTTTTGTCTTTTCTCCCTCCCGTTTTAACACATATGAATGCTTTGCCATGATTACAGGTATTCTTCAACAGGATGATTTAACATTTTTTTTAATCTCTTATTTTTATTGGTAGAATGTTTTTCTTGGACAGGGGAAAGCTGATTAATCTAAGGTGGAGAGGGACCCTAGGGGCTGCAGAGGCAGGAAGGGTATGACAGTTATTAGTCTTGCCTGGGTCAATGTGAGGCTGGGCCACAATGCACAGTGGGATGGGCAGATCATTGCTAACCGATGAGAGTGGTACTTTGCCACTGACACTGCCTCATTTCCTTCCTTTTCTCCACAGCCTCTTGAAATAGAAGGCTGTATTAAACAGCACAGAATATTTGACCTATTTACTTATATAGTCAAGGTCTGCCATGCCTAGCTGTGACTTTCAGGAAAGCTCTGTCTTTGCCGTAGACAGAGGCAAGAGGTTCTTTGTCAAGAACCCCTTTATAAGAAATATGTTGGCTGAAGCATAGGAATCTTTTCATACCAAAATTGTAGTCTTACTGGCATTTAGCCTTATGGATGACTTTTTATCTTCCTGCACTGGGGTAGCTTAAATACCTTCATCCACCAGATGGTGCTCTTGGACAACAAATTTTTCTGAGGCTGAGCATTTCCAAAATGAGGTAAAACATTTAAACTGTTGAGTCACCAGAGTTCCTTTACATTTTGTATTTTTATCATGTTAGGGTATCATTTATCCTGAAATAAGAAATAATTTTAAGCCAGAACACTAACTGTATGTGTAATTTTCATATCCAAGGGAAAATATCATCATTCTAGACATGTCTTAATGCTGAGACAGCTGTTGGCTTGGTATTGTGACTTTTAGATTTTACTTCTGTGAAATGAGGCTTCTAGTTAATCAAAAGTCATTACCTGCCAGCATGTTGTGGCTGATCTTTAGTAAATGAAGTCTTAGCCTCATGATCTCAAGTTATGCTATCCAGACAGGGGAGGTGATGGTAGCTCTATTCACTTGGCACATTGCATCTAGAATGTTTCAGCAGTTCTGGAAGCTGTATTTTCAGAGGGGTATTGCTAGGGAATTGTCGATAGAAGAGAGTTAAGCCCAGTTGCAGGCTGACCTCAGAGTACATGGCTACTGCCCTCAAGTATCTATCTTGCACATCATAGGGTTAGGTGGGATCACTGTGGGGAAAATCAGTATTGTCTCTGGAAGTACTAAATTGATAAACACATATGAGTCCCATGCTGAGTAGTTTGTGAGGGTGTGAGAAGTGTTAGGGATACCAGGTGTTTGCCAGTGGAGTGTGCTAACTTGGTAGCTGGAGAGTTGTGAAAGGTTTCCCTAAGGGATAAATAACACATACAGGGCAGACTAGGTGCCCCGTGGGTGCTGTGAATACTATGTACCATAGGCATGGAGAAGGGTAGGCATGGAAAGAGGTTATGCTTCTTGGGAACTGGCACAATCCCTGAGATTGTGGTGAGAATTCAGGGCATCTGTGGGCATCAGGCATGTGAACTCTCTTAGTGAGGACGCTAAGAGAGTTCTGGAGGTACTGAATGATCACTATGCCTAGAAGGGCAGATATCCCTGGGAAAGTGTTAGGGAAACAGAAGTGGGAATTACTGAAGGGGAAAGAAAATGAAAGGCAGAGGTGAAAAGCCAGAGTTCTAGTGCTGAATTTGGTTGGTGATCATCAAAGCATTGATTATTTCACCTGGAAAGAGTCTTGGACATCATGATGTAGCCAACACATTTATAGATGAGGAACTTCAGACCAAAATGTTAGGGTTTATCCAAGATGACACCCAGTGACAGAGCTGGGAGATCCCTTTTCCCATTCTCTTTCTACTATTATATTTTTAATTTTATTTTTATAAATTTATTTATTTATTTATTTTTGGCTGCATTAGGTCTTTGTTGCTGCATGCAGGCTTTCTCTGGTTGTGGCGAGCGGGGGCTAATCTTCGTTGTGGCACGCGGGCTTCTCATTGTGGTGGCTTCTTGTTGCGGAGCATGGGCTCTAGGCTTGTGGGCTTCAGTAGTTGTGGCATGCGGGCTCAGTAGTTGTGGCTCGCGGGCTCTAGAACGCAGGCTCAGTAGTTGTGGCACACGGGCTTAGTTGCTCTGCGGCATGTGAGATCTTTCTGTACCAGGGCTCGAACCCGTGTCCCCTGTGTTGGCAGGCAGATTCTTAACCACTGCGCCACCAGGAAAGTCCCTCTTTCTACTATTTTAGATTGTCACCAGAATGGATAATTAGAACTTTGAACTACACTGTGTGCTCTCTATCTCTTCCTCTCTTGGATTAGTGTCTGCCAGGGTCTTCATGGGATGCTTAGTGTCTTCAGAAGCAAAAGTTTCTTCTGTTCCCATTGCAGCTGACCTTGCCCGCAGGTTTACAAAAGGACTTTGATAAAGCATGTTTACTTGAAGCCCTTCCTACTTCGGGCTGTCCCCATTTTAAAAAAAAGGATGATGAAGATCATCTAGATTTCATCTTTACTATGATTTTTTACAGACATGGAAACTGATTTTTTTTTTTAAGGAGGAAATTTATAAATAGAGTAGAAAGATTCAAATAATTCTGTTGTCAGAAAGGAAGTATTGATCCACACCCTTCTTCTTCTAGAATCTATTTTAGAAATGATTAGAAATATGGATCGATGTCTGTGTGCCAAAATCATTTTCCAGTGTTTTTTTTAAAAATATTATGACAAAGAATGTAAAACAACCTATATGTCACAAAGGAAAATAATGATGCAAATTGTTACAGATAAGAAGGTGATATATATAATAAAATAAATGTTAGGAAAATGTTCACAATCCAATAGTAAGTGAATAAACCAAGGTAACTATGTATAGCTGTATCTCCAAGATCTTGAATGCCCACACAGGATTTCCAGTATTGTATACAATTTCCCTCATAAATCATCCACTTGACTATGGGAAGAGAGCAGCAGGTCTGGCTGAGATGGAGAGGTTGGGGAGCTGCTCCCACACGCCAGTGTCCTAGCATCCATTCCTCAAAATAAGTCACCACCTGTCAGTGGGCTTTTGGGGTCACTGGAACAGAGTTAGAGCCATGAATTCCTGGAGTGTGATTCTAAATATGTTCTAACTTAAAAAGAATTTTTTAAAGAGAAAGATATCACTAAAATGATAAAATGATCTTCTTATTTGCAGGTTTATACATTTGATTTTTTTAAAACTTATGTTCCAAATGTTGTAAATGAGAAAATATAGAATATTAATTCAGGAAAATTATTAGTTTTTTGTTTTTTATTGAAGGAAAAATGTTGAGCCTGTGTATATGATCCAGAATTTTTCGCTGTGAGGAATGAAAATGAGACCATTGGAAATACCTTAAGTTGTTTCTCTTCATAAAGAATAAAAGGGTATTATTTGAGCCCTCTGCCAGGTGTTATTCAAGTGTGTTAAATCTAAAATTGCTTTAAGTGAGAGGTAGCATTGAGGAAGAAATGAAGCAAGGTGGAAAAAACAAATAACTAGATAGAGTCCTATAAAGGAACAGGGAGAAAGAGGTACCTTTTTTTCTAAATTGAATTTTCCTGGCATTAGTAGTTGTAAAGAGGCTCAAGCCCAGCCCATACTTTGGTACCATTCAAAAGCTAAGTGGCTTCTACTTTTTCCTTAGTAGAATCACATTAGCGTCATGGACTCTGATATATTACTTTCTTACTTAAAACCATTAGGGAATGGGGGAAGTGGGGACCTATGGATTTGGCTACTAAGGAGGAAATGTATTAGACATTATTTTGCTGTCAGTAGTAGAGACCTTAAAATAAATGGCTGAAACAAATTGTTTAGTTTTCATGTAAAAATTTGAGGCAGGTAGTCCAGGGCCATGTTGGTTCCATGATGTTGTCGTAGACCTGTACTCCTAGAAATTTCTTCTGCCATCTTCATGATGAGATTCTTACCCTTGTGCTCTTGTGGTAGCTGCTGATCGTGTCTGAATGTCTGGTAGAGGGAAGGAGGGCAAAGGAGTTGTGTCTGCGGGAGTCAGCCCCTTCAAAGCTTTCTCCTGGAAGCCCTGCCCAGTGATGTCCAGTTACGTTTCATTAGCCAGAACCATACATATCCAGCTGCAGCTACTTTGTTCTTTCGATTGAATGGGGTTCTATTGGTAAAGAAGGTGAAAGTAGATACTGAGTACTTAGGCAATCTCTGTTATAAAAGTTTATTAACAAACACAGTGATTTTAAAGTACTGTTTTACACTGCAGTATAATACACCTTAAAGAGTTGAATGAGACAAGGGGCTTAATAGTCTAGAAAATATGAATACATTAGTAAAGATTGTTGTGTTTAATTTCCTGTATTTAAAAATAACTTGTCAGGGCTTCCCTGGTGGCGCAGTGGGGTTGAGAGTCCGCCTGCTGATGCAGGGGACACGGGTTCGTGCCCCGGTCCGGGAAGATCCCACATGCCGCGTAGCGGCTGGGCCCGTGAGCCGTGGCCGCTGAGCCTGCGCATCCGGAGCCTGTGCTCTGCAATGGGAGAGGCCACAACAGTGAGAGGCCTGTGTACAGCAAAAAAATAAAAAATAAAAAACTAACTTGTCAGGGTCTGGATATGGGATTTTACTATTTTATTAAATGTTGAGATAATTGATCCTCTTTAAAGAACAATAGGGCTTTTATGGTTCAGATTCCTTTTAGGATTTTCTGCAAGGGCCATGTGTAGATGTGTAAAATAAAGTTAACAATTCTGTTTATTATTTAAGTAAGGTTGTTTTTTTTTTAATAGAAAGCATGTCTGTGAGTGAATCCATGAATCCTGCTCTTGGCCCAAGGCAGTTTTTTAAAATCATCTTTTTGATTGGTAGCACTTAAAAGAAAGAAAAGTAGCAAACATAATAACCAAATTATTGACTTTCCCTTCCAGTCATTGGGGGGATACAGGGAAGTTTTTCCCTCCTTGATTATATAAAAGTTTAGAATTGACTTTCTGGCTCATTGTTTGGCCAGTGAGGCTTCAGACACAGTAGTGTCAGCTCTGGTTAGAGTTTTCCATTCTCACCCTTCCCGGCTCCACAGTTATGAGCTGGGAGATCTTGGGCAAGTTATCTTACTTCTCCTGGGGCAGTTCTCTCATCTATAAAATGGCATTGATAATAGATGATAGTTTTATTTATTCATCTCATAAGATTAAATGAGATGAATAAATAAAACACCTAGGATAGGGCCTGCTCCATAGTATGTACTGAATAATAGCTGCTACTGGTGGCAATGTTAAAGCAAAATGGGACAGAAATCCTGAGGCTGTGATGAGATGTTCAGTAATTGACTCCGACCAAGAGAATCATGAAGAATTCTATTCTGCAATAGTCATTTACTTATAAGTCCAACCTGCATTCCAGCAGTTTATACTTTCTGCCGTTTGTCAAAGTCTGTCACGTCAGAGCCATGAAGGATGTTTGTTTAGGGGTTACTAAAGAAAATGCGCCTGCTATTTTCATGAAATACACCGCTCTCTTCGTGTCAGTGAGACAAGGTGCCAGGGCAGAAATGGTGCCGTGAGGTATGACTCAGGAGATGTTCTCTTTTTCATGACTTTTGCTTTATCATATTTTTGGAATGTAATAATCTGATTTTATATGTGCAACTTATGCTTTAAAGCACAGTGGTACACTGACTACCCCAGACCCACCATGCAGTCCCACAGCTAGAGCGTCAATAATACTGCTCATGGGGAATTCCCTGGCAGTCCAGTGCTTAGGTCTCCATGCTTCCACTGCAGGGGGCACGGGTTAAATCCCCGATCGGGGAACTAAGATCCCGCATGCCATGTGGCAGGGCCCCCCAAAGAAAAAAAACAAAAAGAAACAATACTGCTCATGGGATGCTCTTTCTACAGTCCTTCCCTGCTACCCCACCCCATCACCCAGGGGTGGCCTGAACTTTGTGTTTGATTTCTTGCCTTAAAAAAAAAGTTTTCTCAAACAAATTTTGTTGTTGTTGTTGAAGTATGGTTGATTTACAATGTTGTGTTTTATATATATATATATATATCCTTTTTCAGATTCTTTTCCATTGTAGGTTATTACAAGATATTGAATATAGTTCCCTGTGCTATACAGTAGAGCCTTGTTGGTTATCCACTTTCTATGTAGTAGTGTGTATCTCTTAATCCCTAATTCTCAATTTATCTCCCTCCTCCTTCCCCTTTGGTAACCATAAGTTTGTTTTCTATGTCTGTGAGTCTGTTTCTGCACAGACACATTTTTTTAAAAAAATAAATTTATTTAATTAAGTTATTTGTTTTTGGCTGCATTGGGTCTTTGTTGCTGCGTGTGTGCTTTCTCTAGTTGTGGCAAGTGGGGGCTACTCTTCGTTGTGGTGCATGGGCTTCTCACTGCAGTGGCTTCTCTTGTTGCAGAGCATGAGCTCTAGGTGCGCGGGCTCCAGTAGTTGTGTCATGGTGGGCTCTATAGTTGTGGCTTGCGGGCTCTAGAGCGCAGGCTCAGTAGTTGTGGCACACGGGCTTAGTTGCTCCGCGGCATGGGGGATCTTCCCTGACCAGGGCTTGAACCCTTGTTCCCTGCATCAGCAGGCGGATTCTTAACCACTGCGCCACCAGGGAAGCCCACAAACACATATTTTTAAACAATATATTTAGTTTGGCTTATTTTTGACCTTATTAAAAGTAGTATCACTTTATGTAGTCTTCCGAGACTATACAAAACACTAGGTTTTCTGAGTTTATCCATATTATTGTGTGAGCTATTGTTCAGTCATTTCCATTGCTGTATAACATTCCATTATGTGCATATACATTTTATTTTTTATTATCCTGTCAGGGGATATTTTCTTTTTAAAATGAATATTGCTGCTATGAACACATCCCTGTATATGATTTTTGGTGCACTGTATACAAGTTCTGTAAAGCACTTATGTAAGAATGGAAGTGCTGCCTCCCTGAGTGTTCAACTTTGTCAGATACTGTTACCTTGTTTCTCAAAGACCTTGTACCAATTTACCCTCCCCTAGCACTATATAATCATTTTTAAGACAGGTTTACTGAGGTATAATTTACATACCACAAAATTCACTGATGTTAACGTATAATTCAATGATTTTTGTGTAACCATCACCACCAACCAGTCTTAGAACACTTCTCTCACCTCCAAAAGTTTCCTCATTGCTGACATATATCCTCTTCAGCACTTAATATCGTTCATCTTATTACTTATTGTCAATCTTGTGGCTTTTAAATATCTAGTGTGAATTTCTCTGACTACAAATGATGTAGAATAGCTTTTCATATCTTTTTTTTTTAACTTTTAAATTTATTTTATTTTATTTTTTTATTTTTGGCTGTGTTGGGTCTCCGATGCTGTGTGCGGGCTTCCTCTAGTTGTGGTGAGCCAGGGCTACTCTTCATTGCAGCGTGCGAGCTTCTCATTGTCGTGGCTTCTCTTGTTGCAGAGCATGGGCTCTAGGCGCGCAGGCTTCAGTAGTTGTGGCACATGGGCTCAGTAGTTGTGGCTTGCGGGCTCTAGAGCTCAGGCTCAGTAGTTGTGGCACATGGGCTTAGTTGCTCCGCAGCATGTGGGATCTTCCCGGGCCAGGGCTCGAACCCGTGTCCCTTGCATTAGCAGGGAGATTCTTAACCACTGTGCCACCAGGGAAGCCCCAGCTTTTCATACCTTTGTTGGCCATTTGTGATTTCTCTTTTTTCCTCTGCCTATTTTTCTATTAGATTGTTTGACTTTTCCTTATTATTTGGAATTTTTTATGTTTTCTGGATACCCAAACTACGCCATGTTGTTGAATTACATTTGTTGAATTATTTGCTTCAATAGTGGCTTGTTCTTTCCAAAACTTTTTTGTTTCTTCTATTTTCAGTGTCTTTGTGTGTGTGTGATAACAGGTCAGTTTTAATTCTAGCACCTGAAGCTATACAGGGGTACACCTTATCAGCTTCATGGGACTGTTGTACACATTCTGTAAAGTGACAACTGTGCAATGCCACTTAGCATCTCAGAATCAGGAATATAATTTTGAACTATTTAAACACAGTCCATGGAGTTAAAAACAAAATCAGAAGCCATCTACAGTTATATAATTGTCAATTAAATGCTATATACCTAATACTCGATATAATAGTCAAAATCTAGCAGGGAATATTGAAAGCGATTTTAGATTTTCATCCTATCATACTCTGTTGGGAATGTTTCTTGAGTAGGTATGTGACTTGCCAAAGATGGGACAACCAAGACCAGAACAAGTAAAGTTCTACCATGGTTTCTGTAGTGTTCACTTATTTTCTTTGTCAGTTTTAAAAGTGAACAGCGAGAATTAAATACTTGACTTTACATATATACAGGTATGTTGTAAAAATATATTTGTTTACAAGCATGTAAAAATACTTGGTAACTAGTTTGATAAGAAAATAATGTGCAAAGGTATATAGCAAAAACATGAATCGTCTGTGACCCTGCAAAATCAATTCCATATTTTATATTACATCAAACAGAAACAGTTTTAGTTTTAAAAGGAAGATGGACAGAAATTATTATTTTTACACAGAACATGGCTGTGAAAAGAGTTAAATTAGAAAGATAAGAATATTGGAATGCCAGAATGAGCCCAAATATTTGTCCACATAGAATATTATTGTCTTCAAGAGTAGGAGTAATAATGAAGGCTTTATAAGCAGTTTTTAATCAATAAATGTAATTGGCATTTTGATGTTTTGGTAACTGTAAAACAAAAGCTGTAGCATCACTGAAGGTCTGAGAAGTCTGTTTTGTAGCTTCAACTCAGTGTATTTAAGATTAACTAAAGTTGACATCAAAATTTTTAGAGATGGACTTATTTACAGTGTCTTTTAATGAACAGATTTTAATTTTAATGTAATTGGTTTCATCAGTCTTCTCTTTTAGTGACTTTATTTATCAATAATTTTGTATTTTTCTCTCTCCTGGGACTCTGAATACATGAACCTTAGACATTCTGTCCTAAGCATGCTTAACTTTACCTTTCAGATATTCCTTCCCATCTTTCTGTACTGCATGCACTGAGTGTTCATGTCTTAAATTTTATACTTCTCTTGTTTAATCCTTTCAATGAGTTTTAGTTTAATAATGATATCTTTCTTTTTTTTTTTTTTTTTTTTTTTTTAATAAAAACATACTCAAGGGCTACTTTTTTTTTTTGCGGTACGCGGGCCTCTCACTGTTGTGGCGTCTCCCATTGCAGAGCACAGGCTCCGGATGCGCAGGCTCAGCAGCCATGGCTCACGGGCCCAGCCGCTGCCTGGCATCTGGGATCTTCCCGGACCGGGGCACGAATCCACGTCCCCTGCATCGGCAGGCGGACTCTCAACCACTGCGCCACCAGGGAAGACCGATATCTTTCATTTCTAGAAGTCCACCTCTCCCCCCAAATCTGACTGGTCATTCCAAATAGTTTATTTTACTTTCTTGTCTTTGTGATTCCATTTTTTATTTCTGTAAACATTTCACATTCTTTAGTGTCTGAAAATTCTGATATCAACAGTCCTTGGGGTGGTGGAGGGTCAGTTGTTTTTGCTAGCTTTCTGCAGTGAGGTCTTGACTCCCTGTACTCATAGTGATCTTTGGTTGTATTCTCTGGCTTGATCTTAATTTGTGGAGAATTTACAAGTTTAAGTGAAGGATGCTTTTCTCCCAAGAGGAGTGGAGTTGCTTTTGCCTGGAACCAGGGATACCATTAACCTCAAAGCCTCAGTGGTCCAGAATCAAGGCAGGAGTCCCAAGCTGTCTGCAATCTTTTATTTGCCTGGGCATTTCCCCCCTTTTCTTCTCTGCCCTCCTTCTTGTCGTACTCATATTTACCTTTTTAAGGTGAACAGTCTTTTTATATGGTACTTTTTGTTGCAGAATTTTTTTGTTACTTCAGAACTTGCTCTACGTTGGTTATTGTCTAGACTTTCAGAAAGAAAAGAAAGCACTGCTGTAAAATTGTAGGTATTTTGGTGTGTAAAAATGCAAAAAGGAAAAGAGGTTTGTTTTAAAAGTAGAAAGTTTAGAGAATGTGATATTTTCATGGAAAGGAAGAAACAAAAGGAGCTATCACATCACACATTGTAATTAACTTTAAAGCAAATTGAATTTCACATGGGTCTAATTTTATTCTTACTGTGTAAAGATCCTAACGAAATCCTCTATTTTAAAATGTGACCAGAGCTTTCATTTTAGTTATTGAAAGGTGCAATTTTCACACATTACTGTGCAAAATGGATTGAATTTTGAAGTCTTTAAAACTAACCAAGTTTTATTTTTCTTTCTTCATTTGCATTACCTTTGAAACTTCAAGGGCTTGTTACAGGTATATGAATTGGTGGCAGTAATTTACATTAGCCTAGCTTTAAAGTAAGTGGAAATTGGGTGGATAGTCTTTTGTTTGGATCACAGTACACAGTAGGTGTTGGCTGGACTGCATTAAGGGTCATAGAAAGTGATGGTTAGAGCCAAATGAGGAAAGCATAATCTTTTAAAAAATACTAAATAAAAGTACCTGAAAACTTTAGTTAGAATCTTTAATAATTTCTTTTAGTATTTTCTCAGAGTTTTACAGTACCTAGGAGGTGGATCTTCTTCTTTAAATAATTGGATTTTCTAATGAAATGATGTTTTTCCCCATAAATTTATAGATTTCAGAAATTATTGCTGGTCACTTTGAGTCCAGCTTAGAGCTGGGCGTGTGGCAGTGAAGCTGTAGAGAGATGGAGGCTCAGAGCACTGTTTGGGAAGAGCCCAGTGGGGATAACGTTGAAGGTGCTGCGGCTGATGGCAGGAGTCGGGGCAGAGGGCGGGTGGGCAGGGGAGGAGAAACATGTGGGCTGGATATTGACATTGTTGAGGAAAGGTAGTAATGTCTTCCGTAAACAAGGTCCCGTGGTCAAATCACATCCGGGAAAAGTGGAGTTAAGCAAAGTGAATCAGGCTTCCTTGTAGCATGGCCTCTCAGAACCTTCGGAGTGCCTGTTGGCACCGTAACTTTGTAAGAGGAGGAGAAAAGGACGCCAGGGCTTTTTGACCACAGCCTCTCGTAGAGTAGTGGTCCTCAGAGGGTTATTTTGGGAAGAATTGGTTTGCTATGAGTTTTGCGTTATTTCTCTGTGTTAGGTGGGAACGACTCCTTCTTGGTACGTGTTCTAATGTGGCATGTTGCTGCCCTCTCCGCCTGCAGTCTCGCAGTGGCTGAGCGCGGTCACTCAAGAGGGAATCCCGGATGCTCATAGTCCCGGGAAGAAGGTGCTCCTGGCCTGGATGTGGGCTGTGTTCAGGGACCCAGGCCCAGAGCTCAAGGGCGTGAGCTCAAACTTGGCACAGTCTTTCTGCATAGGTTTATAGATGCATCGTTCATGCTGATGCCAGTTTGGGGGTGCTTACTTCCTCTGTGAAGAGTCCGAAGTCCAAAGCCTGGTCTTCAAGCAGCTCCTGAGTGCCTATGGTAATGAAAATTTAGGAGTTCTTTCAAATTGCCATCTGATTCTTGATAGGCTGATGATACAGAGATTGAAAGGAAAGATCCTTGATAAACTTCTGTCTTACACATATGTGTACAAATTATGGTCCAATGGTGAATTATTTCAGAAAACCAGGCAGATACAGGGTAAATAGACAAACAGGGCAGGGCAGGCTTAGAATGCACTGGGTTATCGGGGTGAAGGGAGGGGTGGGACCAGGGAGGAAATGTCTGCCCAGTGGAGGTCAGGTGAGTTACAGATATTGCTCAAGCACCTGCTGGACATTGTGTAGAAGGGCTTTATGTGAAGGGATAGAATCTGGGAAGAGGCACTTGTCTCTGAACTTGGGCTGGTGTGCAGACTTTTCTGCCGAGACTTGACAGCTTTAAGCTTTGAACGGTTTGGCAAATTTCGACCTGTCATTGTGGGGCTGGTTTGTAGCTGGGGTCTTTCTGGAGGCTACTTTTACACTAAATTCTATCACCAACTCCCAAGGGAAGCAGCTTTTCTTACAGGCTTTGCCAGTGTTTGTGTAGGGCGGCTGTATGCCTGGGTGGGAAGAATGTAGCAGTTTTATATGTTTGCCTGTCCTAAATTTTAGTTCCTTGGATCTTTGCTGATAATTGATGCTGAGAGAAAAGGATGATATGCTGTATTTAACATGGTCAGAACTGGAAGTGTAGAGTTTATAAGTGAAAGCCTAGAGTCAGGTAGATTTAGGTTTATCTCTGCCTCCCACTATTCTAGGAGCACTGGTTTTTTTCCATTTGTTCATTTGGGTATAATGTTACCTGTGTTACAGAATTGTTTTGGATAGATGTAGTGTATATGTATGTGTAGAGTAGTGAGGTAAACTGTGGTGTCACACTTCTCCTAAATGACAAATGAGGTGTACTCCTTGTCTGAATCTCTGAAGGAGACCTGGTGCTCTTCAGAGTTTGAGTAGAACCTGTCCTTGGAGGCAGCTAGCCAGTTCAGTCAATAGTAGAGAGCAGAAATTGGAGAAGGAATTTGGAAATAGTAAGATTTATTCTCAGCCTCTGTTATACCAGTTATTCTTAATATTTTAATAACCTCTTTTATTAAAATTATATTACTTTTGTATATTTGTTTGTTTTTTGTTTTTGTTTGTTTGTTTGCGGAACGCGGGCCTCTCACTGTTGTGGCCTCTCCCGTTGCGGAGCAACAGGCTCCGGACGCGCAGGCTCAGCGGCCATGGCTCACGGGCGTAGCCGCTCCGTGGCATGTGGGATCTTCCCGGACCAGGGCATGAACCCGTGTCCCCTGCATCGGCAGGCGGGCCCTCAACCACTGCGCCACCAGGGAAGCCCTGACTTTTTATTTTAGCAAAAGAAATTAAGTTTAAACATCATGGCAACCTTGGCCTTGTGCAAAAGAAACTGCTGCAGACATATTATTTGCCCATTAATGGGGAGAATTTCAATAGTAAGTTTCATAGGACTTTATTATCACTTATCATGTCTTTGGCTTTTGTTTCGGTAGAGGCTTTCCAGTAAGATTTACTAGAGAATAGTGGAGACATTTATTTAATCAGTTCTAAGCCATAGTAAATTTTATTTTTCCAAAGGTTTTGTGTCCTTCAGCCTATTCAGTACTCTGAACAGCTCTGGGAGGGTACTGTAGCCCTCAGGCTTTCACGAAGAAAGACTAGAAGCTCAGAAAATCTCGGTGACTTTTGTCCTGGGCAGTGGCAGAGCCGGAGCCATAATCTGGGTCTTTTTGCCATCACTCATTCTTCTCTTTGCTCATCCCTTTAGACCCACAGGTCTAGGCATGTCAAGGGATTCGGCCTCAGTTATTTCTGAAAGATAATATCAGTCAGAAACAAAGATAAGACTTCTCCAAATGCAGCAATTTCAGAGGGATGGTTTGTTCCTAAATTTGCAAGCTCATTCAGTTTAAAAATCATTCCTATAATATGGTACTCATTTATTACTTCATATTCATTGCCTCAGAAATGACTTTTAAATAGGACTGTATTATTAGAGTGGTTGGACTGAAGTCTGATTCGACTAGAGTTAAGAGATTGTATCACTATAAATAGAGTGAGATAAAATATTTTACATGATTTGATTGAACTTTTATGAGGTCTTGTAAGTTGGAACCTAGGATCTTCTCTAAAAGGATACTTACTTTGAACAGTTTCCAAATAGCAAACTTCCTACTGTGGGGTTTAAGTTGTAGATAGAGCGGCTACCTTGGGGAATTTGGGAATTAAATTATTTCCCCTGGCACTTTCAATTATATTACCTGAGGCAGAACTTCATTCACTGCCCCATCAACAATTTTCCTGACCCAAAAGCTCAAGGAGGTAAGATCAGGACACTGATTATATTGTCATCTAAAGACCAGAATGAAAACAGAACAGCCCTGAAAGTTTTTAGTGCATAAGGGAACTATTAGACATGGTTGTCTGTGAGGCCGTTGGCATAGTTATTGGAGAAGGCCTTTTGGGTATATACATAAATAAATTTAATGTCCCTCTTTAATAGCACCATGAAGAGGTTGAACTAGTTTTAAAGACATTGCCATTTCCTCATGATTGCGTAAAAATGGACCTGGTCTCTGATATTTAGAATTTGATTATTAGAAAAGTATATGGGAAAAATACATAGTTGGTAAAAATGGTAAGCAGTTGTGAATTACAGTGAATTAATAAGAGATTGGTAAGTTTTAATAAAACTGGAATCTTTTCCTGCCACTTTAACTTTTATATCAGTGACTCAAACTTTTCTGTCTCTTTCTATCACCAGCCATGTTGGGTTACTGTTATAAAACTACATTATTCCAGCAATTTTGCCAGAGTTTGGATAAGTATTTTTAGCAGTTATTCTTTGTTTAAAATTTCCCATCAACATAAGAGGCTAATATTTAGTTGAAGAAGCAGTAAAAGCATAATGATCTGTGGCTTAGAATATGGGGCTGAGAATTTTCCCAATAATTAGAGTTGAATTTTCAGGAAATGATGTTATCACATGCCAAAATTGAAATGGGTGGGGATGAGAGAGGGATGACAGAAGATATATTTTGTTAGTGGTATCTTGAGATGATGTCTGATGTTTAATATGACTTCTTAAGTAATGTACAAATAAACAAGCAAGCTAAAAACCAGGAAACCCCCAAAACTAAATGGTGTGCCAATGATGGAAAGCATGCTCCAGATCATATGCTTTGAATCAATGATTTTTCTTACTAACAGCAAATGGGGAGTGGGGCCTTAATTCTCTGTCGTTTGGTACAATTTTATACTAATGTTTATATAGAGCCACATTACGTTGGTAGTAATCTTGGATAATTAATCATGGATCTGTATAAATATGTGTGTGTGTGTGTGTGTGTGTGTGTGTGTGTGTGTGTGCACGTGCATGCCTTGGATAATTGTTGCTTTATTTTTTATTTCTAAGTGAATTAAAATACACAGTATAATAATTTTGGCAGATGATGTTTTGAGCAGTAAATGTTATCTTTATGAGTTTATTAATGTTTGCTTTTTTTTTTTCCTCTCTCCCCTGATTCTAGGGTGTGGATGAATGGAACATAGCTCACCTAAACACGGTCTTGGATGTGGTTGAGGAAGAGTGTGGTATTTCTATTGAGGGTGTAAATACTCCTTATCTCTATTTTGGCATGTGGAAAACCACATTTGCATGGCACACCGAGGATATGGACCTCTACAGCATTAATTACCTCCACTTTGGAGAGCCCAAGTCTTGGTAAGTTACATGTTTAATATTCATTTGCTTTGGAGTTTTGAAATTTGGGCAATATGAACCCATTGAAGATGAATTTTTTCCCTTTATCTGGTGGATTCAGATTTATATGAGCTGTAAGAAAGTTTTTTTGACTGTAACAATTAATTATTACAGAGTCTTCCACTCTGCCTAGGGATTTGCTCAAAACCATAAAGCTAATGGTGACTTGTATATCTAAAATTGCCTGTAGACCACTTTTATGGGCCATGGATTGATAGGTATTTAGTCTCGAAGAATTTGTTTGGGACTTCCCTGGTGGCGCAGTGGTTAAGAATCTGCCTGCCAGTGCAGGGGACACAGGTTCAAGCCGTGGTCCGGGAAGATCCCCCATGCCGCGGAGCAACTAAGCCCATGTGCCACAACTACTGAGCCTGCACTCTCGAGCCCATGAGCCACAATTACTGAGCCTGCGCGCCACAACTACTGAAGCCCATGCACTGCAAGGAAGGGTAGCCCCTGCTCACCGCAGCTAGAGAAAGCCTGTGTGCAGCAATGAAGACCCAATGCAGCCCAAAATAAATAATAAATAAAATAAATAAATTAAAAAAAAAAAGAATTTGTTTGGCATCTTTACTTCTCTGAGATTTGCTGGAAAGTATGCGGGCAGCAGTTAGGAGTGAAAATCGACTTCCTGGATGTAGAGTATCAAGTAATCCTAATGATTTTCTGGTCTCGTCCCCTCTGAATAAATGACAAGTTCCATTTAGTATGTGGTGGCTAGAGGGAGAGGAGGGATGAATCAGGAGGCCTTTTATCACTCTTTGTATGATGGATGTGGGGAAAAGAATAAGGTAATGTGAATATGTGTTCTTAACTTGGAAGTTCCTGTGTTTGTGAGCCTCTTTCCTCATCTTTCTGAGCAACGATTTTAAGATTTATTGCTCTGTAGAATGCATCATATGTAATGCATCAAATAATTACACATTTGTAATTATTAGTCTGTCAATCACCCTGGAGTCCTTTGTGGTCAGCCAGTTTCACGTTTGAACTTGTTTTTGTGGGTTTTAGTCTTAAGGGAGTTTCAATATCAGTTGTATTTTGTAAAGTACACATACACGCAGAATAATTCAGAGACAGAAGCGTATGAAATATCTACTTGGCAAGCCAGGAAATACAATGTTTCTGCTGGTATTCTGCTGGAACAGGATGGGATGCTCTTCAGGTGCTTGTGTTAGCCCAGTAGATTTCTTGCCTCCAGTTTAAAGATAATGGCCTCTTTTCAAGTTCTCCTGCTGATCAGGTGTTGAGTACAGTGTATAATTTCTATCCCCATCTTGCCATTAGTTGCCCTTGAGGTTTTATCATTTGGCAAAGTGTGAAGTTGTAAGCTTTCTCCAGCAAATTCAAATATAGCAAAAGTTCATAATCAAATATG